>NC_137140.1:22536739-23136739 GCF_949319135.1 Squalius cephalus | reverse complement strand
CTAGCTCTCCAGTGACACTGACTGACCGGACGCTGGTAAAGAGCTCGTGAGCGCCACTCCTGTGTTGCGCGTGCTATCAGCACTATTGCGCGAACTGATTGGTGCACTTCTCATCTACCGGCTGCCTTCCAGCGCGCGATCCCGAGACTCTGGCTTCCAAGTCACACGTCATGCGCGCTCCGCGAGTTCTGTGCGCATTTGGCCGTGAAAAAGTTCAGTTTCAGAGTCGCGTATTAACGGCAATCCAACGTGAAGTGTCCAAGATGGATCCAAAACGAGCGAAAGTTCACCAGGGCTGAATATTAATCTTTAAACGTGGATAAACAAGCAAACATGACCGTCGACCAAGGAAAAATAATGTAGAGCGTCTTTTCCAGGAGTAGGACTTAATTGGATCAAATTTGACTTTAGTTCAACTCTGTCCTGGAGCCATTCCCTTTTAATAAGACAGGCTTCTACCAGTATGTAAACAAACATGTAATCGATCCCCTTTAACCCTGTTATGACTTAAACCACGTAGTTGATGGAAAACAGTCATACACTCAAAAATGAATGTTCCAGAAGTGGGTTTCACAGCACATAGAACCATTTTGAGCCCCCATAAAGAACTTTTCACACTCTTTGTGTGAAGAACCTTTTAATAATTTAAAGAACCATGGAACCATCAATGCCAATAAAGAACCTTTATTTTTAAGAGTGTATCAAAATGGTTTATTTTTAAGAGTGTATCAGAACGGTTAGAGAAAGCCACATATTTTGAAAAGTCTGCATCAAGCGTTGCCAGGCCTAAATGACTATTGAACTGCTTACCTCACACCTATTTGAAAAAAAAACACACATATGCATGTTGGTTTCACCATATTAGCGAGAACATCTCATTGACACTGTTTTTTGGTGAGAATTGTTGAACTCAAAACCTTCTGAGAAACCTGTTGGTTTCAGCAGATTTAAAGCAACACATGACTTGGCTGATTTGTGAATCATTCAACAAAAAATATATATTAAAAAATGTAATGTATATTAAAATGTCATTTTTTTATGTTTCACTATATTTGTGAGGACATTATTACAGTTTTAGACTTACAAGTAATCTCTACTCACATATTTTTCTTTTGCAATTTGATGTTCTGTTTCCTTGGTATGGGTGTGTGCACATAATACTCTTTCAACATATCACAACAAAACACAGCATTTTTCATACATCTTAGGGTTTAATAGGTTAAACAAAACATTCACATCCTTTAGATGACAGTACATTTGGCACATAGTAAAATGCTTACAATGAGATAACGCTAGTGTATCCAGAAAAGAAATACCTCTGTGCACATGAAGCTTCACCATACAGAAACTAAAGTCCAATACCAGATGTATGTAATACAGAACTATCATACATATGAAACATTTATGTATTTTAATACTGTATGCGCAAATATTCAATATTCAGCCAGAGAAATCTTTGCACTTATTTTAAGAGGTAATTCTTAGTTTATTTATTGTTTTGACTTTGAAGACAGACCATGGATGCATCCTATACATCAAGTTAACTCCTTTACACTTTAAAAGGAAACGACGGGAGAAAATAAAGCTGAACGAGACATTTGGCATGATACAGTGAGGGCGACAGACAGGAAGGTGCCTGCGAGAGAAAAGGCTTCAAAGACAATCGGCAACATTGACCTAGCTACCATAATCAACCCACAGACATGGTTAAAAAAAGCAATGGAACATTTTGAAACAAAAATAAACTTCAGACGGAAATAAAGTCAGCAACCACTTTTAAAAGAAAAATAAAACACATCTTCAGATCGCCACTGAATTGCTAAAGCAAAAGTCATCACATTCCAGAAGGTTTTAATTAGTACGCCTGAAATGTACCCTTTTCGTTTAGTTCGCCTCTTCTTTAGAGCCTTTCACATTGCACAAGTAAATGATTCAAATACAGGGGGTTCACAAAAGTTTTAAACGAGACTGAATAGTTTGAAAGATCTAGGGAGGTGTGTAACAAGGCTTAATTGCCTGAAATAAAGTAACAAAAATAGACGATTGAATTGTTGACGCAAAAAGGAAGCGTAGCTACATGTAAATTGAATAAATTAATAGCGTACACATTTTCCACTACATTCCACAGCTTATGTAATTCAGAAAACTATGTACACGAGAATGGCAGAGAGTAGCATGAGAGAGAGAGAGAGAGAGAGCAAGAAAGCCTTTGGTGAAGCTCTAACCTATGGAACACGAGAAAATCAGCACACACGAGAAAAAAAAATTCAAACAGAATTGAGGGGAAATGTGTTCAGGGTATTGCACATAGATATCAAAAACATGTTTGTCTTTCCATAAACTGATGCTACTCAATAACGACACAATTTGCAAGACCATGCAAACAATTGCCTATTCTAAGAAGCTTTCACAGGCTTTTGGAGCGAATACTATGTACATGTTACGTTCTGTACAAAACGTTTTTGTCTTCCCACAACTATACCATCTTATGCATAGCGGTGGGACACGGCACGCACACACACACGCGCACACACACACGCACACACACACACACACACACACCACAGTCTTTACAAATGAAAAGCAATTGCAAAACAACATGAAAACACCTGTAGAGCTTCAGGAGGGCAAAGGCCTCTAGCTCTCACTCATGCAAACACATGCACACAGACACATACATGTCATGCACACACCTACTCAGGCCGACACTTCGTAACACAACCCATATACAGCAGGTTATCATTCCTAATGAACCTTGAAAACACTGTGATGGAATATATATATACTACAAATGTCTTTGTATATTTTATAAAATTGCTCCCAAAATGTCACCTGAATACACAAAAAGGCATTTGACTGCACAGCACAGAATGTCTCATTGTCACGTATGCAGGGTAAATTCTTCCTCAAGGGCACAACCTTTCCATCAGGGGATTACCAAAACCCAACCAGTGTCCGAAATGGTAGTACAATCATTGGTATGGTCAATTTTGGTTTAAGGTAGTGCGTTCCAACCCTTCCTTCTTGGGCTCTGGAGAACATTCGTTTTCTGATTGGTTGTCAAACTCGTTGAGGCCTGGGATGAGATCCATATGCAGTACTTTTTTTCTTTTTTTGGAGACATAGAGAAAAATAAAAGAGCAAAAACAGCAGTAAAGGGGAAGTGAACCACGGGGACTGGCCGTTCTGCTCTGGTCTGGTATGAGCCCCATCTTCAGCGCATCTGTGGATTGTGTGTTCATGTATTGCGATGCGATGTGGGTTTTTGAGTGTTTGTGGGTGTGTTTAACTTCTATTTAAGCTGACAGATGCCAGGTTGGGCTTTAAGACAAAGCTTCCTCTCCGAAGTAGGAGAAGCCCTTGAATTCATCCTGGTTGATTTGTTTGATGATTGCATCGTCAACTGGCGTGAGCACTGGATCCTCGCGAGTGAAGTCCTGGTCGAAGTTATTCACATCGCGCTTGGTTTTCTATAGCAAAAGAGAGATAGATACATGGTTGTATGAAGGTATTCGGAGGTTCAACTTTAAAGGCATTGCTCACTCAATTTTTTTTATTCTGTTATCATTTACTCAACCTCATGTCGTTCAAAACCCATAAGACTTCTGTTCTACGAAACACAAATAATACTTTTCTGTCCTTCCATTGAAAGTCCATTCCCCCTAAAACTTTGATGCTTCAAAAAGATCATAAAAATAATCCATATTAATTGCAGTTTAATCCAAATTTTCTAAAGAAATACTGTAACTTTATATAAGGAGCAGTTTTAATTTAGGCTTGTATTCACATGCAACATCGATCTATGCACATACATTGAGCAGATCAAATACTGTAAATGAAAGTTCAACCGTACTCGTTATTGGCCAACTCCTGCGTCGTGATGCTCACGTGAACAGCGTCGGCCAATAATGAGCCAGCATTCTGACGTAGAACCCAGAAGCACTGCACTGTATTTACAACGTAAACAGCGTAGGAGAATGACGTAGAAGAGAAGAAATTGTTGAATAAAGTTGTTATTTTTGTTAGTTTTTTACACACAAAAAGTATTCTCGTCGCTTCATAACATTAAGGTTGAACCACAGAAGTCACATGGACTATTTTAACAATGTCTTTACTAGCTTTATGGGCCTTAAAAGTTGCAATGACATTGCCTATAGCTGGTTCAGAAATTTTATTTCATAAAAAATATCTTCATTTGTGTTCCGAAGTTGAACGAAGGTCTTATGGGTTTGGAACGACCAAACTGACTATTTGAAATGAGTAATTAATGACAGAAATGTATTTTTTGGGTGAACTAACTCTTTAAGAATCATAGTTTGACCCAGGTGCTGTTTTAAGAAATTGTGTAGACTTTCAGTTAAAAGCCACAGGTGCGTATATAAATGTAGAGTTGCTGGTAAGCCTATGTGGTGACAGAACACCAGCTCAAAAGTTACTCAGAGGGCAAGAGAGCAAGTGGCGGTCGCGTTTTTTCACAACCTTTCTGTGACCTTTCGATATAAAGCACCCACTTGTGTACATATACACATGCGCGCATACACACAACACCATCAGCCCTTCCCCCCGCCATGGGAAAGCAGAAGTCGAGAAGCGCCGTTGTGGCATCCGACTTTCAGTCTAGACCACAGACAGTAAAGACAGAGGAACATGAGAGATAAATGTGCACATGCTGTATCGGAACATTTAGCAGAAAAAAAAGTCGTGTTGTGACGCCGTGTCATAAAAAGCATTTTGTGATTTATATTTACATTTTACATAAATTGAGTAGCCACAGATACTTTTATCCAAAGTGACTTAGGTATATAAAGAACATTTCTATCAGTCCTTGCTTTCCTTGGGAATCGAACTCATAACCTTGCCATTGCAAGTGTCATGATCTATAGAAATGTGTGAGCTTACAGGATTGAGTTCAATGTATGAGAAAGCATGTATGCTTACAATGCGAGGTTTAAAGGGGGGCTTGACCCTCCTCTGCTCCAGCAGGACCCAGTCGATCTCTCTGAAGAAGGGATGGACTTTGATGGCTTCCTCCAGCCCCTGGGTCACCACACAGCCCAGACGCTTACCCGGGTTTTTTGTCATGAACTGAGGAAAGGGAATAAATGTCATTTTACATAATTCATAAAAAAGTGGTAAATATGAACAGTGTGTGTAAGGAGCTGTAAACGATTTTTGTGAAATTCCACACATGCAATGCAAGGCAGACATCACTGAAAAAAGTCCTGAAGAAATCACAATTGTCTTTCTAACAGCAAAAATGGAAAAATAAAAATGGAAACAACAACCTTTTTAGCCAAATACAAAAAAAGTAACGCTTTACAATAAGGTGCATCAACTAATAACATTTCTGAATTTCATATAATATTTTACCAACGAATAATTTTTTCATAATATTCATTTTAAAACATTTTTATACATACTAATACATTTTAACATTATATCATATTTAATAACCACATTTGAACAATATATATTACAGTATTAAAATAAAAATTAACATATAAAAATAAATATGAAATATATAATACAATTATATATATATATATATATATATATATATATATATATATATATATATATATATATATATATATATATATATATATAATTTACCATTATGTATAGTATTTAAAATGATAAATAATTGTTATGTTATATAATAACGTGTGCAATAAAGTGTATAATGAACATAAACTGTGAGCAACAGTATATACAAAAAATAATGGTTGTTAACTTGTTTATTGTTAGTTCATGATACCTATGTATCAACCTTATTATAAAGTGTTACTCAAAAACCTAGCCAATCAGAAACACTCTCTGCCTGTCAATCATTATGCATGTTTGCTGACATCGGGTTGGAGGACATGTCTTTGGAGGGCGGGGTTTTGCTGAGAGGCCATGCGGTTTGGCTTTGAATGGTCTAATTCAGTCTGGTGGAAATTAGCAAAGCGGCTAAAACAGCTTACAACACCTTTCAGGTTATGTTGCTAAAGCCTTTCCTGGCAATTCGTGAAATTTTGGTGCAATCACATAAAATCCAGTCAAAGTTTTTTAAATATTCCACAAAATTAGTGTATTTGTAAGTCAGAGGTAAATGTACCAGAACAGAGGGATGAATGAGGAACAAAAGAGAGGAAAATGAACAGAGGAAGGTTGGTGAGGTCTGAGGGAATTTGCAGCCAGGTGCATGACCATATAGTGGAGCTCAATGCACTGCAGGAAGAGAAAAGATTCTGAACAGACGTTGAATAAGAAATGATAAATGGGCCAACCACAAACCACATACACAAACAAATGAATAGATTTCAAGAAATGGGCCGCTTACAGATTTCAGAATGCTGACTGCTTCTTTACTGAGCCACACGGGGTAAAGCACGTCATCGTGGAGGATGGACTCAAAAAGGTCGTCCTCGTTGTCAGCTTCAAACGGAGGCTGACCGGCCATCATTTCGTACATGAGGACACCCAGAGCCCACCAATCCACCGATGGGCCGTACTCCAACTCCTGCAGGATCTGAACGAGAAGAACGCAATAATGAGGTTGAAAATAATGTCAAACACCTCAGCTGCTGGTTTTGTCTATTATGATTTACTAGTTGTACCTCAGGTGCGATGTAGTCAGGGGTCCCGCAGAAGGTGGTGGTCGTGACCCCGTTCAGAATGCCCTCTTTGCACATGCCAAAGTCAGCCAGTTTACAGTGGCCTTCAGCGTCCAAAAGAATGTTATCCAGCTTCAGATCTCTGGAGTGATGGAGGGGTGAAAAAAAACAATTAGACCATATTTCACATTTTTTGTATGCTTTGTTTAAACTCTTTTATAAATTGCCAGGCTGTTTAAAATGGTGGTGTGAAGGGGTCGACACGCCTGTTAAGACAGTAAGCAGATAACTGATCTATGGGACCTTGAGGGCCTGACCTTTCTGTAGACCTTTACAACAATAATATATAGCACTGGGCCGCATTTATAGCTCAAGCTGCTCTCTGCTCCATTCCTGAGATGGCTGCATATAAGTCTAGGTGTTGGGAGTGTTCAGGGCAGAACATTTGTGTAGGTAAATATGACAGCAGCCTCAGGTGAACTGTTAAAAGCTGCCCCTTCACAACATGCACATCAACATTCTGAGCCCTCATTTACACACACACACACACACACACACACACACACACACACACACACACACACACACACACACACACACACACACACACACACACACACACACACACACACACACACACACACACACACACACGGGTTGGACAATGAAACTTGATAGCCTGGTCCTACCAGACTCTCGTACATTTCATTTGTGCAGAGCGTCTGGCCACCCTCCATCGACAAGCGTTAACTTCCTTGAAGGCGGGTACTCTGTTGAAGTTTAAAACTATTGGATCTGCCCAGAGCCACTCTGGATCTGCCATAATCAATCGCTAACGTTTGGTCGTGACGTAACCCTACAACTCAAACTAGCGCACGACCTCAACGACATCGTTCTCAGCCACTCCCTCTGTTCGCTGATTGGACCAGTAAAAATTTGACGGAGAAAACCCAAGAATATACCGCAAACCCAGACGGAGTACTGAAGGAAAATGAAAATTGAGAGGAAGTACGTAGGAGGGCGGAGACATGCTATCTTTTTGAGGCCAATACAGCATCAATTAATCTGAGAATGACAGATACAAGTCCTGCACAGTGACCAGAGGGATTTTGAGCCATTCCTCTTTCAGAGCAGTGGCCAGGTTACTAGGTGATGCTGGTGGAGGAAAATGTTTTCTGACTGGTTCCTCCAAAATACCCCAAAGTGACTCAAAAATATTTAGATCTGGTGACTGTGCAGGGCATGGGAGATGTTCAACTTCACTTTCATGTTGAACCATTCTGTCACAAGTCTTGCTGTGTGTATTGGTGCATTATCATGCTGATACACGGCACCCCGTGTTTGAACCATTAGGTGGACATAGTCCTCCATTATGGTTTGGTAGTCCTTGGTGGTGATGCGCCCAACAAGCACAATAGGGAATGCCATGATGTTGCAGCCCAAACCATCACTGATCCACCCCTGTGATTCACTCTCGGCATGCAACTGCCAGGATGGTAAGTCAAGTCAAGTCAAGTCAAGTCAAGTCAAGTCAAGTCAAGTCAAGTATATTTGTATAGCGCTTTTCACAATACAGATTGTATCAAAGCAGCTTCACAGTATTAAATTAAAATAATACAACAAGAAGAAGTAAGCTTCTTCCCCAAGCTTCTTTTACTTCAAAGAAGTTATCTTCTTTGGGGCTTAACTGTAACTCTCCCGGATGTGGGAAACACATAGAAGGTAGACTCATCAGAGAACAATACATGTTTCAAATTTTCCTTAGCCCAAGATTTCCTCACCTGGCACCACTGAAATCGACATCTGGCATTGGCATGAGCGACTAAAGGTTTCTCTATAGCAGCCTGACCACGAGTAATGACACTGTGGAGCTACCGACTTACAGTTTTGGTCAAAACAGGAGAGTCGAGGTGTGCATTTAATTCTGCAGGGATTTCACATAAATGCATAAATACGGCATGCAAAAAAAAAAAGGGAGTCTGTAAAGGGGAGATTCTTGGGGATCACCACAACATATATTCATTCTGATATATTGAGGTCCAAGTTCAAGGGTCCCCCATTTGACCACCTTTTTCCCCATTGCTAAAATTTAGCCAAACTGGGAGCATTATTTATTCCACTTCCCAACAAGTTAGCATGGTATGGCTGATATCTATTATATTAGCTAATTTAATCATATATCTCCCCAATTCACATTAGATAATGCAAAAAGTTCTAATTTCTGTAATGCAGAATATAATTTAACTAATTTCTTGCAAAACAGAAAAAATGCTGTTACAATAATGAGAATCAAACAACCATCACCACTGAAAATGGGAATTATTATGATTATTTAAAATTTGAATGGAAATTCATCCCCATACTTTCATTTACTTTAACCATTCATGAACATGGACAATACTGTTGAAAACTTTGGTGTCTGTAAAACTGTTTAATGATTTTGACACTTATGCTCCTTACAAAAGCTGCATTTATTTGACCAAAAATGTAGTAAAAACTAATTCTGTGAAATACTATAAGTTAAAATAACAGTTTTCTATTAATATATTTCAAAATTTTAATTATTCCTGTAATGACTAAACTGAATTTTGAGCAGTCATTACTCATGTCACAAGAAATCATTCTTATTTGCTGATTTCTGTACGTAACAAGCCAGAGGACATGATAACTCTGCCGAGTGTTACAGTAGACTCTAGAGATGTGCCAAGCACACAATGATGATATCTGAATCGCAGCGATTGCAGAGACTTGTCCCGGCGCAGGTAGTTTGTTTTGCACAGGGGGAAGTTTGTGCTCCGTGCTGCAGAGTGGAAACAAACTACACATAGAGAGGGGTATAGATTTTGTAATGCCATTTTAAAGGTTAAAGGATGAGACCCTAGTACATGTCAGCCAGGACACAGTCACTGGAATCTGGCTGAGGGCATTCAGTGTCAAAGGACGTTTCAAACATGTAGAAACATTAAATACACTGAATGGCGGTCACATGACAGTTTGACATGTCATTTGAGACATGCCGAACATGTCAGTCAAGTGAATAAGAGCACTGACTGCATAGTTTCAGATGGTCAAATCTGCACTATTACAGGTTTGCTGATGATCAAAATATGTGAAGTGATTTGCATATCTCACAACATACATGTACAGTATATGCGGGACACCAGAGTATTCCTCTTTATGTACACATATGTATGTGTGTTACAGTACATACACCTGAACAAACTAGCTGGAACCTGAAATCATGCTGGAATGTTCAGAGGAACTAATCTGATTGTCATGCCTGATAAATCCTGTTTTCTCAGTGTGTCAGAGCAAAATAAAGACAAGAACTAACAATACAGAAAAAGACCCAGTCGAGCCTGCTGACTGCATGCTCAAGTCAATCCCACGAATGAAACGACTCCATTGTGGTCCACAAAGACACTGATGCACCGACAAGGACGTAAATAATATATTTTTACTCCATTTTAAATCCATTTAGCCCTTAAAAATACATATTTTCAGCTTAGCATGACTAAATATATTTCTATGAAAAATGCCTCAGCTATGGCCATTCATCTTTTGAACAGATTGCAACAGTTACAACATTTACCTAAAACAATAATTCTAACCATCATTGAAGACAAACTAACTTCACATGGCTGGTGTTCAGTCTATATCCAACCTATATACTACCTGCACACCACACCTAAAGTCAAACAACTATAAAATCACTTGCTACTGAATTTAAAGTTTAACAATGTCAGTTAGGATAGACCCTTCAGTTTACCACCTGGCGTGTCCTAGAGCCTTGCAAAGTCTAATAGACTAATAGACTGCTTCTTGTGGAAGCATTTACATTTATGCATTTTATTATGGAAGTTTGTTTCCGCCACGGAATAAAGAATAAAAAAGGCAATTGCGACTTTTTATCTCACAATTCACATTTTTTCCCCTCACAATTACAAGTTTATATCTCACAAGAAATAAACTCGCAATTGCAAGTAAAAAAGTCAGAATTACGAGTTATATCTCACAGTTCTGAGTTTATTTCTTGCACTTATGAGATAAACTCACAAGTGCGAGTTATAAAGTCAGAATTATATATATAAAAAGAGAAAAACCTCACAAAGCTGGCTTGACACTTGAGTTCAGTACAATTTTGACACGGTAACTTAAATATATCTCTCTCTACTTTTTACACCCCATAATTCTAGCAACTGGGTAGATTGCACTGATAAAGAATGCTGCAATACATCTGAAGACGTCTCTTCAGATGGATCAGAGCGTGGTTCATGATCTCTCTGTGATATGTGTCTTCCTCAGATTGCAGTTAATGAGCCATAGAGGAGTCTTATATCAGTGTACTATTCACCTGAGAATAGTCCACTCGAGCTTGTGTAAGAATGTGTAGAGCCATTGTTATATTAGCCTTGCCAATGCATCCGTCCCTTCTTCACAGGTAGCATGGCTTCAAAAGTTGAGTGACTGAGACTGAGAGGATGTGTACAGCCAATAAGCTCCTGCCATTCTCTATCTAATAGATATCTTTAATGAGGGAGGTGGAGCACGAAGGGTTTGCGGAGAGAAATGTGGGTGCCAGAGCATACAAATGACCTCTCGATGACACTGTGTGTTTATATGTGTATGTGGTTATATTGAGAAATACAGAAGCCAGGGTGTAGATCAACACACATCAGTTGTGCATCCATTTAAACACTTCGAAGATAAGGATTCACATACTCCCATAAAACATGTCTATCATACTGAAATATGAGCTATTGTATTTTTTACGATACTAGTCAAGTAAAGAGAATAAAGACATGCATTCGTAAGGAAGCTCAAGTTAATTTAAAAGTGTGCTCAGTAATTGCTCAGTCGTGTGCAATGTAAGTACACTTATATGATATGAATAATATATTTAAGAATATGTTTCAAAATATAACTGTTTTTACTTTATTTTACATCGTTTCAAATAAATTGAGTTCATAAGTGCATTTGTGTGTCAACAGTTCAACAAAGCTTTACAGGACAAAGATAGCACACGAGAGCCAAACAGGCCTGGTCTTTGATGGTTGATTGGCAGAAAAATGTCAACATTTCTTTGCTGGCATCATTCAAGCACAAATCTTTTTGTGAGGCAATGTTCCGACATGAGGGCGGACAGCCCAGGTTTATGTAACTGTTCTATTTTTGACAGCAACCATTAAGGTTGGAGTGATTTTAGAGATAGGCACTTAACATGACAATAGCCAATAGCAATTAGCAATAAGCCAGAAGCTCCAACAAATGCTTCAGTGTTCATGGCTCTTCAATGGACACAACACAGACAATCAATTTTTCTTTTACACATACATAAATCAGTAGGGGCCAAATTGAGATAAGTCTGAGAAATGTTTAAAATCATGTGAATCCAAAAATTTTATTTTTTTTAAACTGGCTCAATAACAGCATGCTTAAACCCTGATGGTACAGTTCCATAAAATAAACTACTACTGATAATCAATAATATACTGGGACCAATAGTATCTACAACCTCTTTAAACAATCGCGACGGGAGAACGTCATAGGGTGAGGTAGTCGGCTTTAAATGCATTATTATCTTTTCCAACTGAGCTAATGTAATAGATTAAAATTTACTTAAACAATGAAAAGGATTCATTATATCGGGTACAACATTGCCTACAGGCACAATATTCGACGGAATAAGAACAACCTTATCAATAAAATATTTTTAAAAACTCTCACACAGATCCTTAGACGGGGAAGGAAAATAATTAATACAAGGACTCAGTACCTTATCTATGGTTGAAAATAATACCTTCGGGTTACATAATACGTACAAATAATTAATATGTACTTACAATGTACTCATTTCAGTTTTTCATTTAATTTTTTTTTGCAATGTTGTCACAAATCTGTTTTTTTTGCTTTGTCATTATGGTGTATGGAGTGTAGATTGATGTGGAAAAAAAAAAGTAATTTAAAGTAGTTTAACATAGGGTACAAAATGTGAAAAAAAATGAAGGGGTATGAATTCTTTTGCAAGGCACTAATCTAATCATAAGTCTTAAAAAATACAAATATTATAATAAATAGATAAGGAATATAGGCAAAATATTATAAAACAATGAAATTCTATTTCTAGCTCACTAGTTTAATAAGTGGACTTTTGGACCCCTTTTGGATTTGACTTTCACACTTCCTTTGAGCTCCAGTAGACAATTGCACACACACACATACACATGCCATAATGCATGGACTCCCGCACATACACACATGCATGTACACATATAATTAGGCCCTATTGAAATGCCTTCCTGTGTTCCCTTTGTTTGTGGAGTGATTTTTCCATAGAGTCCCTCATCACTTCAACATGAGGCTCTGCAACTGATCAACAATCAGTCAAAAAAGAAATCTCTGATAAACATTCATGAACAGAGAGAGAAAGTAAAGTGAGTTGAAGCTGAGAAACTGAATGGTTTAGGGGCTTAATCAGACCGCAAGTCTGTACGGAGGACAAGCATTGACCTGCACAACAGATATACAGTAGTCAACCACTTCTTGGCTTTGGCTTTCTCATTCACACCGTTTTTCTCCCGTATCTAAAAGAAGAGAATTAGGTTAAAAAAAATCTAATTTGCTCAAACAGCCAGCAAAAGTTGTGTTTTGTAGTTGCTATCGGTCTTTCCGTCCATCCGTCAGTCTTCAGTGTCACATGATTCTTCAGAAATCATTCTAATATACTGATTTCATTCTCAAGAAACATTTCTTAATATCAATGTTGAAAACAGTTGTGCTGCTTTATATTTTTGTGGAAACGCTGATACTTTTTTTCTCTCAGGATTCTTTGATGAATAGAAATTTCAAAAGAAAAGCATTTACTTTTACTGTACTTTAAATCTTTTCTAACAATATAAATATCTTTACGTAAAAAACAACAACAATCTACTGTTTTGCTTTTGAACGGTAGCCAATATACTGTATAAGCATAAGCTCTGTCTCTCTGAGAAATGGGATAGAAAATAAGTCATATAACAGGACACATTTGATCTTATACACATCTCACACATCAACCTGATATCCTAGAAGTGTACACTCAGTGCTTATACAAATTAGAAGTGTACAGTATATTTTTTTGATTTTCTCCCCAATTTTACTCCTCAAGAAAAAAAAAAAGGGTGAGCTGGATAGAAAAGGTGGAGAGAATTTGGTGTTGCTGGGGGATAAAGAGTCCTTGAATTCATCAGGTGCTCTAATCCTCTAATTCATCCAACCTCCACTTACATTCCTCAGCGCTTCCCCGAGGCCAGATCTATCATGTAAAACCATCCATTTACAGTGACACTTACAAAACCTAATAAATTAAAATCCACAAATATGGAAACATTCGATCATCATATGTTTAAATCAGGTACTGAACTATTAATATAATACTTTGGGGAACTTACTGCTAATCCTGCAACCTATGTTTGGATAACTACAATTAACAAAACCTGCAGGAGGAGATGGACATTGACAGCTCACTTACATTTATGAACTTAAAACACTTGACTAGACTAGAATAATCAGTACAAGCATCAGCACACTGATATGGCAAGCACTTTTGACAGGATAACATAGTTAAGAAGGGGAGATAGGGGCTTTAGCACTGCAAAAATGATGACTGTCTCAAAGGGGGTTGTGTGTAGTTTGACCTCTTCTTGCAGCAGTCAGCAGTAGGATTATCACAGTACTACAGTGTCTACCCAAGCTGAGGATAAGAAATATTGCTTTTTGTGCTTTTCTCGTGTCATGTGATCCATCGCAGCCTATCTATTCAGCTTCCAGTGGATATTTTTGCTTGCAAGTCTGATTGTGTGATAAAAAGACAGAAAGACAGCGGGATTTTGCATATACATGCATACAAGTTTGTCCCTGAGAAAGAATTAATGTGTTTGGCTACATTCACAACTTAACACAATGTTTGGGATTGACAACAGTATTTATCAACAGGTGTGACTCTCAAATTGTCCTGTGCATATGAGAGCAGACAGAAGCGTATTGAATAATGTATTCGGTTCACTTTGTGAACTGTATTTTGCCATATTTATCTCTCTAAACAAGACTAACAACTGTATTTTGCCATATTTATCTCTCTAAACAAGACTAACAACTGTATTTTGCCATATTTATCTCTCTAAACAAGACTTACAACTGTATTTTGCCATATTTATCTCTCTAAACAAGACTAACAACTGTATTTTGCCATATTTATCTCTCTAAACAAGACTGACAACTGTATTTTGCCATATTTATCTCTCTAAACAAGACTTACAACTGTATTTTGCCATATTTATCTCTCTAAACAAGACTTACAACTGTATTTTGCCATATTTATCTCTCTAAACAAGACTGACAACTGTATTTTGCCATATTTATCTCTCTAAACAAGACTTACAACTGTATTTTGCCATATTTATCACTCTAAACAAGACTTACAACTGTATTTCGCCATATTTATCACTCTAAACAAGACTTACAACTGTATTTTGCCATATTTATCACTCTAAACAAGACTTACAACTGTATTTTGCCATATTTATCTCTGTAAACAAGACTTACAACTGTATTTTGCCATATTTATCACTCCAAACAAGACTGACAACTGTATTTTGCCATATTTATCACTCCAAACAAGACTGACAACTGTATTTTGCCATATTTATCACTCCAAACAAGACTGACAACTGTATTTTGCCATATTTATCACTCCAAACTAGACTGACAACTGTATTTTGCCATATTTATCACTTTAAACAAGACTGGCAACTGTATTTTGCCATATTTATCTCTCTAAACAAGACTGACAACTGTATTTAGCCATATTTATCACTCTAAACAAGACTGACAACTGTATTTTGCCATATTTATCTCTGTAAACAAGACTTACAACTGTATTTTGCCATATTTATCACTCCAAACAAGACTGACAACTGTATTTTGCCATATTTATCACTCCAAACAAGACTGACAACTGTATTTTGCCATATTTATCACTTTAAACAAGACTGACAACTGTATTTTGCCATATTTATCTCTCTAAACAAGACTTACAACTGTATTTTGCCATATTTATCTCTCTAAACAAGACTGACAACTGTATTTTGCCATATTTATCACTCTAAACAAGACTTACAACTGTATTTTGCCATATTTATCACTTTAAACAAGACTGACAACTGTATTTTGCCATATTTATCTCTCTAAACAAGACTGACAACTGTATTTTGCCATATTTATCACTCTAAACAAGACTTACAACTGTATTTTGCCATATTTATCACTTTAAACAAGACTGACAACTGTATTTTGCCATATTTATCTCTCTAAACAAGACTTACAACTGTATTTTGCCATATTTATCTCTCTAAACAAGACTGACAACTGTATTTTGCCATATTTATCACTTTAAACAAGACTGACAACTGTATTTTGCCATATTTATCTCTCTAAACAAGACTTACAACTGTATTTTGCCATATTTATCACTCCAAACAAGACTGACAACTGTATTTTGCCATATTTATCACTCCAAACAAGACTGACAACTGTATTTTGCCATATTTATCACTCCAAACAAGACTGACAACTGTATTTTGCCATATTTATCACTTTAAACAAGACTGACAACTGTATTTTGCCATATTTATCTCTCTAAACAAGACTTACAACTGTATTTTGCCATATTTATCTCTCTAAACAAGACTGACAACTGTATTTTGCCATATTTATCACTCCAAACAAGACTGACAACTGTATTTTGCCATATTTATCACTCCAAACAAGACTGACCACTGTATTTTGCCATATTTATCACTCCAAACAAGACTGACAACTGTATTTTGCCATATTTATCACTCCAAACAAGACTGACAACTGTATTTTGCCATATTTATCACTCCAAACAAGACTGACAACTGTATTTTGCCATATTTATCACTCCAAACTAGACTGACAACTGTATTTTGCCATATTTATCACTTTAAACAAGACTGGCAACTGTATTTTGCCATATTTATCTCTCTAAACAAGACTGACAACTGTATTTAGCCATATTTATCACTCTAAACAAGACTGACAACTGTATTTTGCCATATTTATCTCTGTAAACAAGACTTACAACTGTATTTTGCCATATTTATCACTCCAAACAAGACTGACAACTGTATTTTGCCATATTTATCACTCCAAACAAGACTGACAACTGTATTTTGCCATATTTATCACTTTAAACAAGACTGACAACTGTATTTTGCCATATTTATCTCTCTAAACAAGACTTACAACTGTATTTTGCCATATTTATCTCTCTAAACAAGACTGACAACTGTATTTTGCCATATTTATCACTCTAAACAAGACTTACAACTGTATTTTGCCATATTTATCACTTTAAACAAGACTGACAACTGTATTTTGCCATATTTATCTCTCTAAACAAGACTGACAACTGTATTTTGCCATATTTATCACTCTAAACAAGACTTACAACTGTATTTTGCCATATTTATCACTTTAAACAAGACTGACAACTGTATTTTGCCATATTTATCTCTCTAAACAAGACTTACAACTGTATTTTGCCATATTTATCTCTCTAAACAAGACTGACAACTGTATTTTGCCATATTTATCACTTTAAACAAGACTGACAACTGTATTTTGCCATATTTATCTCTCTAAACAAGACTTACAACTGTATTTTGCCATATTTATCACTCCAAACAAGACTGACAACTGTATTTTGCCATATTTATCACTCCAAACAAGACTGACAACTGTATTTTGCCATATTTATCACTCCAAACAAGACTGACAACTGTATTTTGCCATATTTATCACTTTAAACAAGACTGACAACTGTATTTTGCCATATTTATCTCTCTAAACAAGACTTACAACTGTATTTTGCCATATTTATCTCTCTAAACAAGACTGACAACTGTATTTTGCCATATTTATCACTCCAAACAAGACTGACAACTGTATTTTGCCATATTTATCACTCCAAACAAGACTGACCACTGTATTTTGCCATATTTATCACTCCAAACAAGACTGACAACTGTATTTTGCCATATTTATCTCTCTAAACAAGACTTACAACTGTATTTTGCCATATTTATCACTCCAAACAAGACTGACAACTGTATTTTGCCATATTTATCTCTCTAAACAAGACTTACAACTGTATTTTGCCATATTTATCTCTCTAAACAAGACTGACAACTGTATTTTGCCATATTTATCTCTCTAAACAAGACTGACAACTGTATTTTGCCATATTTATCTCTCTAAACAAGACTTACAACTGTATTTTGCCATATTTATCACTCTAAACAAGACTGACAACTGTATTTTGCCATATTTATCACTCTAAACAAGACTTACAACTGTATTTTGCCATATTTATCACTCCAAACAAGACTGACAACTGTATTTTGCCAAATTTATCACTCCAAACAAGACTGACAACTGTATTTTGCCATATTTATCACTTTAAACAAGACTGACAACTGTATTTTGCCATATTTATCTCTCTAAACAAGACTTACAACTGTATTTCGCCATATTTATCACTCTAAACAAGACTGACAACTGTATTTTGCCATATTTATCACTCCAAACAAGACTGGCAACTGTATTTTGCCATATTTATCTCTCTAAACAAGACTTACAACTGTATTTTGCCATATTTATCTCTCTAAACAAGACTTACAACTGTATTTTGCCATATTTATCTCTCTAAACAAGACTTACAACTGTATTTTGCCATATTTATCTCTCTAAACAAGACTTACAACTGTATTTTGCCATATTTATCTCTCTAAACAAGACTGACAACTGTATTTTGCCATATTTATCTCTCTAAACAAGACTTACAACTGTATTTCGCCATATTTATCACTCTAAACAAGACTGACAACTGTATTTTGCCATATTTATCACTCCAAACAAGACTGGCAACTGTATTTTGCCATATTTATCTCTGTAAACAAGACTTAACTGTATTTTGCCATATTTATCACTCTAAACAAGACTTACAACTGTATTTTGCCATATTTATCTCTGTAAACAAGACTTAACTGTATTTTGCCATATTTATCACTCTAAACAAGACTTACAACTGTATTTTGCCATATTTATAACTCCAAACAAGACTGACAACTGTATTTTGCCATATTTATCACTCTAAACAAGACTTACAACTGTATTTTGCCATATTTATCTCTGTAAACAAGACTTAACTGTATTTTGCCATATTTATCACTCTAAACAAGACTGGCAACTGTATTTTGCCATATTTATCACTCTAAACAAGACTTAACTGTATTTTGCCATATTTATCACTCCAAACAAGACTGACAACTGTATTTTGCCATATTTATCACTCCAAACAAGACTGACAACTGTATTTTGCCATATTTATCTCTCTAAACAAGACTTACAACTGTATTTTGCCATATTTATCTCTCTAAACAAGACTTACAACTGTATTTTGCCATATTTATCACTCCAAACAAGACTGACAACTGTATTTTGCCATATTTATCACTCTAAACAAGACTGGCAACTGTATTTTGCCATATTTATCACTCCAAACAAGACTGGCAACTGTATTTTGCCATATTTATCACTCTAAACAAGACTTACAACTGTATTTTGCCATATTTATCACTCCAAACAAGACTGACAACTGTATTTTGCCATATTTATCACTCCAAACAAGACTGACAACTGTATTTTGCCATATTTATCACTTTAAACAAGACTGGCAACTGTATTTTGCCATATTTATCTCTCTAAACAAGACTGACAACTGTATTTAGCCATATGTATCACTTTAAACAAGACTGACAACTGTATTTTGCCATATTTATCACTCCAAACAAGACTGGCAACTGTATTTTGCCATATTTATCACTCCAAACAAGACTGACAACTGTATTTTGCCATATTTATCACTCCAAACAAGACTGACAACTGTATTTTGCCATATTTATCTCTCTAAACAAGACTTACAACTGTATTTTGCCATATTTATCTCTCTAAACAAGACTTACAACTGTATTTTGCCATATTTATCACTCCAAACAAGACTGACAACTGTATTTTGCCATATTTATCACTCTAAACAAGACTGGCAACTGTATTTTGCCATATTTATCACTCCAAACAAGACTGGCAACTGTATTTTGCCATATTTATCACTCTAAACAAGACTTACAACTGTATTTTGCCATATTTATCACTCCAAACAAGACTGACAACTGTATTTTGCCATATTTATCACTCCAAACAAGACTGACAACTGTATTTTGCCATATTTATCACTCCAAACAAGACTGACAACTGTATTTTGCCATATTTATCACTTTAAACAAGACTGGCAACTGTATTTTGCCATATTTATCTCTCTAAACAAGACTTACAACTGTATTTTGCCATATTTATCACTCTAAACAAGACTGACAACTGTATTTAGCCATATTTATCACTTTAAACAAGACTGACAACTGTATTTTGCCATATTTATCACTCTAAACAAGACTGACAACTGTATTTAGCCATATTTATCACTTTAAACAAGACTGACAACTGTATTTTGCCATATTTATCACTTTAAACAAGACTGACAACTGTATTTTGCCATATTTATCACTTTAAACAAGACTAACAACTGTTTTGCCATTTTATCACTCTAAACAAGACTGACAACTGTATCTTGCCATTTTTATCCCTTTAAACAAGACTTACAACTGTATTTGTTGCTTTATGAACGTAGTGTTTGTGTGTGTGTGTGTGTGTGTGTGTGTGTGTGAGTGTGTTGTGAATGTTAGAATGGTGAGTGTGTATGAATAAAGAAATGCTAGGAAAATGAGGGGGCTTCTCGTGTAGATTTGTGCAGACCCTGACAAACGGTCGTGGATTAGTCCTTTGAGACTTTTCACAGTTGTTTCATATTATCAGCCTCTGTTCAAAAAATCTGAACTGTATCAAGAGCTCAGAGATGAAGTCAGCCCACAGTATACACTGTATCTTCGGCTGTCCCTGGGGAGCATGAAAGCTGCTCTGGCCTGAATGGTGACTTTATTTCATTGAGGGAGGTTAGCTGATACTAAATGCTACAGAGACAATGGCGTGATCTTTTTCTAACTCTCCAGGGTCAAATGGGATTAGCATCTACCTCAGAGTTGGAACAAAAACAAGCATTTAAAGTCTTTGAGTGCCAGTTAGCATGATGCCTGGGTAGGATTGGCATCATTTGTGGGAGCTGAAGTCACACTGCAGTCTCATGGTATGACTAGCGTGTGTCTTTAAAGTGTGCCATTTTTACACAGCTAGTGTCATCAAAAAATGTAACATGAAATAATATAGTCAATTTTGAGACCAGGAATATAAATGGGCATTAAGAACATACAAATTGTGATTTCATGTTAACGTTTAAGGTGAAGTGTGCACTTTTTGTGCACTTTTGTTTTGTCAAAATAGCTGTTCATACCATAGCTTAATATGCAGAGACAGCCATATGTAAGCAACAACAACAATGTATTATTTCTGCTATTGTTATTATTAAATATTAATGTTTATTACACATTTATTTATTTTTTGGTCACACTTTAGTTTAGGGTCCAATTCTCACTATTAACAAACTATTAACTACAACGTTTGCCTCAATAAACTCCTAATTACTGCTTATTAATAGTTAGTAAGGTAGTTGTTAAGTTTAGGTATTGGGCAGGATTAAGGGATGTAGAATATGGTCATGCAAAATAAGGCATTATTATGTGCTTTATAAGCACTAATAAACAGCTTAAATCCTAGTAATATGCATGCAAATAAAAAACTAGTTAACAATGGGAATGGGACCCTGGGCTAAAGTGTTACCAATTATTTTTCAATCAAAATGTCTAAACCACCTGGCTCCATTTTGGTATGCAATACCTATACTTTTCACAATCCAGTAGTTTTTTGATTGATAAAATTAAGTCCTGCCCTAGATTTTCAATAGGAAAAAATATATCTCGTAAACCTCATCAATCATTCATAAAAATGACACATTATGAAAGTAAAACAGGCTCTGAATAACATTTCCTGTTGACTTAGATATACCTGTAGATGACGCCGTGTTGGTGCAGGAACATAAGTGCTGATGTGACCTCAGCTGCGTAGAAACGGGAACGAGCTTCATCAAACTTTCGTGAGCGCTGGATCTGAAACATCAGGTCTCCTCCGTTTACATACTCCATAACAAAGAACAACCGATCCTGCAGAGATAGAGAGAGAATGAGAAAGAAGACAAAAAAGATAGTTCATTTTCATAGAACAGGACTCTACACCCAATATTAGCGTGATTTAAAATCATCTACAGTTTCACTGTTAATCCTGTTGCAGTTTCTCATACAGCTGTCCGGATAACAGTTAAGCACTGCACACGCCAACAGACAACAAAGCAAATTTGCTTATATAATTACCAGAAAACACAATAAACATAAAATAATTCCAGCACAGGCACTTGGATGATAAAATGAAACTCACATTCTGACTCACAGTAGGAAACATTTCTTGTAATGTATCTCTAATAAGGAAACATGAAAAGAAAGTTAGGGATTCTCGTGTTCCCTTCCAATAAATTAGGAAATAGGCATATCAATATAAAACCGTATACACTTATTATCATAATCCATTGATCTATTTATCCATGTAGTTTATGATCAGGAAGTTGAGATACAGCTTTTAAATTGCCCTTACAATAAAACAACACAAGTCCCCAATTCAGAGAAATGCATTTCCAGTAAAGCTACATGAAATCATGCAGTTCAAAGTTTACCCGGCTATCAACTGTACATGGAGAGATTTCATAGACTTTTATGTTTTTAAAAATATTATAATAAATATGATATAAAATTACCATATTTTAGCAGTTATTTACCACTTATTCAACATCCCCCAAAAAGTTGTCAAATTTCAAATTACTCAACACCCCTGACCAGAAAAACGTTCTGCTGTTGTAAAGTAAATCAAAGTCCCTTTCAAGGAAAGTCTTTTCACTCAGCAACCATATGTGACCCTGGATCACAAAACCAGTCATAAGTCGCACGGGTATGTTTGTGGCAATAGCCAAACATACATTGTATGGGTCAAAAATATACATTTTTCTTTTATGTCAAAAATCATTAGGATATTAATTAAAGATCATGTTCCATGAAGATATTTTGTAAATTTCCAACCGTAAAGATAACATTTATTTTTGTGAGTGAATGCAGCACAATCGTGAACATAAATTGACAAATTTAAAGGTGATTTTCTCAATGTTTTGATTTTTTTGCACCCTCAGATTCCAGATTTTAAAATAGTTGTATCTCAGCCAAATATTGCCCTATCCTAACAAACCATACATCAATGAAAAGCCTATTTATTCTGCTTTCAGATGATGTATAAATCTCAATTTCAGAAAATTGACCCATGTGACTGGTTTTGTGGTCCAGGGTCACATATGTGCAATGCCTCTGGGCAGCTATTTCGGGCACCCAAGAACAAGTCCTATCTATTTGAATGGGGGAATACTGAAAACTCAAAAACTGCTTGCCGAACTCACATTTAAATAACATAATTCAAATCAGCAACAAAATCTGACATGAATTGTGCTATAAATGTTGTTTCCTATGCTCAAATAGCGCTAAAAAAACTTAGTTTTGTCCATGTCCATGTGCAGTCCTAAGCGCGAGTCTCTGGATTACATGGGAACCGGAGCTTCTAACAGCAGCTGCAGTGACGCAATGACTTTGCCAAATAGAGATTGGCTCTTTTATTTAGAAGGCGGGACTTATTCTGCCATATTATGAGTTGCAGTTTCTCCCATTCATAAGTAATAGGAGTGCACCCGCACTGTCTTTGTATACCTATAGTCTTCGATTACATTTTATGAAAACACTTCAACTAAGGTATCAGCAAACTATCATAGAAAGTTTATTAATACATATTTGTGTAATTCTGAGAATGTTAAGTTACTATGTTTAAAAATGTCTCTAAACATCCCCAAAACATCAAACTTTGTAGCAAATCCTTTACTTTTTATAACCTCCAATAAATGTTGCCTCTAAGTGCATTAAAGCTTCTGTCACCTCTCTAGTGGAATCTTAGCCCATACCTCATGCGCAAAAGCTTTCAGATCACTGATAATCTTTGGTTTTCATGTTGTCACTGCTCTCTTAGAATCCCACCAAAGATTTTCAATGAGATTTAAATCTGGAGACTAAGCATGCCATTTAAGAACATTGTAGGACCGAGCCCTGAACCAGGTTTGGGTAGATTTGGATATGATCATTGACCTGCTGGAAAGTCCACTGATCATCAAGCTTCAGTCCATGCACAGAAGGCACCATACGCTCTGCCAAAATGGCCTGAGACTTCAAAGAATCCATTATGTCCTTCATACTGTCAAGATTTCCACTTCCTGGAGAAGCAAACACCCCCATAACGAGACTGGTCCAGCTCAATCTTTGACCGTAGTGATGGTGTTCTTCTGGGCATAAGCCCTGATTTTTTTTGCACCAATCATATCGCTGATTCACTGGTCCAAAAAGCTTCACACACACCCACTCACACTTAGCTATGCCAAGCAAAGGTCAATGGATTATAAGGAAACAAAACATAAAAACACACACAACACAATTACTGTAAGTCTTTGTTTAAGATAAAACATCATATCAAATCATATATCTATTCTTTGCTAAATAATCACTTAGGGCCAGATTTACCAAACAGGTCAAATTAGCATTAAACCGCGATCCCATAAAAGCGCCGATGGGAGTGGAGAATTAAAGAGCACAGATGCTGTAGCTCATTTCCATTTTGACCAACGCAATCTACCAAGAGCAACGCAAATTAGCGTAGAGTCGCAAACAAACAGCCGGTGAAAATCAGGTGAGGGTAATTAACACATTCAGCAAATTAAAAATAATGTGACTTGACAAACGATGTGTTTGTCTTCCTCTGGCATTCCAAAAAAATGAACACAAGTGAGAAAATTCTCCCTTCTATCACACGCTCTCTTTGTTCACTGCGGTTCCTCCTCCTACAGCAAATATCAGCCATGTCAAGCACAAAAAATGGTATAAAATATGCTTTATTTGGGTAAATCAATCTCATAAACTACCACAAACCTAAGTAAATCACATTGCATGAGTTATTTAAATACTCTCCCTCCCATAAATTTTGCGTCAGAAAGGGAAACTCCTACAAATGTATATGCAATAAGGTCAGTTGCCTTATCATTGACAATTTTTCACTGCGTGCCTTTAGTAAATCCTGACAGTAGTTTTTTAACGCCAAAAGAGGGTTTGCACAGACACAAGCTGTCAGTTAATCTGGCCTTTAATCTCTTATCTGTAACGTGTATGTCCTGTTTCTGTTCAGTTTCTGTTTGCCTATATTCTCTGTCAATAGTTCACTAGTTTGTTCTCATAGTTACTGATTTCGTTCACCTGTTGTTTAATTAGTTTCCTCATTACTCCATATGTATTTAATTTATTTCTCCTTAGTTCTTTGTCCTGTACCGTCTTTGAGTTAATTGGTTGTAATAGCTGATTCTCCTTAGTTCTCCTGAATCACTATATTTTATTTACAGTATTCAACAATTGCACAGTACAGAAGTGATGCTTGCCAGTGCAAATGTCAACAACATCATTCTAGACTGTTGTAGGTGGTATTCATATGCAAAAGTGTAGGATTTGAGATTGAAGAGGGTTTCTATGTAGTTTCTTATTTGCTCAAGTTAAAAGCTCCGACCTTCAAGTGTCTATACTTTAGATATAAATAAGGTCCCTCACACTTTGTTGATTCATTTTGTTCGATTTTTTAAACATTTTATTGTTGTTTTTAAGTCTTATAAATGTAAAAGCATATATCACATAGTATGCCACATGATTTGAGGTATATAATTCATATCCATTGCACAGTGCGGGACAAACATTAGGTTTGAATTTGAAGAAATTTGAACGAATCAGAGTTTTAAAGTACTTTGTACTTATTTTGTGCCAATATTATACTTCTTAATCATTATGCAGGGAGGTTAATGATAATAATAGTATACTAAATCAATCAGAATATAGATATATTAAATGAACCTTAATAGTGAAGTGGTGGTTGGTATTTAATTCAGAATACATAATGAAGTGCTGCCAGAAATATCACACTGACATACTCAACATTGCCTGACTGACACAAATTGTTTTAAGCCATGACTTTTGATGAATAACGTTATCTTATGTAAGTGTACAAAAGCCCACTTGTGTATTTTGTTCATTCAGAGAGGAGGAATTTAAACAGGATGCTTAAATAGTTTGTGTAAATGTGCCAAGAAATCTGAAGGAGGCCCACCCAATCCAATATGAACAAACATTTCCTGCCCCTAATTAGAAATGAACAAATAGTTTCTTCCGTTTGGGTTGGACCACAAGACATCAGCCCCGATTGGAAGATAGTGGACACAGCACAGCCCCGTTTGGGTTAGTCAAAACTGGCTCTGTTTTGTCAGCTTAAAAGGGGACACAAGACGACTTTTCAATATTGTGTCATGACTCATGAATGTAGAAAAGAACAGTGTATCGTTGCATCTGAAATGATGGTGCGTGTGTGTTATGCAGGGCAGTTCTCTGTCATGCTCAAATAGACGGGTGGTGCAAGGAAACGTCTGTTTAGTCTCATCCATGCTTATATAACATGTTATGAAAGACATTTTCAATGGCTTATTTTCTAAAGACTGCAGGTGCAGGGCGCTTCTGACAAACCGGTGCTGAAAACACAAAACAGACATACAGTACACAAACATGATAAGACCTGTAATCTGCATTATTGAAAGCCTATAGACACATACACATCTCAACAACTTCAACAAACCCGTGGCGGAATACAGCTGTACTGTACGTTCTGCAGTGCTACTGAATGCGGCAATAGTTTGGAGTTAAATGAGCGGTAATTCTAAAATGTTAATCATTATTACACTACCGTTTTATTCAGCAAGGATGCATTCAATTGATCTAAAGTTACAGTAAAGATTTTATAATGTGACAAAAGATTTCAATTTCAAATAAATGCATACAAGTATCCTGAAAAAAATTTTTTTCAACATTGATAATTAGAAGAAATATTTCTTGAGCACCAAATCAGCATATTATAATGATTTCTGGAGGAAATTAACCTTTGCCATGACAGGAATAAATTACTTACAATTACAATTTAAAAACATGTATGTGCAAAATAAATACCAGTTATCACCTGATGAATTTAAATGTTAAACCATAGTAGTTAAAGACAACTAATATAAAGTGGGACCAAAAAAACATAAAAAAAAATCCTGGGAATCAGCCCCAGAATTTTAATGGTATTGTGTGTATAGAAATTGTTTGAATAGTACAAAACAAGCCATCAGGGTGTGACAGTAATTTATGACTGTTATGGAAACCTGTTACCACCCAGAAAAAAGTAATTATGCCCAAATGTGTGTAATGTTCCTGTAATTGTGACTTCATTTCTCAATTGACTTTCTTGTAATTCCAACATTGTTGCAACTTAATATCTCATATTGTGACTTTGTATCTCATTTTAAATTTGATCTCACAATTAGTGTCGGGTAAGTTACTCTAAAAGATTAATTAATTACTAGCTTCTTCAACAATGTGATTAGATTACTGTGCTAATTACTCTCTCTAAAAAGTACTGCATTACTAATTACTTTTCTAATATCAACCAGTTGAACAATACAAGGATAGACATAAAACTGCTCTTTCATTTTTTTCAAATAAAGATCAAGACGTTTTAAAAGAATTTTGAATGAGATACACTGACAATTTACAGAAATAAAGATGGTCAGAGCCAACAGTCTAACAGAAAAAAAGGTTAGAGGTTAGAACGGAGAGCAATGCAGACAAAGAGACGGACTAAGAAAAAGCAAAAGATGGAAGGAAAGATGTTTTCGTGCAGGAGAAATATGAGCTCAGGTCTGGCTGCAATACAACATTGTTCAGAGTTTTGAGAGCGAATTCAACTCATCAATTTACTCTGGAAAAAGAGGAAGAGAGAAAGAGAAAGAGAGAAGCAAGAGGGTTGAAAGAAAGAAAATGTGCTCAAATCACCCATTTAATTGCGGAGAGAACACATGAGACCAGCAACTCGGCGTATAAGACAATGACACAAATCTGAAATTTGACAAAAAGAGTGATCTGAAACTGCATGTCTCTAGAAATATAGTTCACATTTTGCCCTAATAAAGACAACTTCGAAATTAAAGAGAGAGAATAAGAGCAAGAGATCTTAAAAGCATTGAAAGTGACGTAATCTAGATCTTGGGTCTTCATCTCGGTAATTGTTTGCAGTGCATCTGTATTTAAAAGTATATGCAGTTCCACTAGTGTTTAGACACACAGAGCAAGACTACATGTTCTAAATCTTCTAAATCATCAGGGCACAGGTTCACTGAACTCACTTGAGTCTAGATTGCTTCACAGCGGAGGGAAGCACATGAGGGTTTCTGGGTTACGCCAGTGCTAGAGATAGTGAGCTGTGAGCTGTGTTAATGACCTCATCTGTGTCTGTCCTCAGCTGGGAATGGAGTCACACTAACACACTGTCCATAACCATAACAAACCACAAGTCAAGACAGAGCCATTTTCAATATCTACTGATCTAATTCTTCTAACTCACTTATCTTTAGAAGTTATAGCTGTACACTATTTCTAGATGTTGGGAAGTTATGCAAAATGATTAATTAAAATGAACCTAGCAATATAAGAATACTCACTCACATCATCACTCACATAATAGTTTTAAGCTATATCATGTCATACCCCAATCCTACATGAGCTTAGGCAAAATATTTTGCAATGTTTATGTGAGTAATCTGTGACAGAATTTTAATATAGTATATATTCATATTTTAATATAATATAATATAATATAATATAATATAATATAATATAATATAATATAATAATTGTTAATAATCAGTAGGCTGAACATTTCAGTTGTGGCATAAAAAAAAAATCACTTCACTGGTTTTATATATACAAGTCTGTCCTCTCTTCTCTCTTGACTTATACTTACAGGCATGAATAAATAACATTATGAATATCTACATTTAGTGAGTCTAGTGTAGTGTTTATTGGATTTATCTTGTTTCACCAAAGCTTGCGTGTTATTAGGCCACCACAAACATGCTCCTCCACATTTCTGGTGGTTGAATAACACACAAGATTTGGTGAGACAAGACACAGAGAAATGTGCGTGAGTATGGAAAGAGTGTTTTAAAAGCAGCAGATCGTTTGTTTGTGTAAAACACACAAACTAACACAATGAGCCATGAGTCGAGCCATGCAAATGTATTTGCATTAAAAATCCCCTGTTAGGTAAAAAAAAGGAAAATGAGACGAAAAAGGATCCACAGAGTGCATTTTCATAAAATATTATGCCTAAAGAAGAAGAAAGTAGTTTAGATGGAAAGTAGTTTAGATGGAAAGATGTCACTGACCTCATGTGACTCTGAAATTGTCCTGTTCACACAACAGCTTACATACGGTATTCGAGTCACTGTGTGAATGAGTATAGCCAATGTCAATCCCCTTTCTTCTGCTATAGCAGAAATTCTGGAAGCATTTTTTCTATTCTATTCTATTCCATTTTTCCCCATAGGGATTTAGAAAAGAGTTGTTAAAGGGTTGTCCAACCAGCTAGGTGAATCACAATACAACAAACTTTGATTTGAAGCAAAAAGTATTTGAAAATCAGACAGCTTTAATGAGGGAAAGATTTGATACACTGCTGATTTTGCAGGTTTTCCTACTTACAAAGCATGTAGAGGTCTGTAATTTTTATCATAGGTACTCTTCAACTGTGCGAGACAGAATCTAAAACAAAAGTCCAGAAAATCACATTGTATGATTTTTAAATAATTAATTGGCATTTTATTGCATGACATAAGTATTTGATCACCTACCAACCAGTAAGAATTTCGGCTCTCACAGACTGTTAGTTTTTCTTTAAGAAGCCCTCCCATTCTCCACTCATTACCTGTATTAACTGTACCTGTTTGAACTCGTTACCTGTATAAAAGACACCTGTCCACACACTCAATCAAACAGACTCCAACCTCTCCACAATGGCCAAGACCAGAGAGCTGTGTAAGGACATCAGGGATAAAATTGTAGACCTGCACAAGGCTGGGATGGGCTACAGGACAATAGGCAAGCAGCTTGGTGAGAAGACAACAACTGTTGGCGCAATTATTAGAAAATGGAAGAAGTTCAAGATGACGGTCAATCTCCCTCGGTCTGGGGCACCATGCAAGATCTCACCTCGTGGGGCATCAATGATCATGAGGAAGGTGAGGGATCAGCCCAGAACTACATGGCAGGACCTGGTCAATGACCTGAAGAGAGCGGGGACCACAGTCTCAAAGAAAACCATTAGTAACACACTACGCCGTCATGAATTAAAATCCTGCAGTGCACGCAAGGTCCCCCTGCTCAAGCCAGCGCATGTCCAGGCCCATCTGAAGTTTGCCACTGACCATCTGGATGATCCAGAGGAGGAATGGGAGAAGGTCATGTGGTCTGATGAGTCAAAAATAGAGCTTTTTGGTCTTAACTCCACTCGCTGTGTTTGAAGGAAGAAGAAGGATGAGTACAACCCCAAGAACACCATCCCAACCGTGAAGCATGGAGGTGGAAACATCACTCTTTGGGGATGCTTTTCTGCGAGGGGACAGGACGACTGCACCGTATTGAGGGGAGGATGGATGGGGCCATGTATTGCAAGATCTTGGCCAACAACCTCCTTTCCTCAGTAAGAGCATTGAAGATGGGTCGTGGCTGGGTCTTCCAGCATGACAATGACCCGAACACACAGCCAGGGCAACTAAGGAGTGGCTCCGTAAGAAGCATTTCAAGGTCCTGGAGTGACCTAGCCAGTCTCCAGACCTGAACCCAATAGAAAATCTTTGGAGGGAGCTGAAAGTCAGTATTGCCCAGCAACAGCCCCGAAACCTGAAGGATCTGGAGGTGGTCTGTATGGAGGAGTGGGCCAAAATCCCTGCAGCAGTGTGTGCAAACCTGGTCAAGAACTACAGGAAACGTATGATCTCTGTAATTGCAAACTAAGATTTCTGTACCAAATATTAAGTTCTGCTTTTCTGATGTATCAAATACTTATGTCATGCAATAAAATGCAAATTAATTACTTAAAAATCATACAATGTGATTTTCTGGATTTTTGTTTTAGATTCCGTCACTCACAGTTGAAGAGTACCTATGATAAAAATTACAGACTTCTACATGCTTTGTAAGTGGGAAAACCTGCAAAATCGGCAGTGTATCAAATACTTGTTCTCCCCACTGTGTGTATATATATATATATATATATATATATATATATATATATATATATATAAATATATAAAATGTATGTTAGATTCGATTATTCGTGATTAATCGATTCGACAGCAGACTAAACATAACATGGCATTATATGATTATCCATATTTGTTAATAATCAAAAGGCTAGAATTTCTTATTTTATTTTTTCACTGAATGTTAAGTTAAATTTGAATATAATAAATATAATACATCATATGTAACACTTGTGCGACATAGGGGTGAATCAGGCTAGAATTCTTTATTTCATTTTATTTTTTTATTAGAACTTAAGTTAAGATTGTAATATGATATAATGTCATTATTCATTTTTGTTAATAATCAATAGGCTAGAATTCTTTATTTTATTTTATACGTCTTAGAACTTAAAGGTATAGCGGAGGATTTTCTTTTTCCGGGTGGATCATCAAGACTATTGGTCCTCCTAAGTGTCAATCATTCTGGTGATATGTTTACGTAAGGCCATCGTACGTGCTCGTGCACACGATTCACACGATGGCGTGCGCTCAAAACACAGGTTGGGCTTCCCACTGATGCCTCAGTCGCGAAGTTTCTTGACAGGTAAAGTTTGGCATGCTATTTGGAGAAATCCATTTAAAATCACTGCTAGTAAAAGTTAATGTAAGCTATGATTAGCTCGTGCATGCTCTCTCGTGCACACGTTTAATAGGTGTTCCCTCTCGGGAGCAGGTAGAGTGTTGCGCATGTGCATTTTTTCAAATAGTGGAAAGGGCGGTTCTTTTCTAAAATTCGGGAAAATCCTCCGCGATACCTTTAAGTTTTTATAATATAATATAATATAATATAATATAATATAATATAATATAATATAATATAATATAATATAATATAATATTTATTCCATAGCCATTATTCATATTTATTAATCAGTAGGCTACAATCCTCTAAAATATATATATATTTTTATATTAAAACTGATGTTAACTTTTAAATAATATAATATATTATAATATAATATAATAATAATTTTTCATATTTATTAATCAGTAGGCTAGAATCCTTTAAAAAATATTTTTAAATTAAAACTGATGTTAAGTTTTAAATAACATAATATATTACATATAATATATATAATATAATATAATATAATATAATATAATATAATATAATATAATATAATATAATATAATATAATAGTCCCAGTTAATTCTCCAGCATAAGCTAACTATCTTCCCCTCCTTCTTTCTTTTTCTTAGGCAATCATTTAGACTTTACATGTTCCAAAATCCTCCTCACTGTATTTCTACAGGGCCCCTTCTTTTGGCTATTTTCTCTGTGCAGGAGCATGTCTACCCATGGTCCCAACAGGCCTCATCAGAAACAGTTGTGTAATGTTATTTACATTTCTGCAGCGTAATTACAGTTGATAAGAATATGGCTGTGATCCCAAAGCTGATTAAAACCAGAGGCAGCAGTTCAAAAAGAGTACACGACTCCTCTTCCACCCAAATCATGTCTTCCTTCTTCTTTCTGCCCCTTTCCCGCACTACTACCGCCTCCAACCCTTCTTTCTTTGCGTTTCTTGCTTTGTTGCCCTCCGTCAGTTTGTCCTGTGTTCTCAGATGCGGGCGAATGAGAAGGGAGATACTAGTGGGTGGTAGTCGAAGAGTGAAAAAGAGAAACGAGGACACTAGATATCACTGTGAGTGTAACTGGGGCATGGGAGGGGAAGCTGAACAAGAGACGGAAAGAAGTGAAAGTGCAAAATAGAGAAGAGGCCGATGATGAGAGCGATAAAAGCCCTAGTGAAAAGGATGTCAGAGTCTTTAATGGGCACAGTTCATTGATAGAACCATACCACTTCTACTTGCCTTCCCTATCCGCAAATACAATCGTGTGCAGAATTTTGGGAACCCTGGGTGATTAAACAAAATTAAAAGTAGTAACCAGCATTGTGAACTTATTGGACGGCTATTTTTCAACTATTTTCCCTCACATGCTGTTTTCTTTTTCTTTTTTTTAACTTAGAAAATAAAACTTGTATTTATCATGAACCACTTATAATTGCTAAACTTGTTAAAAGTTTCATAACCTCATCTGACTTCTCAAGTTCTTTTTATACTGGACTGTCACCTTCAAACCACATTGTGATACACGGGTGTCAGAAATAGTTCACACTGCCACCTCCTGGACAACTTCTGTTATTCTAAATCCTGATCAATCCTGTGTGGCTCTGCCATCTGCTGGACTGTAAGAATAGTTTGAGATTTTTCACATGATATTTCACAATATGTTTCCATTTGAGATCATTCGTTAATGCATTAGGTGTCATGAACTTGATATGTTAAAGCATATTTAGTATGCACTATTGTTATATATTTATATCAGCATATTAGAATGATTTCTGAAGGATCATGTGACTTCGAAGATTTGAGGAATGGCTGCTGAAATTTCAGCTTTTGCTACCACAGGAATTAAAACAGAAATTTTAAAATAAAAAGTTAATCTAAACTGTAATAATATTTCACAATATTACTGTATTTTTGATCAAATTAATGCAGCCTTGGTGACCAGAAGAGACAAAAACATTCAAAAATCTTTCCGACCTCAAAAGTTTAAACAGTGAATATACAAATTAACATGAACCTAAACTAATAAAAGCTATTATGTATTGTTAGTTCATGACAAATTCAACGTTTTATTTTTTTAAAGAAATAGCTCACCATTTGTCATCATTTACTTGGTCTGCTCCTCACACATACTGTAGCTATCATATGGCTTGGAATGTATCATGCAAGTCAAATTAAGCTACAATGAATCATTGAATAAAGCTCTATTTTAGAGATTGACAGTGTGAATCCATCCACTTTCATTCTATGGACAACAGGTGGACATTAAGTCGAGAATCCCCCCAAAAAAACTGTTTCACAGTAGAAAGAAAGTAATACTGGGTTTGGAACATCATGAAGGTGACATTAGGAAAACTGCAGCACTAAAGTGTTTAATCTGATAAGAAGAAAAAATGACTTGAAATGTCTAGATTAGAGAGAATCATGTTTTGATTTAGTGACTGTTTTACCTTCGTCTGGAAGCAGCAGAAAAGCTGAGTCAGATAGGGATGTTTTCTAGCCAGGGCCAGAATGCGTTTCTCTGTCAAAGTGCAGTCCACATCATCATCTTGAAGGATGACGTCTTTTTTCAAAACTTTCACAGCGTAAACTTCATCTGAGCCTTTCAGCTCAGCCAGCATCACCTACAGCACGGAGAGGGCAATGTGAAGATGTTGATTTGTTTTCATACGCTAAAACTGAAAAGCACCGATTCGTAACCCTCACCTTGCCGAAGCTGCCTTTGCCCAGCACTTTGATGAACGAGAAGTCCGTGAGACTCATTCTCTTCGTCTGTACGGTCTTCACGTCTCCATTCTCCCGGCTCTCGGTCGCTGTGCTCTGAACGCCGCTGCACGAGGAAGAGGAGGAAGACTTGTGCTCCTGGCCAAATGACAGGGCCTTGCGGATACTCTCCAGTTCTGCAAGCTCTGCTACAGACAGACAAATACAGTATTAGACTTAAAGGAATAATTCTTTCAAAAATGACAAATCTGTTATCATTTACTCGCTCTCTAAACCTGTATGAGTTTATTTCTTCCATAAAACACATGGAAACATTTCAAAGTCCCCCTATTATGCTCTAATTTTGTTTTGAAGGTCTCCTGCAATAGGTTTACACGCATCCTTTAATTTTCTCATAATATATATTGCATCATCACCTCTTTTCTCACAGTGTCTAAAACAGTTCGATCAAGGACTTGTTCTCTCTAAACCCCACCTTTCCGGAAGCCTACTCTGCTCTGATTGGTCAGATGGCCCAGTCGGTTGTGATTGGTCTACTGCTTTACAGCATGTGTCAGAAACAAAACCCCCATTACCTGAATTTCAGCCAAAGACTTTAAAATTCAGTTTTACTTTAGACTTCAGGTTAATATACGACTTCTGAAGCGAAGCGATGGGGTTTTGTAAGAAAAATATCCATGTTTAAAATGTATAAACTATAATCAATGGCTTCTGGCAACAGCCGTACATGTGTTACTGAGAAAGTCGAGTTCTGGTGGAACTATGACATAGGATGTAGCTCCTCTTCTCTTATATTGTAATCCTCTGATATTTTTCTTTAAAACTTCCCTTTCAGACTTCTAATTCATGACCGGCATTTTGTTTCGCTCTATCCTCTGCGCTTTAACATTTCTCAATTCTCACCTAAGCTTACCATACGCCTAAGCCTTTGTCATACATTGGGTCAGAGGTCAGGTCACCCTTCCGCCAGAATTCGACTTTCTCTGCAACACGTGTACGGCCGTTGCCGGAAGCCAAAATTAATAAAATTATAGTTTGTAAAGTTTTAAATATAGATATTTTTCTAACAAAAACCCACCGCTTCGCTTCAGAAGGCATTTATTAACACATTGGGGTCGTATGGATTACTTTTATGATGGATGGATGTGCTTTTGGAGCTTCAAAAACTCAGGCTCTATTCAATGCCATTACAAAGCTGAGAAGAGCCAGGATATTTTTTAATATAACACTGATTGTGTTCAGCTGAAAGAAAAAAAGTCATATATACATAAGAAGGCTTGAGGGATAATTTAAATTTTTGGGTGAACTATTCCTTTAAGTCACTTTTGAAGCTTGAAAGCTCCAGTTTCCATTCATTGTAATCAGAAAATAATAGAAATAATTGAACATGTGGCATCTAGCACATTCCTAAAAATGTCTCCACAGTGAGGGATCATAGAGGTTCAGAAAAACATAAGGGAGAAAAAATATTCAGATAATTTATTAAATATTCATTTTTGGGTGTACTAACCCTTTAATAATGCAAATAAATGATGAATGTGTAATAGTGAAAGAGTAAGATTGCAGAGTATGCGCAAGAGAGTTTGTGTAATTCTGTACCCTGGTCGCAGGGTGAAGTTGGAGCTGATTTGCATCGGTCAGACTCCTCTGATGAAGGGGCTTCTGTCGTGGATTGCTGAGGGTCCTGCCCTGGAGTCAACTGAAGAGAAAACATTTTTTATTATCACTGCTTTTTAATATTTTAATGTCCTAATCCTTTACATCACTGTCATAATCATCACTGGCCTCATTTTACTGCATCATTATTTAGAGTGGTCATACTTTTATTTATTTTATTCCTCTGCTTATAAAGTCATCATTTAGTTTTTGCATCGACCCATGTTCCATCTGGCCACCCCACATTCTGCAGATATTTAATTCTACTCACCTTTTTCCGGCGTTGGGTACTGTTGGAGATTTTGTCTGGTGTCACCCCGAGATCAGCAAGCACTTTAGCAATTTTTCTGGCATCGACACCACAGCTAGGAGCTACATTACTTTCACAACGCCGATGGACATTCATTTTACAGGCTGAAAACAGGAAGATAAATGAATATATGGCAACAAAAGCAGATGTTTGATCACAAATCATTCATCACTGGTATCTGCAACGCTTGCCTTTGCACTGCAGGCCTTGCCGCATCAGTCCCCAAAGTAAGGAGCCGCAGTGGTCACAGAAGGTGGGGACTTTGTAATTGTGAATGCTGAACATGTGTGGAATGTTTACACTGAAGCGCTGGGAGCCAACCTGTAAAAACAAAACATCGTTCATGCCACGATACCCACAATTCAACTGATCTCTCTGCTGAGGAAATCCTGAGCAGGTTCAGTAGTTTTAGGAACATGCGCTCAATGTTGGTATTGTTAACTAAAACATACAACTATTAATGGTAACACTTTACAACAAGGTCTCATTTGTTACCATTAGTTCATGCATTAACTTACATAAACTAACAGTGAGCAATATATATTTACAGCATTTATTAACTTTTGTTAATGTTAGTTAATAAAAATGTTCATGTTAGTGCATTAACTACTGTTAACAGATACAAAAGTTAGATTTTAATAATATATTAGTAAATGTTGAGATTAGCATCAAATAAGATCGATAAATGCTGCAGAAGTACTGTTCACTGTTAGTTTATATCAACTAACATAGTTAACTAATGTTAACAAATTAAACCTTATTGTAAAGTGTTACCTTAATAACAATGTGGTTTTAATAATAAGCTCAGTTTTCACACCATTGGTGCCTGGGCCTTAAATAATAATTGATGTTAATTTAAATAAAGCTGAAATAAAATAATATTTGTATTATTATATTTAAAAAATGAGAATGAATTAAAACTTTAAATAAAATAAGTTTAAGCTGAAGGACTATAATTACTAAAACTGGAATAAAAAAAATAAAATATTTTTTTTTTACTAAAACTAAAATTAAAGAGAAAACTTAAAATATAAATGTAGAATAAAATAAAAATACAAATAAATACTATAATAGAATAAAAATGACTATGTGTATCATTACATATTATGCATCAATCTTTAACATTTAAAACAACCATCATGACCTTGCTACAGTACAGTTATCTCATTATGTTATGTGTGATGCAATCACCTCGGAAATAAATTATTTTCATTGAAACAAAATTGTTTGTAAATATTACAAGAAAGAGAGAATTGTGGCTGATATTATTTGTCACACTGTATAATGAAGGTCAAGTTAGCCACGTCGTATTCCTCACTGTATTTTCTGTTGTGATAATTGTCAACATTTTGGCAAATGTAGTAATTCATAAAATGATCTGCAGTATACATACTGCAAAAACTAGTACTAGTACGCTAACTCAAACATAGCTCAGTCTTTTGAGAGAAAAGTAGAACTGACCTCTTCAGGAGTGTCTTCCTGTTTCTTCAAGCCAGCACATTTTGTTATGATGAGCTCATGGCATCTCTTATGGACCACGCAGGTACACACTGAGAGATTTAAGGAATAGGCAAAAAGTTTACTTCGGTAACACTTTACAATAAGGTTACATTAGTTAGCATGAACTAACCATGTAAAATACTTCAAAAGAATGTATCTTAATCTAAATTTCAACATTTACTAATACATTATTAAAGGGTTAGTTCAACCAAAATGAAAAATTCTGTCATTAATTGCTCACCCTCATGTAGTTCCAAACCCGTAAGACTTTCGTTCATCTTTGAAACACAAATGAAGATATTTTTGATGAAATCTGAGAGCTTTCTGTCCCTTCAAAAATTTCATAAAAAGATAGTAAAACTAATCCATATGAATTGAGCTGATTATTCCAAATTTTCTGTAGAGACATGATCGCTTTATATGATAAACAGATATTGATGAACAGAAGCTCAACCGAACCAGCTTGACATGCAAGAAGAAGCTTGAGCCTAAATTCAATCTGTTCATCATATAAAGCAACCGAGTCTATTCAGAAAATTTTGACTAAAATTCATATGGATTATTTTTACAATCTCTTTATGAACTGTTTGAAGCATCAAAGTGGTAGTTGCGTAGACTGTCAATGGAGGGACAGAAATCTCTTAGATTTAAATTTAAAAAGTTTGATAAAAACAAAACAAAAGTCCTACGGGCTTGGAATGACATGAGTGTGAGGAATTAATGACATAATTTTCATTTTTGGGTTAACGAACCATTTAAAATCAAAAGTCATCTTTGTTAATTTTATTTAAAGGACCTGAGCTAACATGAACTAACTATGGAAAGTTGTATTTTTATTACCTAACATTGACAAAGATTAATAAATACTTAAACAAAAGTACTGCTCATTGTTATTTAATGTTAAATAATGCATTAAAGGGATAGTTCACTTTGAAATTAAATTTTGGTATGTTTTAGCTTACCTCAAGGGCATCCAAGATGTAGGTGTCTTTTTTTCCGCAGTAGTTTCAATTTTGATATTTTTAGGTCAAACCGTTCTTGTCTGACAGTCATATCATGCAGGTCTATGGTCACCGTCTCAAAGAGCATGCACAGAGAAGTCCAAATTAAACAATTCCCCATCGTCCAAATTAAACAATTCCCCATCATAAGTACACATTGATGGCCCAGGACACGAAACGAGCAGTTTGTGTGAGAAAACGAACAGTATTTATATCGTTTTTACCTCTTATACACAGCCACGTCCAAGTGATCTGAGGGCGTGAGCGCATCCTGGTGTGTGACGTGTGCGCAAACAGGTGCATAGATATATACACTAGATGTCGCCTTGGCTACGGCAGTTCATTGGAACGAATGTCTTTAATGCGACATCTAGTGTATATATATCTATGCACCAGTCTGCGTACACGTCACACAGCAGGAAGCGCCCGCGCCCTCAGATCACTTGGACGTGGCTGTGTTATAAGAGGTAAAAACGATATAAATACTGTTCGTTTTTTCACACAAACCGCTCGTTTCGTGTCTTAGGCCATCAATGTGTACTTACGATGGGGAATTGTTTAATTTGGACGATGGGGAATTGTTTTAATTTGGACTCAGTGCATGCTCTTTGAGGGGGTGACCATAGACCTGCATGATATGACTGTCAGGCAAGAACGGTTTGACCTAAAAATATCAAAAGTGAAACTACTGCAGAAAAAAAGACACCTACATCTTGGATGCCCTTGAGGTAAGCTAAAACATACCAAAATTTAATTTCAAAGTGAACTATCCCTTTAACAGAAATTTAACTAATGGGACCTTATTGTAAAGTGTTACCACTTTTTCCACTAGATATCTAAAAATAAAGATGAATCAAACCAGGAAATATTATAATTGATTCTACTATCACTGTACATAAGAGAAGGGCATCTTACTCACCCTGACACTGATACCCCTGTTTCCCCAACACACCCCTGCAGAACCACAGAGAAATAAATGTGTTAAACAACTCTGAGCAGGATTGAGCAGTTCTGTTTCCGACCAGCAGAGGGTGGGTTGTGCTACAACACAGATCTCTATAGCGGATTCTATCAGTGGCAACAAGCAGCATTGTGTATAGCCAAAGGGATGCACTGGGTATGCAAATAGTTAGACTGAACAGTTATTACTACTGGGAGGAACTGTTTGCAGAGATAAAAATAAACATCTGTCTAATCTATAAAATGCCCTCCGCACTGGCACAAAGGACAGTGGCAATTTGCTTTCAATATTAATATTCATTACACAAACTCCTTTGTTGTAATCAGGAGGAGGAGTGCCTGTGATTAGCATCAGGTTTCGCCTTTGAAAATGACATAAACCTTTTATATATCTGAAAAGGACCTTATAATAAAGGTAGTCCTGTATAGAAGTAGCTATTGTGGATGACATACAGGGCTACAGGTGAGGAGCAACACGCATCTTCTCTTACCAGATGAAATCTCTGCAGTGGGAGCAGTAGGTGGGCTGTCTCAGGTAGGTGGCCATAAACTTGTGACCGTTAACCTGATGGACACGCCTCCGAACCGCCCCCTGACGTTTTCGTGGACGCATCCGCTCACGGAACACTCTCTCCTCATTTTCATTGGATGATGCAGCTGCAAAATAAAATGACATTTAACAATAAGTTAGTTGAATATAAGTGTGTTGGATGCAGGTGAATTTGATTTTTTATTTTATGTTTAGTTTATCATCACTCATAACACATTCATCAGAATATTGCACAATTTCTAGTTCTCCTTTTATATTACATTTGTGTGGATTATAAAGATATCTAAAGAAAAATCACTACCATTCAAAAGTTGGAGTCTTTGGAGAAGACTTTTGGAGATTTTTTTTAAAATTAATGATTACTTTTTTTCCAGCAAGGACACATTAACTGATAAAAGGTTACAATAAAGACAATTATACAAAAGATTTATATTTCAAACAAATGCTGTTCTTTTGAACTTTCTAATTGTCAAAGAATCCTTAAAAAAATATAAAGCAGCACAACTGTTTTCCACATTGATTATTATTCTAAATTTAGCTTGATAACCAAATCAGCATTAGAATGATTTCGGAAGGATCACACAACATAAGTTGAAGTAATGGCTGCTTTCCAAAGCAGAAAAAAAAACCCACATTAACATAATAGCTATATTAAATATATAAAAATACATGTAACCATTATTTTAAATTGTAATCATTTCACAATATACTTTACTGTATTTTTGACCAAATAAATGCAGCTTTGGTGAGCATAAGAGACTTCTATTGAATTGAATTTTTCAATGAAATTAAATTATACTTCCACTGTCTATGACATTTTTTCATATATCACCACCAGCCTGACATAGTAAAATTGGTTCAACCAATGGTGTGAGCATGGGGCGGAGCTACCTGTTAGTTCAACCAATAGCAGACATGTGGGAGTGTTTAAGGGAACCTGTTTGAGAACAATCATTATTTCTGCGTCATTATTCCATCAAAGATAAATCCACACACTAGAACCCTGGCCACCAGGGCTCCTCAAGAAGCCTCATGATCTAAGGTTAACCCAGCCAGCAGAGAAAGTGAACAAACACATCATTGATTCTCAAGCAACTCTTCCCCTCACTTTGCCCCATTTGAGGGCTGCAGTAATTGTGTAAGTGTGTTGATCATGAGAGAAACCGGCGGCCGAGGACCACCTGACCAACCATGTGACCCACCACCACGGCTCCATGCATTCCAGCAGTCAGGTGATGCCTTTGAGGGGGACAGCGTTCCTTCATCAGACAAACAACTGTGAAATTACATTCACATCACTACGTGTGTTGTGGCGGTGTCCATAATGTGCCCTGTGTCCGTCAATGAGTGTGAGAGAGAGAGAGACAGAGTGGTTTCCTTGAAAGAGAGTAGTTTCTCCCTGTTGTTTGGTTCCAATAAACTTGTCATCCAACTCCTCCCACACTTCTTGTCTTTCAGTACAGCAGCGTATGTGTGGGCTGCATTATTTTAACGCTGTCTGTAAGAGGAGCTGCTGCAGAGGTGTGATTACAGCTAAGAATTCCCATAGGGTGGCAAGCAGCCCCCATAGAGAGACTAGGCTCAGCACAATTACCATTGCAAGCATCCTGGGGGACAAATCGGTAAGAGTGTGCGTGAACGTCTGTGTGTATCCGAGTTCTGTCTCATGTCAGGGTGCTCCTGAGGCAAGTTGTGTGCTTGTTTTGTCTGATATCAGAGAGCGTCCTGTCTTCTGGAGCGGGCAGCTGCTCAGGAGAACAGCGTGGCAGCTAAAAGGGCCATTAGTGGGATAGATGTGCTTACATAATACATTATCCATCTGCTCAAAAAGCAGGGCTTAACCAGAACACACCTATACCTCCCAGCACAACACTGTTCACCTTAGTATACCACACACAGACATGCTGAAAGAGAAGACATGATAACAGTGGAGTTCATACTCTTTGTATTCACTTTATAGATCTAATCACCGTATTTAATTTGCCATGAACATGAGGCAGGGAGGAAATCAATAGTTCTGTTTTAAAACCTAGCGTGCTGACTAACTAGACAACATTTTAAGGCATCATAGGCCCAACATGAAGGCAGTTATGCAGCAAAATGATGCTTTCTTTAGAGATTTTGACCAAGGCAGCATCACATGCATCTTTCACAGAGAAGGCAAACCTAGAATAGACAGTGGCAAGCTCAGTGAAAAGGTTCACCCAAAAACAATGGACAAAGCGACAGATTTTTATTTTAGTAGAACTTCTATTTTATGTCATGTTAGCTTAGCAACATGTAATAATTATATATTAAATATATTTGGGGATATATTCTTCACTCACGGTTTGGCACACACTTGAACCACGGTTAATTTTCAAATGTGATGACAGATCTATAATATGGCGTCATCATTATGTATATATAGTTCCATAGACATAATGATTTTTATACTGTACAAACTGTATATTCTGTCCCCTAACCCTAAACCTACCATTACAGAAAACTTTCTAAATTTTTATATTTTATGTCATTTAGTATGATTTATAAGCTGTTTTCCTCATGGGTACCAAAAAACGTCCATTGCCGTCTTTATAGGGACATTTTGTAGGAAGTTCAGATCAGGAACATGTAAAAGAGATGTGATGAAGGTGTACAGTAGACATGCACCTTTACAATCATTATCTCTCTCATTCAGGTCTCAAGACATGCAGCAGGTGACAATGCATGAACACTTTCCCTAGTGACTGTGTCCATGGTGATCAGGGACGATGTGCACGTGCGCTCCACTAAACCACGGTCTCTCCTTTTCATCCACACTATATTCATCCTTCCACAACTCTGTGTTCCTCTTTTTTAATTTGTGTATATTTCACCACTATTCTCCTGATTGGCTTATGAAAGGCTGAGCTGATGAGAGTTTGAGCCGAACGGTTGTATTCGCCCACGGTCAGACAGCCAAGAGGAGCTCGGGGCAGCCTCCACCCACGCCAATGCCACTTCAGCCCCAGACACGCCACCCACAAGCACTCTCCAATCCAGCCAGAGCACAGCATGGGACCAATTAAAATGGCATCAATCAGAAAAAGAGAGGGATAGAGAGAGAGAGAGAGATTCCAAATCTGCTTATAACTCAATGAAAGTCAGTTCCATACTTTCAGATTGATCAATGAGTAGCAGATGAGCCACACAACTTTCAATTTAATCATCCCAGGTAAAGTTTAAAGAGTTTAGAGCTGGACAAATAGTGCAGATTGATAGCAACCGCCAGAAAAGAGCATGCTGGTACAAACTGGTTAGTGCTAGTTTTGTGGTAGTCCAACTGGTGGGCCACCGTAACCTTCTTTCTGTTGAAACTGGCTGACCAAGGAAAGTTTGCTGCACTGTAAACCGTAATAAGTTGGCAAAACAGTCTGGCAAAATTAACTCTTTTTTTTTGGATTTTATACTACATAAACATGCTCACTGCAATTTAATTGAAATATTGTCCAAGCTAACTCATACAATTTGAATGCTTCAACATCATGTTGACTCAAATCTTTTGCAGTTAACTATATGTGCTATTGTATAAAAGATACTATCACTATAGACTTGCATGTACACAGTTAAGCAACATAAAGAATAAATAGTCTTTTAAAAGTTTTACAGCCAATCCTTGACCTAATAACAGGTTCTACTCTTTTACCACAATGGTAATCCATGCAAAACTGCAAAATAACAGAAACCCCTATAAAATCCCAACATAAAAGGAACATTAAACACTAACGCATCTCTCCCTATATTAATATATTGCAAAAACACACAAAATAACACTTAAAGTGCCCCTATTATGCTATTTTAAAGTTTCCTTATGTTGTTTTGGAGTCTCCTACAACAGGTTTACATGCATCAAAGGTCAAAAAACTGTTTCATTTCCACATAATATACATTTGCACATCACCAAATTTTCAATGATTCTCAAATGACTCGTCAGATGAATCAATCTCTCTAAATCCCTCCTTTCTGCAAGCTACTCTGCTTTGATTGGCCAAACAGCTCAGTCTGTTGTGATTGGTTTACCGCATACAGCACGCAAACAAAAACGCCCATTGACATAACAATGTCAGCTTTGCGTGACGTGTCCTGAGGCTTCCTACACCGTAAACTAAAGACAGAAACGAACAATGAGGAGACCTACACAATGTAAAACTCAAAACTAAGTATTTTGAACACCATCTTTCAAGAGCAAGTGGTTTGCGAATCCTGCATTGAACTCTGAGATTTGAGAAGCAGTCGTCAGTAAAATAAAGGGAACAAAGCAAAAGTTTAGGATTATACTGCTGTGATATTGTGGTAAAGATTAATTTTAACCACAGATTCTTCATGCTCGTCCTTGGGCAATGGGAAAAAAAACTGGCTTTACTTTCACATTATAAACACAGCATCTTCTCAACATGATGCTATCCAGTATCCACAGGAATCAGCTGCATGTTTGAGGTTCAAGTTTTCCCTGGTGTCTGCATGTGCAATAAGTGGGCGGGCAATATGCTAATGTTTCGCCTTGACGTCACAACGAAACGGCTTATGACTCGGAGTCAACTTCACTTAGATATGTGTTACACACTACATGAAAGGTCATTTTCAAAAATCCATAATAGGGGCCCTTTAATTCAATTATACTCCTTATTCAGTCTGATTCAAAACACGCTGTGAACTAGACATCTGTTGCAACTCACTCAGTTTAGTTGAATAAAATTAGATATTACGTTCATGCGTTCTTTTCTTTTAAGTATAATGAACTTTCAGTATAATATTCGAGCAATGTATATATATAGAAATATAAAATACCTTTAAATATATAGTACAAAACATTGCATATTAAAGCTAGTATGTGATTCAGCAAGCTCGAGTGATGTGCGATATTTAACATTTTTTGGTTTCAGTCAAATTTGAGTGAATTCGAACACATTTCAGTTTAATTTCATTCGGTTTTAAAGTGTGGTTATACTGTTCAGAAGGCTTTACAACAGCATACCAGCAACCCATGCTGCAGAACAAAACACAACACACTGTATGTTGGCGATGCTGGTCTTTTCAACAGGAGTGTTAAAGACTCAAGCTATTTAGGCTATTAGGTAACATGCATTTCATGTATGATTTATAGCAGTTATTAAAAGAAATACATGATAACTTGGTCATTCAGAGTTATTACAAATTGATTGTTGCGAAATGTAATTTACATGAGATGGTGAACCAAACGCACAGTAATTAATCAACACAGAATGGAACTCAAACCCCAAATTGCAAAAGCTATAATCTGTTATAAAATCATCTGGACTCAGTCAGATTAACTGAAGAGAAACTGCTCTTTGTGCTTGTCAATGTGCACTTAACCTGTATTGAGTGTGAGCAGTTCACTCCAGTACTTTATGTTGCTTCATAAAAGCATATGTAGTAAAAGATTGTGTTAATGAATAGGTTAAGAGTGTATTTTCAATTATTAGTTCAGCGCACAACGGACAGCAAAAATAGGCTCAACACACTGCAAGTGTACTTGCAGCTACTCTCCTGCTGTGTGAATAGAGTAGCCTTTTAATATAGGCGGCAAAATAAATATGCTTAGAAATGCTTAGAACTTAAGTTGTGTGTAATTTTCACAGTAAGTGGCTGCAACGTACACAAAGAGCACATCATCCAATTAAATAAGGAATACAGAATACACTACTGTTCAAAAGTTTGGAGTCAGACCTTAATTTTCTTTTCTCTTTAAAAAAAAAAAAAAGATTAATAGCCTACTTTTATTGAGTAAGGATGCCTTAAATTGATCAAAAGTGACAGTAACGACTTTTATAATGTTACAAAAGATTTCCATTTCAAATAAATGCTGTTCTTTTGAATTTTCTATCCATCTAGGAATCCTGAAAATGTTATAATAATGGTTATGTTATATATTATCAACATTGAAACTGACCCCAAACTTTTGAAAGGTGTACTTTCACTATGGATGTATGAAAGATTCCTTCAGTCATGTATTTGAGTCACAAGAGTGTTGTATCTGGTAAGCTTGGCAGGTGATATCACAGTCCTACAGTATTACTGAGCCGCAGTGACGTAGTAATCTGAGATGTTATCTAACTAGCCATCTGTCACATGACTCTCTATCAAAATGATTGCAGATTATTCCATTGAGGGTCCTTGATCGCAGGAAGGGAAATACATTAAGATCACCAGTGAGTCAGAGCCCCAAAACCTAGAACAGATATTATCGAACATAATATCGAGTTTTCATAATGCCGCACATACCGAGCTGGATTTGAATGACAAACATCTGTGCGAGGTTATGCTAACTAATCCGAAAACTCTTCACAATGGCAGTGTCATTGCTCAGATTATGACCTTGTCCACTCTTTCACCCTTTACTCCATCTCTCTTTCTTTCTCTCCTGCTCTCAGACCTCTCACCCACTCTATCCATCTATAAGTGTGAGCGCACAGGCTCGTTTCCATGGCAACCCCTTTAATCTAAACCATCTCAGAGCCTGGGCCGCCCCGCTGAACAAACACACACAGCGACCGCAGAAGATCCCCTCAACATGCAGATAGACAGATTTGGATTTTAAGGGAGGAGTGGGGAAGTTGACGAGAGAAGGAGACAACATGGAAGGGAGCATTTAGTGCACTGAAGCCTCAGACACGGAAACTCATTAAGAAAAATATAAAAATAGCCAATACCACCTCTCCTAGCAGCCCTGCATACATTTGCATGGTAAGCAGCCAAATGCTGACACTCACTGAGCGGTGAACACATGAACCCTGGGAGAAAGTTCAAGTGTAGGACGAACAGGAAGTGGATGGGGACAGCCAATCAGGAAGAAGACGGACAGAAATGGGGGTTAAAGGGTTTGTTAGAGGACAGCTGTGGCAATATTTGGTCTTTTTCGTATTGCTATGAATGCACATCACTGTGAAGAGATGACTCAAATTCTGGAGGACTTTAGATGATGCAAACTTTGAATCACCATGCACCAATGCTACATTTTCTATGTATTGTAATCACTATGTTCACAACTTGTAATAATTACTTCAATGAGCTCATTGTTTCTGCCTTAAATTACTACATTGTTAGTTAACTGCACGATTTGTATATGTACATTTCTGAAATACATGAACACTTCTGATAACAGATTACTCTAAATTGTAATGTGGATTCATGCATTTTGTGTAAAGCTGCTTTGAAACTAAATGTATTGTGAAAAGCGCTATACAAATAAATGTGACGAACTAAATAGAATAGTTTTTTATGTTTATAAAGTGTTCAGCCTTTTAAGCTAGGGATACACAATATATAGCCTAAGTAGCAGCATAATGGTTATCTGAGATATTTTAATTTATCAGTACCACTCAATATTGGATACATATTGGTGTATATTGATTTATTTGGGTCATTTCACCTTTTTTACATTTAGGTTACTACTGCCATAATCTAACACAACAGATCTGGGTAAAATATTTTATGTTTTTGAAAGATGCTCACCAAGGCTGAATTTATTTGATCATAAAATACAGTAAAAACAGTAATATTGTGAAATAGAAAACCATTATTTTAATAGTAAAAATTATTATATATTTTAACATGTAATTTATTCCTTTGATGGAAAAGATTTGATCATTACTCCAGTCTTGCTGATTCACTGCTAAAGAAACATTATCAATGTTGAAATCAGACGATTAATATTTTTGTGGGAAATTGTGATAATTTTTTTCAGGATTGAACAGAAAGAACAGCATTTAAAATAAAAATCTTTTGTAACATTATAAATGCCTTGCTGTCACTTTTGATCAATTTAAGGCATTTTTGCAAAAAAATACCTTTAACCTATATCTAAAAATGAATTCCTTTAAAAAAAATCTTACAGACCAAAATTTTGAACAGTAGTTTATATGTTTTATATAAACTTTTTCACATGGCGCCATTGTTTTGTCTCACCTATAAGGTGTGTGTATGTCTGTCTGTCTGTCTGTTAATCCATGGCTCAGTCCCACCTGCTATTTTCAGACAGTAAATCCTGAACAACTGACATGCTGCACCTGACAAAAACGTTTCCACTGCGTAGGGGTAAACAAACACACACACACACACACTTTTCATGTTTTATGAGGACTTTCCATAAACATAATGATTTTGATACTGTACAAACTGTATATTTTATACACTTACACTAACCCTACCCCTCAAACAACATCACTTAGTATGATTTATAAGCTTTTTTCCCTTAATGGGGACCAGACAATGTCCCCACAAAAACAAGAATTTCTGCTAATGCCATCTTTGTGGGGACATTTTGTCCCCATAATGTAGAGTTTACCAGGCCAAATACACACACAGACACACTTCCTACTTATTCCTTTTATCAACCTGTGTTGGTTATCCTTTAATATGGTTAAATGTATTGAACGGTGGGATGAGTCAGAATCCTGAGAAAGGAGGAATACATTTGGCTGATGAGAGGATCACTATAAATAGAGGAGGGTAAAGATAGAAGCACAGCGTCTGTCACCTCACATCAGAAGGGTGAGCTGATAACGGCAAAAGGGACAAACTTACGCAAAGCAGGTGGGAGTCGGGATACTTTATTGCTCCAATTTTCTTTTCAATATCTCAAGATTTATGTGTATATAAATGCACTCAGGCAGTGGAACAGACAGAAATATATTTCATTTATCCAAATGAAACATCTGTGACCAGCGCAGTCTGTAAACAGCAATGAAAATTCGTGTTCTGAATTGGTCATAACACACCCTAGTGGGACGTGGGTCAGGCAGGTAGGAACGTGGGTAATTTTGCAGAAAGCAAGGACGCTGCAGTGCCTGAGCTATTCTGGTCTGCGTAGCTTGAGGTACCACTGAAAATAGCTCAACTGCCCTTCACATCTAAAGAGTATCTTTCCTGTGTGTGAGTTTGTGTGTAATACTCATTGATTGGATCAGTTTGTGGATACAAGACAACACTCTCCCACCTCTAAGTACCAAAAACTGCTCTCCATAGCAGCAAAGATCAAAGGTCATGAGGAGGGATTTGTACAAACCAAAATCTGGTTCTTTAAAATTCCATTCCATTAATTATTCTTTTGAATTTGAGGAAGAAACTTTTGAAAAACAGAAATGCAATTGTGTTGCCAAATGCTGGGATCATTTCAAGTTTGTTCTTTGTTCAAATCAACAAAGAAACCAAATGTGGTGGCATACTTCATTCCTTTATCCTTATATAACACCACTGATAAAACTCATAAACTGTATCTTAGTTTACACGCCATAAAATACACCGATTTAGGTCTCAAGAGCCTCAAGAACAATATACAATATACCTTCTGTGAGAATAGGGAGGAACAATAACAGTTGAATCCCTTTCAGAACAATATTTTCCAGCTGATGAACGATGAAAACAAGGCAGACAATCAGAATTTAAAGAGATTAAAGATTGAGATTGATGATTGAGAAACTGCTCCAACTTATTCACAAGTATGTGTGATTCATTAAAAAGAAACGTTCAGAAGAGTCTTTCACAATTTACGTTTTTTAGCTTTTAGTATTAATCTGTTTAATGTTAATCTGAGGTTATGAATAAGATGGTTTGTTCCAAAACAATGAAAAATTCCGTATTTAGGAGATATAAGCATTCAAAACTTACAGTCTCTCACTTCCACTAAAATGGATCACAGATTTTTATGACATCACCGCAGACTTCAGCTTCTCATCACATCTTCTGTCCAATCAAATGCTCTCTAGAATATAAAGCGTCCCACTCCCTATGCTATAAATACCACCTGGCCAAAGCGACCGCTGACACATCACGGAGCAATATGGGTTGGAGATGTGTGTCCGGTTGCTCAAACGCTTGAGTTTTAATCCGTTTTCCAACTGTACATTAGTTAGGAGTGAAATGGCTAGACTTTATTCACACCTCTACTATTAAATCCAACATATCACCAGCGCTCGGATTCGCTTCCATGGTGCCGTCAAGTACGACTTGCAGTCTGTGAGGTAAACTAAATGCTATTGGCTATTTGAAAAGGGGGAGGAGCCATCCAATACATCCCGCCTTAGCTTCCTGTTTCAGTGGAAATTACGTCAACGCATCATACAAAGCTGCGTGTTCCAACTTCCAAGGCACTTCCGAACCATTACCAGAAGAGAACATGAAAATAACGTGCTTCTTAATTAGAACTGGTTCTTGGTTGTCTTGCAGCAGGGGGTGCTAACCCTGTTGTCTTTGTGGGTCCTAACACCCCATTATAGTCATGGGGACACTATACTGTCAAAAAGCGCCGTCCTTCGAATGAGACGTTAAACCAAGTTCTTGACTCTCTGTGGTCACAAAAAATCCCAGGATTTCTTTTTGAAAAAGAGTAGGGGTGTAACCCCGGCATTCAGGCCAAATTTGCCCATTGGCCTCTGTCCATCATCATGGCCTCCTAATCATCCCCATATATACTAACTGGCTTCATCACTCTGTCTCCTCTCCACCAATAACCCGGTGTGTGGTGGGCGTTCTGGCACACTATGGCTGCCGTTGCATCATCCAGGTGGAGATGTAAAGTGCTTTGAGTGACGAGAAAAGCACTATATAAATGTAAAAAATTATTATTACTATTGGTTGTTACAATTATTACAACTCATGATCTAATAGGGAGCTTTTTAAAAGTTTTTTTTTTCTTTTTTGAAAGTGCTTTTTGATACATTCTGGGAGTTCTTTAGAGTGTGCACATCTATTGATATTTTGTCAGTTTCTACTAATATACTGGACTGACCTGATCTTTCTTTTTGTTGTTGGGATTCTCATGCATGTCAACTCACCCCACCCAGGCGGGTTAGAACAAGCAGTGCTTTGGATCAATATGAAAGATCAACTAGAGATCAATAGATGTATGTACAATAATACAGAACAAGGCTTTGCTCAGACCACTGGATATAAACTGGAGGGATGCTGAGTTCTCATTTATGCCCAGAGCAAAGTCACACATTAGCACTAACTGACTGTTTGCACGGAGACGCTAGAATTAAGTGATCTCCAGCCAAGCTCATCCTCAGTTTACTGACACCTTTGAAAAGAGGCCTGTGATTAACGCAACATCCAGACAACACAACTATTATTTAGACACAGAGCTTGAATGTGTGCATTTTATTGTCTGTTGAGACTGTGTGTGGAATGTGGATATGCCTTTGTGTGGGCGCTCTGTTGTTGTTTGTTGCTCCTTACATTTGTGCGTAAACGTACACATTTGCAGGTCTATTATCACAGCTCATTGATGAAGCCTAGTGTGTCGAAACACCAATAATCTGTCAAATGAAAAGAATGATTCATGCTTTAATTGTGTTAAAAACAGACTGTAAAAGGCAGAGACGGTTCACTCTTATACATATGAATGGGAAAAAATGGTGACTGTAGTCTTGACCATAAATTAAACAAAAGAGCTAAGAAAACAGCACAAATTATGATACCATTATCAAATTCACATAGCATGACTTGACTTCAAAATCCTGATTTCCTGAAATGTATGCATCTCATTTGCTTTTGGTATCCTTGACGTCAAACCTTGTGCAACATGGACTGATCTGCCAAGTTGAAATATACACGCTAAAATGTGATTTGCAGTCGCTAAATAGGATAAAAAAAAAAGTCAGTAACACTTCACAATAAGGTTTCATTAGTTAACATAAGTTCAATCCTTCTAAAGCATTTATTAATCTAAATTAACATTTATTAATCTAACATTTACTAATACATTATTAAAATCAAAAGTTGTATTTGTTACCATTAGCTAATGCACAGTGAACTAACATAAACAAGCATTGAACAACTGTATTTTTTATTAACTAACATTAACAAAGATGAATAAATACTGTATCAAATATTGTATTAATTGTTAGTTAATACATTATGTTAACTTATGAAACCTTATTGTAAAGTGTTACCAAAAGTCATATGGTTTTGGAATGGTGTGAGTAAATGATAACAGAATTTTCATTTTTGAGTGAACTATCTCCTTTAAAACACAGGAACACTCCTTTGTCAGAATTTTGATTGAATTGTTATTCAATGAAGATTATCTGTCATGATCATCTCAATTAATGTATCCAGTCAGTTATAACCAGAGTGGGGGAATCAAATCTATTTCTGAATCACAGTCCAGCAAGTCTGCATCATTAGTTAACCTCAACTGGAGAAAGGCATCTCCCAGCACCAGCCTCAGGTCTGTGAGTGGGCTCTCAGAACATATGCTCGATACACACCCAGGAAAGAACAGCTTCAGCCCCCGCACACGCACACACACACACACACACGCGCGCACACACACACACACACACACACACACACACACACACACACACACACACACACACACACACACACACACACACACACACACACACACACACACACACACACACACACACACACACACACACACACACACACACACACACGAGTTAAAGAGTGGGATTTCCCTAATGGACACTGCTTCTTTCCACACACACACTTCCTCTCATAAGTATCTTGGCACAGGCCTTTCTCTTGATGCATTAATGATGTATAACAAAACCAAGAGGATTTCATGAATCTATCAAACACCCACCATCAGGACAGACAAACCAGTTCTCAGATCATTACTATTCAGTTGTCAATGATAGCACAAAAGAAATGTTCATTTGTTCATGTTCATGTTTTTGTCTTTGTATGCCGATTTCCTTTTAAATTGAGTAAATACTTGTCATATTAATTCATTTTAGTCCGTTTTACTTAACATTAGTCTGTTTAACATAAAATTAAACTAAATATTCAAGCATTTTATATATTAACTTCAGATTTCTTTTAAGTCTTTTATGCTCACCAAGGCTGCATTTATTTAGTAATATTGTGAAATATTAAATGCAATTTAAAATAAATTCAGTTGAATTGAATTAAACTAATTTCTATTTTAATATATTTTAATAAGTAATTTATTCCTGTGATGGCAAAGCTGAATTTTCAGCATCATTACTCCAGTGTCACATGTTCCTTTAGAAATCATTCTGATATGCTGATATAATTCTGATATGGCACTGAATACATTTTATTTTATCAAGAAAAATGTCTTATTATTATGAATTTAAAAACAGTTGCACTTAATAATTTTGTAGAAACTGTGATACATTTTTATTAACATTATAAATGTCAGTTTTGATCAATTTAATGTGTTCTTGTGGAATAAAAGGATTAATTTCCGTTGAACGACCCCAAACTTTTGAATGTTAACATTTTGTAAGCAATTTCCTTGCGTGCCTGACGTCACACATACACTTCTGTCAGCTTCTTGTGTTAATCTGCTGTGGACTCAAGAGTCTCACCTTCACTGGAGGATCCCGACAGATCAATGATGACGTACACTTTCCCCTCAGGCTCCAAGTCGATCTGTAGAGAGAAAACACAAAAGAAACCAATCAGAGGACAGCATCTCAGCACGAAAGGAAGACAAATTCATCCAGAAGCACATTATCCACTGACTTTGTGAACACACTCCGTAAACATCTCAATTCAACATCACCTTTACTTTTATCAGCTGATGCCAAAGTTCACGATCCCAGTAATAGATTCCCTCTGTGAATCTCTCTCTACAGGGATGGGCCCCTCGCACACGCGCTCACTAACTTCCTGCTCTCTGCCTCTTTTTGTTGTCTCTAAGGATGGAGGGTGGCAGAGAGTTGGCAGGGAAACTGCTTCGGTTTTATAATTCCTTTTCAAACAATTTCCTGCCAGTGCAGCACATCCCCGAGCGACCCACGCAGACCCCACATGGGCTCGACGCCTAGCCGAGATTCGACGCCCACTCTCCATCAACTCCGCGTGGGGGAGAGGAGCTGGGAGAGGCACCAGATCCACAATGTCAGGAAACCACTGCTTAAGCTTATTATGCAGAGAGAGAGAGAGGGAGAGAGAGAGAGAGAGCGAAAATACGGGCCCTGCGGTGCATATGTGGAGGTGGATGGAGGTGTCGGAGAGAGAGAGATATCGAGCTGCATTCATAGAGTGTCTCAAAATAGGAGGCCTGTTTTATTTTTCTCTTCACAGTGATCTAGATCGTCAGGGACACTGCAGACCCGGTGCCAGATAAGCACTACCGGTCCTCTTCCTGAATACAGGAATTAGGACATGAAGCTCTGCAGCAGAACAGATTTCGTTTGCCCAGATTTCAGTCACAGTTTGTGCCGTGGAGGTTGCGGTTCTGTCGTTTTGCCCTGAGTTTAACCTGCTCTCTGGAAATCCAGAGTTCTCGCGAGAGCACAAATTGAATTTGCTCAGCGAGTTACTCTGGTGTCGAGTAATGATGCTCATTAAATATGCCCTTGTATCCGAGCTGCACCAATCACATTGGGTTATCTGATATAGGCGAGCTAAACAGATGACGACAGCACTGCGACGTCAAAGTCATTAGCAAACACTGCAAGATGGCTATGGATGAACACCAGTTGTTTGAAACGGCTTTGGCCGCTATAATGAACGAGTTAGACTTGGCTTTAGTTTAGAGGAACAGAAGACGGCGCTCGAATCGTTCCTTTGCAAGAAGGATGTTTTTGCTGTTTTGCAAGAGTCTAATCTACCAGTTAGCTCCGCTGGTAGCTAAGCGTATAGGGCTTATTGTTGTGATTGGTCGTAGTGTTATCCAATTGCGTGCAGTGAGATTTTCAAATGCATGCTTGGTGCCGCCCCTCGAGCTGGGCGATTTTCATTAGTCGATGCCAGACCCTTAATCTTTCAGATTTGGGTCTGGATTTCCAGGCTACCTGCTCTCTAAGCTAAGGGGAAAAACCTGATTTATCCCTTTAATTCCTGATGAAATCATCAAAATTTGCTGCACTTTCGAAAACCGAGCGTGTCGTGTCGCACTCTCAAAACTGCCCTCTCGAACACATCAGGCCATCTACCTGCAGTCATCTGATGAAATTATAATCAATAGCTTTTAAGGGATAGTTCAACCAAAAATAAAAATCCAGTCATTATCAAGACTTTGGTTAATCTTCGAAAAAGTCATTTTGTGAAGAGCTAAAATCACTTTATATGATGAACAGATTTAATTTAGGCTTTTATTTACATCTTAACAGTGATTGACACACATACATAGAGCACATCACATTTGGCAAACATGGAAGCTTGTGTGTCCATATGTAAATAAAAACATAAATTAAAGGGACAGTTCACCCACAAATGAAAATTAGCCCACCCTTGGAAACGTTTGGAAGAGCCAGGACATTTTTCAATATAACTCTATTTGTATTTGTCTGAAAGAAGAATGTCATATTCACCTAGGATAGGGATAGGACTAGAGGGTGAGTAAATCATGGGCTAATTGTCATTTTTGGGTGAACTATCCCTTTAAGTCTGTTCATCATATAAAGCGATTGTATCTCTTCACAAGACTTGGATTAAATCACTCGATTCATATTGATTCGTTTTACGACACCTTTATATATCTTAGGTTTTTGTGACCTGGACTTTCAATGGAGGGACAGAAACTCTCAGACTTCATTAAAAATATCTAAATTTGTGTTTGGAAGATTAACCAAAGGTTTATGGGTTTGGGATGACATGGGGGTAAGTAAATGACATCAGAATTTTCATTTTTGAGTGAACTATCCCTTTAAATCACTGTAAGATGAAAGTTACGACTGCAGAACCACTGGTGATGTCATCTGAAATGCTAACAGGGTGATGACATGTCTGTTATTCAGTCCCCCCACCCCCCCCTTCCTGTGATGTCACGAGATTCCATTCAACACAACAGCAGCCTCCTTGAGTGTGTTTGTCTCTGATGTGCAACGGCCACTAAATTTAGCAGAGGAAGGAAAGGCCACTGCATGTGTGTGAGTGTGAACGTGCAAGGATAGAGCGGTGTGTTCTAGTCTCCCCGATGACACTCTCCAGGAAACCAGTATCATGCTTTGCTAAACAATGTTGGCAAGGCAGCTTTGCTGGTCATGTATGTGTGTATGAAAGCTCTTTCCAAAGCTGCTGTCAGGAAAGCCTGCAGACGGCAGTCTAGTTAAAGTCATCAAGGCGCACATTTTCTTTAAAAGGATTTTTGTCTTTTTTGTCTTTTTCCCTAAACTTTATTTTTCTTGTTCCATTTGCAAATAGTTTTTCTTGATTTAAGTATAAAAGTTACTAATTATGTTAGATTTATGCTTAAAACAACAACTTTAAATCAATATTTTTAGTCTTATTCTCCAGTAAAAATTTTTAATAAGATTTTAAGCTAAAATCTTTAAAGATTTAAAATGATAAGATAAGATAAGATTTACTTCAAGGGGTCATCGAATGCAAAATTCACTTTTATATGGTGTTTGCATATAAATGCGTCTTTGCAGTGTGTGGACACAACCACCATACAATGAAAAAAATCCATTCACTCCTTTTTTTTCAACACTCTCAATAATCAAGCAGTTGGGATTTTCTGAGCAGTATGATGTCATATTGCTCATGCCCCGCCCACAACCACTGACGGACTGTCCCGTATTAGCATATTCCGCCCTCAGCCATTTGTATAAAGTCAGCACTTTACTTGTGTCTACACACCGGCCCACGGAGGAGAGGGGTGGGGTGAGCAGTTGCTCATTATCATTTAAAGAGACATGCACCGAAACGGGTCGCTGTGAACAGAGCTATTTTTGAGGAGGTAAAAAGGGTGTTGTTTTACACAACCATTGAGGAATTTTAACCAAAGTATGTTACAAACTGTACATGACGACCCTAAATCATACCAACTTGTTGAAAATGGGCATCCGATGACCCCTTTAATGAGTTTTTTTTTTTTTTTTTACCACACTGTAATTCTAATAAAATTTTATGATATTTATGCATAAAACCAATATGTCATTGGCATAAGGAACAAAAAGATATATATATATATATATATATATATATATATATATATATATATATATATATATATATATATATATATTAAGGAAATAATTTTTGGCTCTATCTGCAGAGATACAGGGTTGCTTATAAGCATCAACTGAATCCTAAAATGACAAATGAAAAACAATTTTGTTGTCTTTACTTGCATGTGCAAATGCAGGCAAGCAAAGTCTGTGTCACGTACATCATTTGAGACAAGGCCAAATATGACAAGAGAAGAACTCATGTGAAAGAAACAGAGCCTGTGGCATGATACCAGTCTCTCTTATATGGCTCAAAAGATGCTGCTATTAAATATCTTTCCCAGTAAAACTGGGGCAAATTAGGTCTAAAAAGTTGCATTAACTGCATTTTAATGACATCTGAATTGTAAAAATATAATGGGGCCCAAAAGTCTGAGATCACTAGTGAAACTGCAGTTATAAAATATGTGATACAATTATATCACCAACAATTATTTTTCCAGCATTACAACAAATAAAAGTTCCATTTATTATTTAATAAGTGACCCAGAAATACAACAGAATCTTACATTTTTCTAAATAATTTTAAGTCATAACGTTTCTTTGTTTTACATTTTTCAAAATAATAATAATAATAATAATAATAAAAACTTTCATTTCTAGGTTTAAATGAGATGAATTTTAAACGTGGTCTCAGACTTCCTCACCCAGTGCATTAGTGCATTACTTTAAAACCTCTTGCTTACTGAGACTGGACAAACTGATGTAGTTAATCTGTCTGTTGAATTTGTGTTAGAAGGTTGTCAAATGCGTACATGCCAACCATGTATATTATACTGATAACATTTAAGAAATATAGCTTTTATACAATGAACAAGTGAAGAAAAAACACACACACACACACACACACACACACACACACACACACAGATGTACAACAGTCTGTCAATCAATACTGATTTGTCCCTTTTGAATAATGCACAGCAGCACTGCTACAGAGAGTTAGATCACATTACTTGCAAAGACAGACTGTTCCTTACTGCCTTTACTTTCTTTCTTCCTCTTTCTGTGGCATCTCTGAGGCTTTCTCTCTCTTTCGGTCCTTTTTGCTCCCCCTTTTTCATACACAGATCTCATACGTACCACTGTAACTGACTGTTCACACCTACACAGAACGCATAGAATACACACAACTTTGCTTTTGAAAAATTATTCTTATTTATCTATTCTAAAAAATTCCAAAATTTGCTTTTATAACTACTAATATATTTGCATAAACATTCCTATTTTGCGTAATCTTCATTTATCATTACAAAAATAGTGTTTTAATAATTATAAATTACATACTAAGCTCACTATAGGTCAATAGTTTTATTCTTTTGCACTGTTGTTTCTGATTGGTGTATCATTTGCAATGCTTCATGGGATGTGTAGTTCACTGCCTCATATTTAAAGGGATAGTTCACTTTGAAATAAAATTTTGGTATGTTTTAGCTTACCTCAAGGGCATTCAATATGTAGGTGTCTTTGTTTCCGCAGTAGTTTCAATTTTGATATTTTTAGGTTAAACCGTTCTTGTCGGTCAGTCATATAATGCAGGTCTATGGTCACTATCTCAAAGAGCATGCACAGAGAAGTCCAAATTAAACAATTCCCCATCGTGTACACATTGATGGACTAAGACACGAAACGAGCAGTTTGTGTGAGAAAACGAACAGTATTTACATAGTTTTTTCCTCTACACAACCACGTCCAAGTGATCTGAGGGCGTGCGCGCTTCCTGGTGTGTGACTTGTGCGCGCGTTCTGGTTTAGTCTGCGCAAGCGCCGGAAAGTGTACAAGAGGTAAAAACGATATAAATACTGTTCGTTTTCTCACACAAACCGCTCGTTTCGTGTCTTAGGCCATCAATGTGTACTTACGATGGGGAATTGTTTAATTTGGACTTCACTGTGCATGCTCTTTGAGGTGGTGACCATAGGCCTGCATTATATGACTGACAGACAAGAACGGTTTTACCTAAAAATATCAAAATTGAAACTACTGCGGAAACAAAGACACCAACATCTTGGATGCCCTTGAGGTAAGCTAAAACATACAAAAATTTAATTTCAAAGTGAACTATCCCTTTAAGTACACCGTCTCAAACTTTCACACAAGTCACTGTAGCATGCACAAAACCAATTAAAACAGTGGATGCTACTGGGGGTCAAACTAAAGGCATCATATGGATGTCATGAGAACGTAACTGGGAAATAAAAGAGAAAAATTCAAAGAGAGAGAGAGAATGGGGAGAAAGGGAGGATAAACCCAGAGATAAGCTGTGGGACATAATCAGCTCCTCTTATGCAACACCCTCTGGCTCAACCTCGTCCACACCCACAGCTCAAGAGGCTCACTGTCTCACTGTCCCTCCCCTTAGAAAAGAGATATCACATATGAGATCACTTTAATATCTCAACTGTTTCTCCTAGACAGACATTAAAGGACATAGAGAACAAACAGAGAAGAGTCTCCAGCCTCACAGATTTTCTAAAAGACCCAGATCTGCCAAGATATCAAATCCAACAAATTTCAAAATGAACTTCTCAAATTCATTCAAAAGACCAAATTATTTGAGAAATACTATCCACAACAATTACAAAGATCAGTTGTCTTACTGAATGTGAACAATTGTCTCATTTGTGTCTAGTTTAATTGATCCCGTATGCAATGTAAGGATAATTATCAGAGACAAGGTTGTACTCACAAGTATACCTTTCCATGTTTGTAAAGCACAAAATTACTAAATAACACATACAACTATATTGTTCAAAGTTGCAACAAGAAGTATTTGTGCAGTTTCTGGAAAGTATCTGGGATGTTAGTGGAACATCTTCAATAGTTAATGTGATGACCTACACCTGTGGTTAGTCTGTTAGGACACCTGTGAGAACTTGAGGAGAACTGACTTCATACATCACTTCGGGACCAGTTGCTTCACACAATGCGCATATGCCAGTGTGGCGTGTATGCGGAAAGGATATCAAGTACAACACAAAGAAAACAAACTCTTGCTCTGGTTACTGTCCTCCAGTGCCTGAATTTGCACCCCTCATTGGCCTTAACACGCCCTCTCTCAGTTCTAATCACCGCTGTGCAAACAGATACCCACAAGCCACAGAGAACACATGCCGCTCACGCTCTCCCAAATGCACGTCTCCATGGAAAAATGCTTAGCACTGCTCAGTGGTCAAAAAACAAACTGAGGTTTTTGAAACAACAGGTTTCAGATTTAAAAAATAAATAAAAATTAATTAATTTAAGGCCAGTCCACACCAAGAACAATGAATATAAAGAGAACTATAACGACAACTACATTAGCATCAACAGAAGATAATGTCCTGTTTATTATAAGCATGCACTTATTCTGTCAGTAATTGCTCACCCTCATGTCGTTCCAAACCCATAAGACTTTTGTTCATCTTTGGAACACAAATGAAGATATTTTTGATGAAATCTGAGAGCTTTCTGTCCCTCCGTTGACAGCTACGCAACTGAAACTTTGATGCTTCAAAAAGTTCATAAAGAGATCGTAAATTAATCTATAGGAATTGAGAGGTTTAGACAAAATTTTCTGAAGACACTCGATTGCTTTATATGATGAAAAGATTGAATTTAGGCTTTTATTCACATTTTAACATTGATCAGTGAACATAAACAGAAGCTCAATCAAACCTTATCTGCTTGATGCGTGAGAACAAACCTCTCGCAGAAGCTCAAACGTGCTGCGTAACATGAGAATGAACCTCATTGGTTTTCGCACGTCATGCGAACATGCGCTTGAGCTCCTGTTTACCACAGCTGATGTGTGAGTTGATGAATGTTTATATGTGTGTAAAAGCCTAAATTCAATCTGTTCAAAGCGATCAAGTCTATTCAGAAAATTGAGACTAAAATGCTCAATTGTTATGGGTTAGTTTTACGATCTTTTTATGAACTTTAAGCGTCAAAGTGGTAGTTGTGTAGCTGTCTATGGAGGGACAGAAAGCTCTCAGATTTCATCAAAAAGATCTTCATTTGTGTTCCAAAGATGAACGACATGAGGGTAATTAATGACAGAATTTTCATTTTTGGGTGAACTATCCCTTTAAATCATCTGCAGATTTAAATGCTTAAGGTCTTTTAAGAAAGATGGATTCTGATTGGCTGTCAATTTTTTTTATCATTGATCAGTTGGAAAAAAAATCATTCTGAAATGACTGCAATGATATTGTTCCTCTGTGTTGATATCGTTATAGTTGTGGTGTGGACTGTTCTCATAGAATTAGAATGATTATTAAAAATGTATTGTTATAGTTCTCATCATTGGTGTGAACGGGCCTTTACTCACCCTCAGGTTGTTCCAAATCCATATATGACAGCCAGGGGAAGAAAATCACTAGAAAAATCATAAAATTTCACTTCATGGGCAAAAAAAAAAAAAAAAAAAAAAAGAAGACATTTTTAAAATATATTATTTTATGTTTCACAAAGTCAGGTTTGGAACAACATGAGGGTGAGTAAACTAACCCTTATTGGTAAACTAACCCTTCAATATAAACATGAAGTTTGAATTAGTTTGTATGATGCACTGGGAAGACAGCTTATGCTGCATTTCTATCTTGTACATTCAGTATACACGGAGGAGGTTGCGATTTATGGATCCGTGTCTCAGGACTAAATATAAAAAGTAATGCGTCAATCCATTCCTGACTATACAAAAAGAAAACAGCCTGTTTCTTTAAAAACTAAATATGAAAGGATGAGGATGTGGTCAAGTATATCACATTAAGCTGTTAGTCCTATTAGGACTGTTGATTTGACTATAGGAGAGCCCACTGTAGGGATGCGGGAGAGAGAGACAGAAATACCGTGTGCGACTGAAAACACTTCTCCTAACTGTGCACTTGGGAAATCAAAACTAGGTCTAAGAAGTTTTAAACACATGTGTCACTGATTTCTAAATGAATCTCTCTGCTAGGATTAAACAGAGGAACACTTTCTTTCCACTCCTCCTCAATTTCGCCCTCTCCTCCTTTATACTCTCCCCATCCTTTTCTTACCCTCTCTTTAAGACAGTTTGAGCTCAGCAACAGTCCTCCTACGTCCATCTGTCAACAGCAGAGCCTCAGCATGACGGCTGAGCGGAACGCACGGCTCCCATTCACACTCGAAATCACACACAAATGTGGCCATACGAGTACATTCAGCTCCGTGAACACACCGGCTCTGAGTGAAACCTTCAGAGCTCCATGAATTACTAATAAGACACCACACCAGGGCTAATTGTGCATTATTCATGATACAGACTAATAATGAGAACCTTTGAAGGTCTGATTGGAATTCACTTTGAATAAACACTGGGTCCTAAGAGGGCTTCCCGGCTTTAATTTAGTAAATAGCGCAAAAAGAGACCAGACAAAATGAAAACAGCCATCTGGAGATAAAACGTTCATGTAACTGCGAGCACAGGAACAGACTACAAGCCTTTGTGTCTCAAACATCATGAGGTGTGAATTACTTTGATTTAATCTCAGGCATAAAGCGAGCATGCACACACATGCTGATGGTTGTGGTACACTGGTATGTGTGTGTGTGTGTGTGTGTGTGTGTGTGTGTGTGTGTGTGTGTGTGTGTGTGTGTGTGTGTGTGTGTGTGTGTTGTGCACATGCAGAGTGTGAACAGGGTGCTGAGAGGATTCAAGTCTGTTGCGGGCTCCTGCAGTGAAGATGACTGCAGATATGATGATGGTGATGATGGGATACTTTGGCCTCTCTGTGGGCCATATGAGCACTTCTTTAGTTCTTTAATTTTTTCAGCAGAAATGTATACTAATACATTTAAAGCTGCAGTCCGAAGTTTTTCCTCTTTGTCGCCATCTCTGTTCGAAATCTGCAATTGCAGTTATTCGCGGAATTATCAACTTTACGTGGGTTGTGCCTCGGCACGGCACAGCGCGGATGAATCCAATGTTTTGAGGAGAATGTGCGTCTGTCAGTCACCGCGCCGGTGTGAATACTGTCATTCGGAATCACAGATTCTACTTTTTGGAAGTATGACCAACATAAGAATTTTCACCGGAAAATGTCATCTGAACAAGTAAGTAACATTCACTTTTTTTCTGACCGACTAAGGGAAAAAAAAACATTGCAGTAAATCACGCTTATTAAATCTAACGATCGCTTATCCTATCACGTCAAACCGTGCAAATTATATTTTGTTCTCAAATTGTTAATATTAACAACTTCAGCATAGTGTGACTACATTTAATGCCCTTAATATTATCCTTGTTTGCGCATGGGCCCGGTTGCAGTCTCTTTTTTCTGTAGCCACTCCGAAGTCCGAATGAAATCTTTTGCATTTTACAATGGGTGAATCTCCAGTTGTCACTGGCGATTGTCGTTTGAACCTTTCTGGATCCGCCATCAAATTGATAAGTTTAATTATTTCAAGTGCTGTGAGAAAAGGCTATAAATCTCCACCTCCATCATCCTCACATGCAATATAGCCTACTAGCCAAGACACCTTCTTTATGTGTACAGATGTGACGTAATGACGTCACTTGCCACTTGCCACTTGCTGGTTATGTACTTGCTCAAAAATTTATTTTGGATCATTTTTAACCCAAAAAAGTTACGGAATGCAGCTTCAATTTGTAACATTAACAAGCATAATATGCTCCTATAGTGCCTAAAAGATAATTAGAAATTCATTTTGAAATATATACACTACAGTTCAAAAGCCTATTACAATTTGTTTTTAAAGTTTCCTATTTTAATATATATTAAAATATAATTTATTCCTGTGATGGAAAAAAGCTGAATTACTCCAGTCTTCAGTGTCACATGATCATACAGAAATCATTCTAATATGCTGATTTGGTGCTCATGAAACATTTTGTTAGTATCTTGCTGTTTAATATTTTTGTGGAAACTTTGATGAATAGGAAGTTCAAAAGAACAGCATTTATTCAAAATAGACAACTTTTGTAACATTATAAATGTCTTTACTGTCACATTTGACCAATTTAATGTGTCCTTGCTGAATAAAAGTATTAATTTCTAAAAAACAATCTTGACCCCAAACTTTTGAATTGTGCTGACCCCGTGAAGGACCTTAAATTATGCCCAAAAAGTAAAAACGTAAAACTATGCCAACACTGGAACCAAGAGAAATGGCCTCAAAGCTCTAAGATCAATGTGAAATCCATCACATTGGAATTGATCCCATTTTCCATCACTAATTTTTGTACTACATTAACTTCCCCCTGAATCCACACTAAAGATCAACAAGTCAGAAGTTTAAAACCCATTAGCACTAGCTACAAAGAGAAGATAGAAATTCACATATGTGCTGTATTTAGCTGTGGACCTGAGAGTATAAGTGTGTGTGTAACTGGGTCATGTAGATAGCGGTGCAGATCAGGCATATTTGCCAGAGTATCTCATATGTCACCTGTATTGTTCCCTTTCACTGTAAGCATGCTCAATGTGCCCCAGGCGAGAGCTCAACGCAGCATGTGAAAGCTAGACAACCGCCGGCGACACACAAAACTGTAAAGCACACTCACACACAAGCCAAACTACACAAGATGAACGAATGAGGACAGACACAACAAACATATAAAGACATTTCACCGGTCTCTCATCGAGTCCTTTCATGAAATTAATTAGTGCTGCTGGATGGACTGATCCCTGCTTACCCACAATTCCCCCTTCCCCCTCAAATCCCGAGATTTGAGAACTGATGAAAAACACTGTGAACCGATGTGCAACAAACAGATTGACGTGAGAAGGTTTCAGTCTGTGCAAGTCGACATGTTGCCACCTTAGTCTAGAAGCATAAATACGCTGATGGGAAAGAACTCAATCAACACCCAGCTCTGATGCGCTTTGGCTTGGCAAAAGGATGATATGGGTTTTTTGGCAACGGTATGCCAAGTAGGAGGAGCAGTTGGTGTTTTAGCCTCAGCCTGGCCTATTTGCGCAAATGGCCAGGAAGAAGTGAGGGTAGATGATGTCAATGTCAAGGAAGAACTGTATAGCTAACACCAACATTTAAGAAGACACAATGGAAAGAGCTGCTGGGCAAAAACCTGTAAAATACTGAGTGCAATCGATAACTGTAATGTAAGCTGTAATGCAGTGGAAAGACATTAAGGAAACTGCAGGCCTTTAAAGCTCATTATCTGTGGCTAAAGCAACACTCCTAGTGAAATGTATTTTAAGCATTTGGAGCTGGTTTGTAATGGACTGGGCATAATCTCAGGAGCATAAATATCTATGAAATTAACAAGGATAGTTCGGACAACAAGATGGAAGGGAAGGAAACCCAGTAGAGAGAAAATGAAGGAAGCAGAGGGATAGCAGGAGGAGGACAATATGAGGAAGCAGAATGAATGAACCCGAAAAAGACAAGAGCGAATGAATGGCTACAAGATCAACAGAAGTTCTCCCTCTTTCTCCAACTCTCCACAGATGACCCCTCAGTAAAAGCCTGGTAACTGAAGGCAGAGATATCCCTAAAGATAAGGGCCACTTTCGCTGGTGATAATGGGATTGTTGCTAACTTGAGCTAAGGGTGTTGTGGGTGATCTCTGCAGGGTCAGACATTCCATAAAGAGGCTGATGGAAGGGTTGTAAATTATTCAGTCTGTTCCTGCCCTTACACAACAAAGACGGGAGGCTGTGTCTTAGTAGTGTCTGAGAACCATCCACAAAGACCAGGCTCCAATTACCTCTTCCGCTAAAAGCTACACAGACAGCTAACACGTCTACTCAAACCCAACTAACCATCAGCTTAAAGTCCCCATGAAATCAAAATTGACCCTATTTACTTTGTTAGCGCATATTACTAGTCTTGTGGTGAACAATTAATCTGTGCAAGTAAATATAAAAAAATATAAAAAATTTTACCATGGTAATCTTTAATCAAAATCTGAAAAGTTACTTCCGGTCTGGATTGGCGTCTTTTTCTGATGACGTAGGTTTGACGGCTTGGTTTGAACACGCTTAACCACTCCCCTCAAACCGTTAGCTATGAGCGAGAGATTGAGAGGAGGAGCGCTAAGTAAAACCCTGCCCTCTGTTCAATATTCCGTTTCACTTGGAAATACGTCACAACACTGGAGAAAAGTCGTTTGCAACTTCCGGTTCACGGGGACTTTAAGAGAAGGTGTGTGTGCCCAAAAGTGGTGCAATTTCTGAAAAATTTGTTGCATCATACCAGGCCACCGCAACATGATTGGGGAACGATTACAGGCCAGAAACCCAACAGAGAAGTGGTAAAGCAACAAACATGACACAATACCGTCTTCTTTAGAACCAGAGGTCCTGTTTGGTTACTTTTTTCCCTAAACAGTTTTGTAACACTGCTGCTACTGTTTCTCTGTGGGTTTGTATGTGTTTGTTGAAATAGAGGTGGTTATCCAAATTAGTAAGCATGCTCTCCTTGTTCCAAGCAGAATAAAGCTCCACCTGTGTGGGTAACAGTGGGAGTAAATGTACAGATGAAACTCATTGGATGTGAGTCCACTGCGTGAACAGTGTGGGTTTCTCTGGAGACGTCTGGCTCCGGCCTCTGTTGCTCAAATGACGAGCCAAGAAACAACTGTCTTCCTAAAAATGGCCTCATTTGGTTTCTTTTTCAGACATATTGACCCTCTATTCATTCGGGAGAACACCAAAAACTTCAGGAAGTTTCCATCCTAAGGCTCATTACATCATACACCATGCATTATAATAGAATAAATGCTCCAACAAATTAATATCACATTACCAACAGGTTTGTGTAAAATCCAGAATTAAAGAACTGACTTCCTTTCAATTCATGAGCTGGAATTTGAATTGAATTGACCATATCCTACAGGAAGTTTAATTAAAATTGGAATTGGAATGACAGGAAGAGGAATTTACTGAATTACAGTTAAAAGAAAAGTCCACAAAAGTTAATTCAATTAATATTATGTATATTATCTATCTAAATGTTATTCTCAATCTCTGCAAAGCCTAAAAACCTACATTTCCAGGCTTTCAAACACTTTAAAACAAGGTTTTATCAAACCACTAGTTTAAGTTGCTTTTCTAGATTTCTTTGCATTGTACTTCTTAATATTTCAATTAAAATGTGTCACCTCAACTCAAATTCTGTTTCAGCTCAGGAATTGATTTTTAAACATTCTCAATTCAAATTTGAATGTCGCACAACCCTGATTACCCTCCGTCTCCGGTCACTTGTCTCTTGAAAGCAAACTCTTGCTTTATTAATTTGCATAAACAAGACATGGCAGATGAAGACTGCACATCTCTGACTCTCTGGAAAATTAGACATACCAGAGCTTCTGTCTGAATCGTTGTTATCAAGCGTATCTTTAGCTATGAAGTCTGACAAAACGTTCAGCTTCAATTATGTCAGATGCATTTGCCATAATTAACATATGCCCTTTTTGTTGAGCCATGTTTTTTTTTTATGATTGGCATTGGCATAGTGAATGCAAAAACAAAAAACAAGAAGAACTTAGGCTATACATTTGTGACGATGCATTTGTAAGGTTCGCATTTGGAAAGAAGCAATATTTGCAAAAGCGTAAAATTCTGGGAAGGGTTAAAAATTTGTACTTGTCAAATCTCTTTAGTACACAGGTGAAATAAAGAGCTGACGGTGAGACAGAGGGCTCAGGGTGTGTTATGATTAGGCAGGTCGTCAAAGCCGTGATGGGGGAATGCAGAGATTAAATTGATTTCCTTCTCACTCTCTCGCCTAACACATTTACAGTGCGAGTTGCCAACAGGAGGGGAAGATTGACCAATGCAGCGACATAATCGATATATGCTGACCTTTCCCTGGGTGTCTAACGACCAAACATACAAAGCACTCCCCACTGCAGCCCCTCAGCTGGACGAAGATTATATAACAGACCAACTCATAATTCCAGGCATGATTAGAATGCTAAATTAATCTCTGGCTATTTTTCCATGACACTGAAACACATTACAACACAGCAGCATCAAAACATTCAACTTTTAGACTATTGCAAAACAATAATGACAAGTTTTTAATGTGTGTTATACACCCTATAAAAACACACAATAGCATGTAATTGCAAACAATATTACAATCTATAATGCATTTAGCCATTCGTTTAATTAGAAAAGAAACACTCAAAAGAGAAGACACAAAAGAGCCCAATACTATTAAAACTCTAATGAAAGCCAGTGAATTGAGCTCTAAATGGGCCTATTTCTACCAAGTGGTCAGAATCCAAAATAAGGTGAGACACTCAGGTCGATATGGCAGTGCTATCCTACAGGTACCATCATTTTTCAGAAAACACGGCCAGATAAATGACAGGTTGTAACGTATACATCTAGCAAACTGTGTCAAACTTGTTTTACAGCTTGCATAATAGGCATTGATTATTTCCTTTTCTGGCATGGGAGCGTTACATCTCATGAAGGCAATTTGCAAAACAGCTTCACTTGACGGAAATGGTAAATGTAGGTCTGGATTCAACAGCAGCAGAACATGTTTTGTCAAAAAATGGGAAAACCCCCAGAGCGTGAGAACCCGTGAGGAAGGCTGGGAAACAAGGGGCTTTGCTGAGGAGAATCCGAAACCGACCAGTCCCTGTGAAAATTATGGCCTAGACAACAGATGAAAATTATGGCCTAGACAACAGATCAGTATTTTTTTTTTTAAGTCTGCAAGACCGCAGAATTGCACATTTTGGATGTCTCCACACCAGCTTTAGGTCTTTGTGCAGCAATATGAGTGGCTTATATATATCAGGTGTGATAAATAAAGGTAGACATCCATTATGTCCAGTGCTGGGCTACTTCAGGACCGGGACTGAGAACCACTGCACTAGATTACACCAGTGTTTCTCAATCATGTCTCATTAGCAGTGCTCCAAACTTGGGTGTGAGAGAATAGTAAGACACCCAAAATGTTTAGTGTTGAGAGGCCCCCAGGAGCCAGATTGAAGTGATTACACACCATGCAATAAATTGTGAGATAAACATACCCAATCTTCAAAGTGCCTACTGCCATTCTGCAGCAGGTCCTCAAACTGTATAGTGCAGTTGGCCACAAAGTCATCATAGCCAATTGGTGCGTCGTGAAAGACGGACAGTTCAATTCTCTTCCCATCATAAACCTCCGTTACAAACTCATCATTCCAAGCTGGACTATTTGTCTTTTGCTTGGTAGAAGTTTGGCCCACGCGTGAATCGTCCACGTTGAGGGCAATGTACGTGTCCAGTAGGAAGGTCTGGGTCTTTGGTCCAACTGCATGTCGGAGCGACCATGGAGTGGGCTTCAGGTCCAGTGCCTCACAAACTTTGATCTTCAACACTCCATTAAAAACCACCATGATGACGCTCAAGTGAGATGCAGCTGGCTTCTTTGCAGGAACAGACGGTTTTAGGTTTTGATTCAGGGGGTCGCTATACCCATAGATGTCATCACGTCATCAGTATACATGCACATATAGATGGATGCTGTGATGATTAAATTCCTCAAACCACTACACGGATCAACCTGATTCTCTCATTTGAGCGGAACAATCAAATAGGATGCAAAAACGCGATATGCAAAACCAGAGGCTCCTGTGTTTGTTTACGATCCGTCTCTACTCGTAATGGGAAAGCATACGTAAACAATCGGATTCCCTACGTGTGGAATAGCGCTGAGTAGAGGAACAGAGTCCAGCAGGCAAAATATCGGCAATAATATAGAGGAAAATATCCCAAATGTGATGGTCTTCTGAAGGGTTTGTCTTGTACTATTCGTTTCCCCGTATGCGTTGAGTGGGAGAGGCGTTTGGGATACCTCCTTCTCCCAGTCTGCTGACGAACCGCTCGGAGACTATTGCCATCCACTCGCCGAGATATTCAGCTGCTTCTTTTCTTTGTTGATTTGAGAAGGCGAAAGCATTTGAGCTACACGCTCATGTAGTCTTCTGCGCTGCAGCCTTTCTCCCTGTTCGCCCTCTCTCTCTTTCTCCCTCTCCCTCTCACTCACTCCCTCTCTCCCTCCCTGCGCTCAAGCGCCAGTTCAGGAAATGCGCAAAACACGTCAGATGATTTAAGCCGCGCCGCGTCGCGTCCACTCTGCACCGGATGGGGGAGCGTGTGTGTACAGACAGAGGAGCAGCAGCGTGGGGAAACAGAGGGTTGGATTAGAAGAGCCTGGTTCATATATTGACCAAAAAATCTCTAGGCTATAAAGTGTCTGTTAAAGGAAGGGTATATGGTAGGTTGTAATTAAGTCTATTTTAATTAGACTCGTTTTTAAGTATTTTTATTTATTTATTTATTTTTTTTAGGTAGGCTTGGGGGTAGGTTTAGTGAAGGGGGATAGAATATACGGTTTGTAGTATAAAAATCATATGTGTGTGTGTGTTCATTTGAGATTCTAAATTATAAAATGCCTAAAGTTAACCAGAAAGTGTTTGAACTTTAAAATGAACTTTGTTCATTTTATTTAAACAATATTAAATTAAAAAATAAACTTAATAATTTATAATAAATAAAGGGTTTTCAATGTGAGTCAAATTTTACCTGAGGATCACACGTGAATATGTGTTTGCACTTTTTATGTCAATATGAGGATTATAAGAACCATTGGTGTGTGTGTGTGTGTGTGTGTGTGTGTGTGTGTGTGTGTGTGTGTGTTTGTTTGTTTGTTTGTTTGTTTGTGTGTGTTTCTGAATGCACACAGACTCATGGGGATGGAGGCCCCATGCGTCTTTTTTTTTTTTTTTTTTGAAAATGTAAAAATGCATGCCAAATAGGTTTAGGGGTAGAGTGTAAGGGGATAGAATATTCAGTTTGTACAGTATAAAAATCATTATGTCTAGAGTCCCCACAAAGATAGTGAACCAGACATCACTTGCATTTCCAAAATGTCACATGCTACTTGACTTTGATAAGACAAACAACAACATCTGGGACTTACTCCAAATCAAAACATTTCAGTTGCATATCTGTCCCTTATGACAAAATGATATTCAGGAATTGTATCACACAGCAACACTGAGTTATTTGAAACTACAGCTGCTCTGTGTCATGTGGCCACAATGTCTTTCATTTAAGCTACTCCAAGAGATAGTTACAAGTTGTTTGAAACAGAAAGTATTCTAATTATGTAATTTAGTGAACTCTAGTGGTGGAAATTAAAGCTACACATGTAGCGTTTACATTAATTATTAATGCAAGCAAACAGAAATCAGAACAGGATTTTCAAATTGACAGATGACAGGGGGAAAAAAACACACCCAATAACAACAAAGAATTTAAAGGGAAACCTATATTGAGTTATAGCAAAGAGATCAGATATTATATGATTTAGACAAGCATGAGAATATTATTCCAATAGGTGGCACTATAGATTCAGGCTACAGTTTACCAAGTGGAACATCAGGACCTCTAAAGCAGGGATGGGAAACTCTGGCCCTCGAGGTCCACTTTCCTGCATGCAGAGATTACCTCGAACCCTAAACAAACTCACATGCCAGTATAGCTTTCTAGTAATCCTGAAGATTTTGATTAGCTTGTTCAGGGAGGCTATGTTTAATTAGGGTTTGAACTAAATTCAGCAGGAAAGCGGATCTCGAGGGCCAGAGTTTCCCCCACCCCTGCTCTAAAGCCAAAATTATACTTCGGTTTACAAGTATGCTATATGAAATGCATACATTCTATGTGACGTATATTTTCGCAGCCTGGATTTTTGAAGGGTCATATTGCCAAGTCAGCATTTACCCATTCCTGCCAAAGTATCTCTCTTTTTCTGAACTCGGAATAGGCCTACTGCATACTACGCTTACTGTTTTTTTGTCATATCTTTCTATGGAAGAAATAGTAAGAGTAATACTTTTGAATGGTCATCAATGTAGAAAAAAAAATTCTTCTGGATGGAGAGAAATTCTGCTTACCAAATGTGTACTGTGCACATTTTTCACTATTTTTCTTTACAACCATTAGATCAGACCGCCACACCTTTATTTAAATAATTGTTTTCCATGCCAGTCTATTATTGTGGTATGGGGATGGCACACATAAACAAACTGTGATTGTTTGCTTTACATGTAGGTCAGAGAGTTTCTTCCTGACTAAGCAGGCAGTTAGACTGACTATGTCAGAATAGCCAAACCCCCTTGGGTGGCTCACCCTGCCCTCACCATATGGCTGCAGTACCATGCCAGCCATCCAGGGGGTAGTGCTGTGTTTATTTAGGCTCAGACTCCAGAAGGGAGATTAGAAATGAGTATTGAGCTTTATTCATCATCACAAATGCATAGATAAATGGATGATACTCAGCCATGTAAGATTGGCATTGGAACATGCAAGCAATTTTCAAACGATTTAAGAGTTTGTGAATTGTGCATCAGTATAACTTTATGAAAACAGAACATAAAATCAGTCTAAAATTAAATTATTAAAGCATTGAATGGCTTTTGAAAATTAGATATATATTTTTCCAGTACAAAACACTGTTTCCAGGGTGAAGCTAAAAAGAACAAGTTTCCATTTCATCTTTCAGACATTCAGCTTTCTGCAGTTTGAAGTTTAAAATACTCAAATGTTCCAGAAGACAGAGAGAATCTTGCTTTAATTACATATTCTGCTATAATCATACTCATATCACACTAATTAGCAAATCAGTGCACAACGGAACTTCACTGCTGCTTTCCTCCACTGTTCTGTTTTGGGTTAGCAACATATACTCATGACTTTGTATCCATGAAACTAATTCTATCCTTTGTTGTTGTGGGATCAAGATGCACCAGTGTATTGAGTCTCAGACTGTAAAAGGAATATGTTTGATCAAAGGGAATTATTGTCTTTGAAAGCTTGATTAAAATTTCAGTCTGACATGTTATATTACTCCACACATGTTTAGGTGCATTAGATCTGAACGTTGATTGAAAAACATGATTCTTATAATTCCAGCCACAGATTTATTAAAATGTGCAAGATCTTGCCCTTTAAACTTTCAAATAAAGTCTGAGACCTCGACTGGCATTAGTTCCTCTCTGCTTAAGGTGCACAAAGGTGTATTGATTTGGATAATTCCAGCCATTGTGAGGGGAAAGCTGGCTTCGCTGCACAGGAGTGTGTGGTTCTTTCACAACACACTCCTTGCTCCTCCTCAGGTGAACAAACCTGCTATCTGCCCACACAGGTGTCCACTGTGGAAAGGTCAGGGGAACCCAAGGCCAAGAGAAAGGTCCCGCACTTGGGTTACCACACGTGTCCACTCAATTAAATGCAATTTTAGCATGCATGTACTTTTTTGTGGGCTGCAAAACATGTAAAACAGGTGCAGATTATTTGAATGGTTATCATCAGATACTGTAAGGAGCCTGTTTCCAGCTTTACACCATATAAAGCTGCTTCTGAAGCTGCGGAGCCACAGACTGTATTTACTTACTGTAAATACAAATACAAATAATATAAAAATGACTTTACTTGCACAGAAAGGCTGCAGCACAGATGAGGCATAAATTCATTGACAGAGAAATAATGTTAGGAAATTATGACCATAAAACATGAAATGGTTAATAAATAAATTACAAACTATTAAACATAAATACATTGCATAAACAATGTTATGAAATTAATGTGTCAAACTATGAAATACAAACATTTTAATTAAAATTATAAATTGAAAACAGCATACATAAAAAATAAATAAGACATAATAAATAATACATAATTTGTTAACAAACAAGTATTCATTAGTTTAATGAGCTAATTGTTTCTGCCTTAAACTATTACATTGTTTAAATTAATACATTTTTAGCTAACTGTGATTTATTTCTGAAATACATGTCTTAAAGACAGTTACCTCTGATAACAGATCACTCTAAATTATGTGGACTCATGAATTTTCTGTTAAGCTGCTTTGAAACAATGTGTATTGTGAAAAGTGCTATTCAAATAAATGTGAATTGAATTGAATTGAATATTAAGTGTAAGACAGTTGTGTTGTTTTGCTTACTGTTTGAAACCACAGTGCAGTGTGCGCAAAAGAGAGCTATAGTGTCCTTTAGAAAGTTTTGCCCGTTGATGGATTATATTTTAGCCAAATCAAGTTGGTTTAAGAGGGGTGTGGGGCTGTGTGGAGCCTGTAAGTTGATGTCCATGCCCTTAAGGGAAGTGTCATTTTCTGGATCTGAACAATAGTGGTATAACATTGCATTGTAACATTAGTGAGAGGATGTGCCTGCGGCATACACTGTAAACCTATACACCCCAAACTCTTCCCGTGTATTACAGAGGACTCATTTTAGTTCAACCGACTGGGCCAAAAATACCTTCTTTATGTGTTCATGAATGTATGAGTGTATATTTCTATGTGTGAGTATACCACTATACAAAATCATTTGATTTAAATGAATGTTTCAGTTGTGGCATAATGAGTGATACTGATAACAAATCACTTCACTGGTTTTACATATACAAGCCTGTCCTCTCTTCTCTCTTGACTTATACTTACAGGCATGAATAAATAACATTATGACAATCTACATTTAGTGAGTCTAGTTATTGAATTTATCTTGTCTCATCAAAGCTTGCGTGTTATTAGGCCACCACAAACATGCTCCTCCACATTTCTGGTGGTTGAATAACACACAAGATTTGGTGAGACAAGACACAGAGAAATGTGCGTGAGTATGGAAAGAGTGTTTTAAAAGCAGCAGATCGTTTGTTTTTGTAAAACACACAAACTAACACAACTATGAGCCATGAGTCGAGCCATGCAAATGTATTTGCATTAAAAATCCCCTGTTAGGTAAAAAAAAAAAGGAAAATGAGACGAAAAAGTATCCGCAGAGTGCATTTTCATAAAATATAGGCCTAAAGAAAGTAGAAAGTTTAGATGGAAAGATGTCACTGCCCTCATGTGACTCTGAAATTGTCCTGTTCACACAACAGCTTACATACGGTATTCGAGTCACTGTGTGAATGAGTATAGCCAATGTCAATCCCCTTTCTTGTGCTATAGCAGAGAAATTCTGGAAGAATTTTATCAATTGTATACTATTCCGTTTTTTCCCCCATAAGGATTTAAAAATAAAATAAAAAAAATTGTTAAAGAGTTTAAGAGTTATAAACCATGAACCAAACCAACCATCTAGGTGAATCACAACACTACAAACTTTGATTTGAAGCAAAAAGTATTTGAAAATCAGACAGCTTTAATGAAGGAAAGAACTACAATGAATATATATATATATATATATATATATATATATATATATATATATATATATATATATATATATATATATATATATATATATATATATATATATATATGAAGAGTTCAGATGCAAAAGCCTCTAAGTGCCATCTGAAATTTTCTTCTAGAATGATCATTTTTATCAAGCTTGTATATTTAAGTTCAATAATTTCACTTAAATGGCAATGCAAATTACCTATTAATTGTCATTTAAGTGAAATTACTTAACCTATATATATATAAACAACATTTTACATTTATCGCAAATTATGCATATACAAATATTTAAGTATTTTGAGAGCATAGGGAGATTGATTCTATTATATCATTTGCAGGGCTTCATCTGATTGGTGGAGATTTCTTTGCAGAATCATGGGTAATGTAGTATTTCACCAAGAATTACACTGTAAAATGTGATTTGTTTTTAAATATGTTGCAATAATATGGACTGATGGTTTCAACAAAAGCATATAGCATCGGTTCACAATCTCACAGCTCTCAATAGCTCTTTCTTTAAAGATTTATAGATTAGGCTATATAGTGAAAATCAATTCCCAGATGCAGAAAATGAATAGGATTTTCACATCTGAAACCTGCAGTTCATCTATTAATTATCAATAGCATTTGAGTAACGCGCAGACCATAAAGCTTACTAAAACTGCACTTGAAAACATGCAACAAAATGCAGAAAATGCAGTTGTGAGTCCTTTACAGCAGTGAGTCTGGTTTTAGAATGCGGTAGAAACTCTTGTAAATAACCGTGTGTGAACGTAAACATATTAGACACTCAAATCCAGGATTTTTATTTTTTACTTTTTTGATGCTCATTTACATTACTCAAATAAAGAACTGACAACCGTATTCTGCTGCTGCTGCAGGAGCCTTTAGGAAACTCAGCGACATTGACAATGAGCACACACACACTTACAAACCAGCAAACAGACACATGTACACGCACCGCCCCGAACACAGTGTCAAATCCTACCATTTGTCCATTGGGAATAGCACAGGTTTAGAGTGTCAATATCAACCCAACCCTCCATTAACACATCATCATTAGCACACATTTAGACCTATCAGCACAAGCCTAACAACCTTGTTTAGACTTACAAACTTCAAACATACACGCACGCACACATGCATCGCATGCAGACCTAATCTTACACACAAAGCTCTGTGCACTCAGTCTACACTGCCAGACTCCAAAAACAGGCCCCTGCTGGTGATTTATATGCCTCCATGACCAAGTTTGATGGAGCCAATTTGTGGGGCTTTGCAAATGCTGCTGGTATTTGAATTAGCAGTTAGAGTGTCACTGCGGAAAGGTCAGATGGCACGAAAAGCGTCATGTACAGATTTCCCCAAAAGCCTCTCTCTGCTTATTCCTCGAATTGCTCTCATAACTTCATGGTTAAATGTGTTGACCCCTGTTTAGCACGGGGAAAGCGGCTTGCGAGCGGGACAGCTGCCTTAGAACAGGTCAGATGACCCAGTCAACTGGACTGATTCCTGTCGCTGAGTTCCAAGATCTGCTTTCAGTCTCTGGCAAGCAGAAGACGAGTATGTAGTCAGAATGTTTTCCACATTGTAGCAAGTGTATGGTTTCACTGGCACGGTAGACAGTTACAAAATATTTACAGAACACTTCATAACACCAGAACAAGCTCTTTGAGAGCACAGTCCCAAACAACAAGAGATATCACACAGGGAGGCTCCGGTCACTTTAAACAGGTTATCCTTGGGTTTGGACTGGTCATTAATGGTCCAATGGTGATCAAGAACAGAACGGAGAGTGACATCAATCACTCTTTCCATTCCATCTTATTCTAGTCGGGTTAGTATGTTTTCTTGACAGCTTTATTGAGAGACAGAGCGTATGGTAACAATTTGTTGATTTTGGGCTGCTCTTTTGAAATATTAAACTTTTCATAAAACAAACTTCGTATTTGTGGTTATGAAATATGTTTCCCGTAATCACTGTATGCGAAAGATCTATTGCTTGAATAATTTGATGGCATTATAGTGGAATGATGACAGCCACGCACCATACACTGTATGTATCCTTGTCCAACTGTACACATATTTAAAGTATTAAAAAGTAATTATTCAGGCAAATAAACAAATAGCATTACCAGTTAAATAGTGTCTGATAAAGAATTTTTTTTTAAAACACATGTGCCAAATAAAAAAAGTCGCTGTTTGGATTTAAATAGGCAAATGCATAAGAGTCTTTTGGATCATTATTGCAGTGATTATTATGTTTCTAGCATATTATACATATGTTTGGCAACAGTTTTTCTAACCCTAACAGATGGAGTGTGTAGCTTTTCATTTCTGTAGGAAGACACATCATGGCCATATTCCAGGATGACAATGTCAAGATTCATCAGGCTCAAATTGTGAAAGAATGGTTTAGAGGGAGCATGAAGAATCATTGTCACACATGAATTGGCACCTCTGAGTCCAGACTTTAAATTCAATGAATGTCTTTGGGATGTGCTGGAGACTTTACAGAGTGCTTGACTCTTGCATTGCCAATACAAGATCTTGACTAAAAATTGATGCACCCCTTGATGGAAATAACATCTCAACATTTGTTTTCATCAAGAGGTGCATACATTTTTGGTCAAGATCTTATTTATTATTTGCATGTTGGTTCGACAAAATGAGTTTGATGATTTCATTTGGAATCTAAAAGCCTTAAATATATTAAAAAGCAGATTTTGCGTTTTGTTAAAATATATTTGTTGAAGTCACCATGAAATCAAAATTGATTAATCTTATTTTAATGGAATATTGCAGCATTTATTATAAATGATTTATCCCTGAACATAATGTTTTTTATTGATGTGTCCTCGTAATCTTAAACACATGAATGTCCCCTTTCCCTCACAATGACATCTCTTCTTTGTTGACGTGTATGCCGACAAGGGCTTGGCAACAAGGTTGTCCGACAGCCAGACAAGTTTCAATCCCTCCCCTCCAGCAACCTGTCACTCACATGAAACGATCGCAGCAATTAGCAAATGACAACGATCCTATCAATTCCCGATGGACAAAAAAGTCCCAACCTTTTTCTGGTTTAAGAAGCCGTTTCACATTTCTCAAAATATAAACAAAAGATAACTACTTAATAAGGTTTTCTTTTCAAGAATGTATTCTTTTAATGAGGCTTTTCCTTCACTCTAATATCAGGGCAATCACAATTACACCCACAAAAAAAAATAAAAAAAATTAAATGAATTTAAATTCATAGGTTCAAGCACCAACTGCTCTTATAGACCATATGGTGATACAGTCTTTAAATGTATCTAACCTTTAAAGTTGTCCATTTATGTTCACGATTTTGCTGCATCCACTCTCAAAAATATACATTTTATATATTTACGGTAGGAAATTTACAAAATATCTTCATGGAACATGATCTTTACTTAATATCCTAATGATTTTTGGCATAAAAGATAGAATTTTGGGATTTTTGACCCATACAATGTTTTGTTGGCTATTGCCACCACAAATATACCCGTACGACTTGTGACTGGTTTTGTGGTCCAGGGTCACATATTATATATTAAAATTAAATAGACTTAATTGTGTCTCTTTATTATTAATTAGACAATAATGCATTCAATACATAGCAATATGTTTTCAATATCATTAGGACAAATTAAATGTAAGATTACAATTAATTTCAGACTTTATTAAACTTTATGAAACTATTTCCATGCATTTTTTTGTTTGTTTGTTTGTTTTTGTTTTACTACAAGTCAATCCACAGATTTTGAACTGTTTTGATTTTTGAAGCATGTGTTATGATTTGTTATGGTGGACAACAATTATTATTATGACCTTCATTTCTTATTCCCATTTGTATAAATGACTGATTTTGTAAAAAAAAAAAAAAAAAAAATTGCTGTTAGCAATAATATAATTAAGATATAGGCCAATTAGTTTTTATAGGCCACACCCACAAACATATCTGCCATTCAGATTTGACATTATAAGCTGCCTAATTTGATTGGCTGCTGGCGGCCATGTCTGTTCTAAATGCTTAATCATTCTCTTTCTCTCAATCTCTCTCCCACAATCTCCTTCATATACATTTTCAAACCCATTTTTAGCTTAATTTGCCCCATATGAGTAGAATTTGAAGCAACTTGGTGTGTGTCCTCAGAATGTTGCTGAATTTGGAACAGCATACTAACATTGTACTCCTACTATTTCTGCAATAGATAGATATGGTTAAAGTAGTTAGTACACTAGTATGCGGTTCCGAATTCAGCGTGTATCAAGTTTCCTTAAACTTTGACTTTGTGTACACAAGATAGTCCATTTGTCAAAATGCATAATGTCCAACCATTTAATTTATTAATATCCTTGCAATGCTCCACGCATATCAAAATAGTTTCCACTACTTTTCTCAAACATAGTCTATACTGTAACTGCTTTGTGCAAAGTTTGGTAAAGATCGGACGAACAGCCTAGAAATAGTTAGAAAAAATTGTTTGGGAAAATTGTAAGTATATCGGATTAATAAATAAATATTAATAAATTAATAAATAAATAATACATGTTATAGACAGAAATGAAACAGGAGCTATGCTTAATTGGAACCACATACTAGTATACTATACTCGTACCTTTATCATATCTTAATGGCAGAAAAAGTATGCTAGTATACGGTTGTGCGGCAATACATTTTGTAGGACTTGACCTATACGAACCAAAACTCAATTGACTTTATGGGGGGGAAATAAAATAAAGAAAAGGATAAGTAATTAAAAGGTGTTATGGCGTGTCATGTCATCAACCCATTTACAGAGAATTTTACCGTGACACTTGTACAGGACTCAGTTTGCTGTACTGGAAAATGTACAATGCTCACACTATACCACACATGTGGATGCATTCCTCAAATGTATATGAAATATTATGGGAGTCATTTCCTGACCAGGCTACTCATCTGCTATAAGCCAACATTCCCAATAAAACACTTGGGAATGTGGAGGATCAGCTGTTAATAAGATCTGTGACAGCATTAGATTTATATGTCACAGGTGTTTCAACACATTAAACACCATAACAACATTACTGTAACTGGTATGGATTAGCAAATATACTTACAGAAATTTATACAAAGACATTTTTTTATTGGATAAAATTGCTAATAATCTTTCATAGTTCAGAAAATGATCCAAAACAAGCATATGAAAGAGTAAGAAAAATATAAGAGTGAGTAAATGAGACAGAGAGAGGGAGAATGAAAGATAGTGCTTTGATTACAGTCTGAGAAGCATGTTCCTGCCCAGACACTGGTGGTGTCACTTCCCTATGCATGAACATTTAATCCCTCTGCCTGCCAGGAGGACAGAGGGCTGAAACTTGATCACCCAGGGGGCCAACACACAAGAGGACAAGAGAAGGAGAGTGTGTGTGAGAGAGAAAGAGAACAAGCACTGACATGATTTAGCATCTTAGATAATGGCGCAATACTCTGATTATGTGTTAAAGCTTGAAATGATGCACGTGTTGGTGGAACATATAAACTATAAAGCAAATATTGCTTTAGCCAGTCATCGTCTTCTTCAAAATGGTCACTGGTAGACTACTGTGAATTCTCTCTGTGTCAACCACCATACAACACTGATGAAACTTATGGCCCTACACGTCTTCTCCTAGAGCACACACACACACACATGCGCGCGGCTGAGCGCAGCCTCTCCCGGCGCTATCAGGTTTCGCGTCCCTCCTGAGAGGGAAGGTGAGCCAGCTTCATTAATCATTTAGAGTGTGCGCTGTGAGTGGAGGACAGTGTGATTGCCGGGTGTTGGGTGTCTCTGCCCATGGCCCCCTACACAACTGCCTTGATTTGAATAAAGAAAAAAGCTTAGGCCACTGCATGGTCAGCAACGGGCCTCCTGGAAAAACAAACGCTGCCCAGCCGCGTGGGCAGATTAGCAGACCTCTTTCTCACTCATGGCCCATGAAACATTAGACAGGTGCAGGTGTGTGCAGAGAGCTGCTTGGATTGCCCTTTCTTCCTCTTTCGGTTCAGGTGGGGATGTGCATTTCCTTGGATGGCAAATCACAGAGTAAAATGCTTTTACTGTTTCTTTTTTTTAAGAAGAAAAGTTTGAAAGTTTAAGAGAGTAATCTTTTTAAATAAAAAATAAAGCAAGATGATCAAAAGGTGCATATATCAGAGAATGTCACTGTAACAGATAAACATGGAAAAGTGAGAGTAAAGGGATAGTTCGCCCAAAATGAAAATTCTGACATCATGTGTTCATGTTTTTTTCTTCCAAATCTGCATAACTTTCTTTCCTCTGTGGAATATACAAGAAGATGTTTTGAGAGAAATGGAATACAATGGAAGTCATGGTAATCAAAATGGTTTTGTCCATCTAGGGAAATCAGTGGCATCCATTGTTGTTTTGGACCCAATTTACTTTCCTTGTATTGAAACATTCTTCAATGTATCTATCTTCTTTCTTTTTTCTTTTTTTTTTTTTTGCTGACAAAATGGATGTGATACAGGTTTGCAATAACATGAGGATGAGTAATTGATGCCACATTTTTATTTTTGGTTTAATCTTTTTAAAGGGATAGTTCACCCAAAATTTTACATTCTTTCAGACGAATACAATCGGAGTTATATTAAAAAAAATGTTCTGGCTCTTTCAAGTTTTATAATGGCAGTGAATGGCTGTTTCTGTTTTGACGTCCATAAAAGTGCATCTATCCATCATAAAAGTGCTCCACACGGCTCCGGGGAGTTAATAAAGGCCTTCTGAAGTGAAGCGATGCATATAAGAAAAATAACCATATTTAAAACTTTCCCAACTGTAATCTCTAACTTCCTCGAACTGTCGTACGTGCGTTCACGAGAGACTGGCATTCCAGCATATGACGAAGGACGCAGGCGTAGCGTAAGTTCCGGTGACGAACGCGAAAGCGCAGAGGATAGAGCAAAACAAAAGTTAGAGATTAAATGCAATATTTTTCTTACACAAACGCATCGCTTCACTTCAGAAGGACTTTATTAACTCCCCGGAGCCATGTGGAGCACTTTTATGATGGATAGATGCACTTTTATTGACTTCAAAACAGAAACCCCGAAACACTGCCATTATAAAGCTTGGAAGAACCAGGACATTTTTTTATATAACTCAGATTGTATTAGTCTGAAAGAAGAATGTCATATACACATAGGATGACTTAAGGGTGAGTAAATCATGGGCTTATATTCATTTTTGGGTGAACTTAACTATCCCTTTAAGTACAATGATTCACCTTTAAAGGGATAGTCCACCCAAAAATGGGAAGTTTATCATTATTTACTCTCCTTCATGTTGTTCCAAACCTGTATAAAGATTAAGAAAATGTTCATTTTGTCCATACAGTGAAAGTCACTGGCGTCCATTGTAGTTTTGGACCCCATTTACTTTCACTGTATGGACAGAAACAGTTGAAACATTATTCAAAATGTCTTCTTTTGTGTTCTGCAGAATAAATAAAGTCATACAGGTTTGGAACGACTTGAAGATGAGGCAGATGACAGAAGTTCCATTTTTGGGTAAACTATCTTTAGGAGAAAGCGGCAATCTGTGCACAGTAATTTGTTCATTAAAGAGCTAGTCCTTTAAGAGCAGGCAAACAACGTCTCCATCATCTCCTCACTTCTCCATCATCAAGGTCAGAGGCTGGAGCCCCAGACAGCAGCCAAGCTCGGCTCACTGTCTCTGATGCAGGGTTTAGAATGACACAGCAAAGCTAGCGTGAAGCAGCTCGCCTGAATAAAGAATGGCTTTCAAAATGGACTTGAACTGACTCCTTCTGTCGTGCTGTGAGCGGAAGGCACTTACTGAACGTCCTCCATCGTCCATCTCTGCTGCTGTGGCGGTCTCAGACTGGCTAACGGCTGCTCAGACACCTCCTCCCCTTCACTGGAAAAATGATCCCATCCATGTATAATCAATCAGGTCCTTTTACTGAAAACTCAACCCTTTACGTCTGTGTGTACACGTGTGTGTATGAGCATGTGTGTCTTTTTTTTTTTTTTTTTACAAAAAGACATGCAAAATACGTAATACAATAGCCTATGCCACAATGTAAACCTGAAACATGCCATGCAAATTTAAAGGTAGCTTACTTATGGGAAATACGTGACCACTGTTCTGAATGCATAAAGATATGTGAGATATATGGTTACTGGGTACTTTTTCTGCTTCTTAAAAAAGATTTCTGATTTACTTCTGATTTTAAAAATAAATAAATAAATCTTATAATTAAGGTTATAAAAAAGAAACCCTTTATTCTAACACTGATCTGAAGAACCTATAATGTAACGTCAAAAACTGTTTTTAATTTCAATAGAACTAAAGAATAAAATGAATAAAATTGTGCTTGATGAGGACTTTTTTTTTTTTTTTTGCTGAACCTTAAAATAACCAGTGGAGAACCATTATATTTTAAGATGTGAATTCCATTTAAAATGCATTAATAGTAACAGTAATAGTTTTATGATTGCTATATTTTGTAAAGCAATAAAATATATTAATAGCACTGAGCAGCATATTCGAGCTAAAAAGGCCTAATATGTTTTGCTTTCATATGCAAACTAACATCAAATTATTTTCTTGACTCGGTGAGAGCTGAATATATTAGCTCCCCATAAAACGATTTTGCCAAATATCTGTGTCCCTCTGGAACCAAATGCTAGAATTACAATGTCCATATGAAAAAGTACGCTGGAGTCGCGTTACATTCCAAAATAACTCGTCAGATACACGACACCAGAGACTTCTCGTCACAAACATCAATCCAGCAAACCTCTGGTGCCAGCCATCCATTACTAATAAAATAATTAACTCGAAGAGATATTTAAATGATTTTCTCCGATTTACTTTGTTTCCCAAATTTACTTTATGTTTATATTTGCAAATTTGCACAAATCTTTTAATATATTTATGATTCCGTATTAGTTTAGAAAATGACGTAAATGCAGTAGCCTATTAATGTCTCGCCTGATGGTGAAATGAAACTACAGTATATCAAAAGGGCAGTAGTTTCCCCACAAACTTTTGTTAATGATAACAAAAACATGTCACTGTAGCTATAGCTATATTTCCCCTTATTCTGTGATTATAATACAGCACGGCAGTGTCTGTTTTTGGAGTGTGTTGCGCGCACTCCTTCCCCCGAGGTGCATGTCATCCAAGTGCCACTCTATATCCAAGAGGCAGGGTCAGTTTCTGCTACACAACTTCTCTCCACACTTGCCCGTATGATTCCCCAGGAGGATGCGCTAGCCGTCCTTACACACTATTGAGTCTGTAAGAGATATGATAACCAGAGGGCGGGCTGATAGCTAAGGACAGTCGAGGAAGCAATCTATTGCGCACAACGAGAGCGCGTAAGAATGATTAGCGCGTCATGATATTGCAACTAATGTGATTGAGCAATGCAACACGCTCACTCTAACTGCTAGTTTTTTCTTTGGGCTTTTTTTTTTCCATGGAAAATGTACATCAAGAACTGAAACTCTTCAGTTGGAGGAACTTCATTGCTTGAGTTTCCAAAGTGGATATCACCTTAAAAAACCAACGTTAAGAGTGGGTGAGATACGCACAGGACATCAAGTATCCCATTGCCCTCAACTATGTCTTTGCCACCAACTTTTGGATTTACCCAAGAGCAGGTTGCCTGCGTTTGCGAGGTCCTTCAGCAAGGTGGGAGTATCGAACGTCTCGGACGCTTTCTGTGGTCCTTACCTGCTTGTGAGCACCTCCACAAAAACGAGAGCGTATTGAAAGCGAAAGCCGTGGTTGCTTTCCATCGAGGCAACTTCAGGGAGCTCTACAAAGTATTAGAGAGTACCCAGTTTTCTCCGCACAACCACCCTAAACTGCAACAGCTCTGGCTGAAAGCTCACTACGTCGAAGCGGAGAAATTGCGCGGTCGCCCTCTGGGCGCAGTGGGAAAGTACCGAGTGCGCAGAAAGTTCCCGCTGCCTCGCAGCATTTGGGATGGAGAGGAGACGAGCTACTGTTTTAAGGAGAAGAGCCGATGTGTGCTTAAAGAGTGGTACACTCACAACCCGTATCCTTCTCCGAGAGAGAAGCGAGAACTGGCCGAGGCCACGGGCCTCACCACGACGCAGGTCAGCAACTGGTTCAAGAACAGAAGGCAGAGGGATCGTGCCGCAGAAGCAAAGGAAAGGTAGGAAGAACACCATTACGCTCAAGATTTTAAACAAGCTGTTATCTTTCTGATCAATATGCAAAATTACAATGGCCATATCAAATATGTAAAATATGTAAAGAAATTACATTCATTAGTGTCCTTGGTGGTAATAATAAAAAGGGCTAATAAAGACAATCAATTAACAATTTGAATGTCAAAAATTAAAAAAACAACAACTGGACTTTTAGAAAATATGTAGGCCTATAACCGCAAATAGAACATTCTATAAAGTTATTAATTGTATGACATCAGTGCACGAAAATGTATGAATTTTTAATCAATGAGTGACGCAAAAGTGATTATTTGAGCACACAAAATAACTATGCCTAAAAAATTATACAAAATAAAGTAAAACTAAATACAAATAATAGCCTATTCATATTATCCATTGTATAGCATTATTAAAATATAGATAAGGATATTTAATATTAGGCTATTAATCTTTTAAAATCTTCTGATTTAAATGTGTAATTTGAAAATCTCAACTCAGTAAACTCAAGACTTGTCACAATCATATAATTACTAATTGTTAAATATAGTTCATATGATTAATTTAGCCTAAATAGAGCTTTTGCTTAAAAATGAAAAATGCCTATAATGTCCTCCTAATGCTGAAAAATAAAAGTATCATAAATTTTATTAGCTACAAATCCAGGTGTTTGTATGTGCAAGCGTGCGGTTATTTTTGTGTCTGCCGTCCTGCTAACGAATTTGAACGATCTGCTCCAACAGAGAAAACGATGGTGCAAATCCAAGCGGCCACAACCCACTCACCTCTCACGAAAACAAATCTCTATGTGAAAGTTCAGAGGATGACAAATCTCCCGCGGCGACTCCGGATCACAGCTCCATGAGCCCAGCCATCCTCATGGGTCCCAGTTCAGGTCTGCCCCCCCTGCACAGCTTTGCTCCTCCGCCCGGGCCCAGCGTCTCCATCATCCCCGTCAGCGGCTCAGACTCCCAGAGCCACCATCACTTCTCCATGCACGACGGCCTCCTCCACACCATGACGGCCAGCCTGGTGGAACTTGGATCATAAGGAATAAAACACAACTTCTTTGACTCTCCCACCAATTACTAGCTTCGTTATCATACCAAACATTCTATTAGTCAAGAGTAGAGGACATTAGCCAAACAAATTCCCAGAATACCAGACGATTATGGTCCTATACGTCAAGAACAATGTTTCCATCAGAAATTAGTGTAACAATTCAGTGTAATCAAGGGATAGTTTTTGATATGTCTAGCTATAAAATGACCTAATAAAATATATATTTAATAAAGTCGAAATGTGTTGTGTCCTTGCGGTTGAACAAAATGTTCGTGGTCTAATTTATGGTCACTGCACTTTATTTGTCAATATTAATGGCCTCGAGGAAAATCTCTTCTGCTGATTCATTAATGCAATTAAATAAATGCAACCATCATAACATCATGGAAATACCGGTTTTAATTCATTTATATTTTAATGAATACCCTTTATATTCATTAAAATACAGTAGAAGCAGACCTGAAATAGTATAGTAGAAAACAAACAAATAAAACGCTTTAACTTGGATGGTCTTTTATAACGCATGATGTTTTGTCACGTTTGGTTAAATAAACCTATTCTTTTCTTTCTTGTTTGCATTTTACATAATAGTCTTGATAACTAGGCAAGTTGAGTAAAGTTGGCAATAAAGTTTGACTGGCCATGTTCAATTTAGCATAACTTTAAAGTGCAGTGCTATCCCAAAAACATAGGCACCTGTTCACACAGCTTTATTTATAACAATTTTATTTCCGTATCACAATAATTTGTCTTCTATACAATTTTATACAAGTTCTTCGTACATTTTTCTTCAGTCAAATTCAGCGTGGTCGATTAACTTATCGCTGCAGAATGCAACTTTATCACAACTTTGACTTTAAAAACGAAGGCAGCAATAAAGCCGTTTATAATAGACAATCTGTAGCATACAAATAGACTTTTACTTTTTATAGAGAATAGGCCATTTGTGCAACTTTACGTTTTTCACTTTTCACTATTTTGTTAGGCTATAGTTTTGTTGAAGCCGAAATTATGGACATATACTGCCGCCTATTGGTGACGGTATGATAAGCAGCCTAAACCTGCTAAGTTCCATCAAGTTGAAAATCACTACTGGGATCATCTTAACTATTGTCGGAAGTTTTTATAGAAAGAAATAACGATTCCCCAAACCAGCACAAAATAACTTGAAATAGCCATCACTCTAAAAATGTTGGGTTGTTTCAACCCATGTTTGGGTCAAATATGGACAAACCCAACGGTTGGGTTTAAACAGTATAATTAAAAAATAAAATAAACCAAGGGTTGTGTTTGTTCATATTTGACCCAAACATGGGTTGAAACAACCCAGCATTTTTTTTTTTTTTTTGGTGTGGTATAATAAAATTAAACTCCATCATTGGAGGCGCTGAAAGCTATTTCTGGAATGTAATGAAGTAAATTGTTATAATTTTGGAAAAACAGGGTTTTAGAAATATTAATGCTCAAATACATTCTGAAAGTGGTGAAAGAAAAAAGTACAGATTTAAGCACTGTATAATATCAACATTCAACATGTCAGGTTAGCCTATTGAAGATTTGAACCTGCCCAGAAGGGAGGAGGGGAGGAGGAATGAGAGAAAAAGAGAATGTGAGGCACACAACACTCACATACAAATGTATTTATTTACTGTTATAAGTTTGTTTGTGAAATAATAATAATATTCAAATATCACAAGGTCACATGTTTTCCTGAAGGCACTGCACTATAAAGAAAATCTCATCTATAATTAGTTACTATTAGCATCAAAGTAAGCATAAATTATGCAGAGGGGGAAATATGTAAATATTTTATTTAAATAACTTTAAACTGTTTCTTAAAACATCTTAAATGAGGCCCACATCTGCATTACATACATAGGCTGCATTACATACAATAGGCAAATTATGTTTTAAGTAAAATAACTGTGGTGCCAAAGTTGGTTTGTTATAACGTGTAAATATTACTACAGTCAGTCACCTTTATTTATATAGCACATTATACAATAGAGATTGTTTCAAAGCAGCGATATCTACAAAATAGATTATTATTATTCCGTTTCTGTGTTTATTTACATGATTAATAAAGACTGTACGCTATATGTATTTAATATATGCTATAGCTTACATTAATAGGCTATGCTACTTGTATAATAATGTACTAGCTATAGCATAGATAGGCTATATTAAATATATATAGCCAACAGTCTTTATTAATCATGTAAATAAACACAGAAACTGTAAAAAATTCTACAGATTCCTTTAGATTGTTTTATCTAATATTCACCACATGATGGCGCCATAAGCACACGAATGTAAAGGCTTTCTACTGGAAGACAAGTTCACGACATGTCTATCGATTTATAGCCTACTCTTAGTAAAGCTTTACATCTCGTTTGAACAGTTCCTTTCTATGTTGCTAACAAATTCACAGTCTAATAAATTTGTTTCATTCGACAGTTTTGATTGTTAAAAATGTATTGTGAGCCGTGTAGCGTGTGTTCAGCTGAGAATGTTTGGGCTGAAGAGCTGAGTAAACATTTACTTAATGACAAAGAATAGGCTATGCATATCACTCCATAAAACACATGTGCTTTATCGAGGTACATGCAAAACTGTCACAAAAAGTAGTAGCTTAATTCTTGTTTATCAGCGTGAAACATTATTTTGTCGAGCAGCTGTGCGGATAGGCCGCGGTCACATTTGCATTTGCAAATTTAAAGGGATAGTTCACCCCAAAATTGAAATGTTGTCACCATTAAGATATTTTCAAGAATGTTGGTAACCAGACAATTGACGATAGCCATTAAGCTCCATAGTGTTTTTCAACATTCTTTATATAAATACATGTATCTTCTTTTGTGTTCAGCAGAAGAAAGAAAAAAAAAAAAACCTCAACTTGAGGTTGAGTAGGCTAAGTAACAACATTTTCATTTTTGGGTGAACTATCCATTTAAGGTCCTACATCTTATTACTGGCGTTCACCCTCATGTCAGTGTGCGAATTCTAAAATGTGTTGTTATGTTTAGTTTATCATCCTTAGTTTGTTGAGGTTCCTCAGTCAGGCGCAAACATTATTCTGTTGTCGCCCCATGTTTTCCAACTCTCACCTAGGCTATGTTAAGAGAATGTAGGCCCAAACAAACACTCCAGTTAGTTATTACATGTGTTGTGGTAGGTTTGTAAACCTATAATAGGTGATAATGACAAGGGCTACTTAAGTTTTGTAGACTTACCGTCTGATAATGATCTAAACGGAAGTAGCTCGATTGGTGTAGCCTGTTGCTGCGTCCCCAGGCTAAAGTAACTTCTGTTGGCGAGCTTGTGATTTGGGTGGTTGCTGAAAGATTATTTACGCGTAGACTATTTACACAGATGTATTACATGTCATCAAATTATACCCTTAATTGGTTGGTTGGTTCATTAATTGATTAACATAACAGGCTATTAAATGAAGTTAACAAAACATTGTTAAGCAGATTTAGGTTACACTGTAAAAAAAAAATATTTTCATGATTTGCTATCTCAACTTTTTTTTCTTTCGTCAAATCAACTTAGATAATTAATGTTTCAGATAGGCTAACAACTATTTGGAGTTCTGTCGATTAAACCAGTCTCCTTCATTGCATTAACTCAAATTCTTAATTGTAATGAACTCAAAATTTTAAGGCAAGCAGATTTAGCCTTTTTTTTTTTAAGTTAAACCAACAATTGTTTTTTTTTTTTTGCAGTGAGGTAACACTGCAACAAAATACTAGTCCATTTTCACTACATTTACTTCACTATTAACATGTTAAGTTTATACTTAATAGCCTAAGTGTAACCTTGAAATTGCACTAAATTGCACTTCTGGTGTGCTATAGAGGTGCGTCGCGTTTATTTTATAGCGCAGCTCCATGCAGCACAATGAATCCAGGTCAAGGGGAACTGCCGCGTGAATAAACACGAATAAAAAGTTGTGCTCAGTTAAGCGATCAAATCAAAGGGGAGAAGAGGGAACAGAAATCCTCTCACAGTAAACGACACATTCTTTCTCTTATATGGAATGCTATTAGGAAACTACAAACAAACCATCCTCTTGTTATTTACCCTCATGGTCGTAGTAAGAGAGAAGACTGAAATTGAATGATGGGACTATTAGGCAGATAAATGACGTTTGAACATTGAGGTGATAAGTGACAAGTTCCTTGGAATAATGTGTAAGTAATGTGGTTTTAGTAGACTTAAGATGGCCTGATGTATAGCCTAAGAATACATTTGTTTTGTTTTTATTATTTTTATTTTATTTTATTTTATTTTAAAAACAATGAAAAAAATAAGATTTTCATGATTTGCTATCTCAACTTTTTTTCTTTCGTCAAATAAATTTAGATAATTAATGTTTCTGATAACAACTATTTCGAGTTCTGTTGATTAAACCAGTCTCCTTCATTGTATTAACTCAAATTCTTAATTTTAATGAACTCAAATTTTTAAGGCAAGCAGATTTAGCCTTCTTTTTTTTTTTAAGTTAAACCAACAGTTTTTTTTCTTTCTTTTTTTTTCAGTGAGGTAACACTGCAACAAAATAGCCTACTAGTCCATTTTTCAATTTATTTAGGCTGTACACTATAAAACAAACCTACATCACCAGTAAGAAGCGGGCGTAAATTAGTCAACAGAAATTTGTTATGATTTAGGCTTACTATTATATAATTTGTATTGCTCTCTACCTAAACATTTCCGACAATTATCGATTATTAAAAACGCACAATCACTGGCAACACGAAAGCTGTAAGCTCTCCCATTCGATTTACTACTGGAAATAAAATTCATGTTATTTTAAAACCGTTTGCGCCAATGTGCAATTCTACAATAATAATAATAACGTAATAATAATAATAATAATAATAGACTAATAAGAAAAATGCGGAAACATTTTTAAAATTAAACAAATAAAAAAGAACCCTTATTTTTCACCTCTTTCTTTTTTGAGTGCGATTTGTATGGAATTATGTTCTCGCTCAGACAAACATTCACACTCCTGAAAAAAAAGACACTAATGTACAGAATATAATTTTTCTGTATTTTCTGACATAATACTACAATGTCAACTCGTTAAATAAACAAATAATATTCTGATAGTCGTTATATTAAATTATATTTATTTGCATAAAAGTGACCCATAACACTGTGTTTTCAGCGCCATTAACCAATTTACAGTATAAAAACGAGCATAATGAATAGACACTTAAAATCTCCAAGCACTTAACAGACAGTTACTCACGCTTTATGGACACAACATAAAGAAATTTGCAGGAAAGAGAGTGGCGTAATTGCGATATCATACAAGCATACCTATCTAGACAAGCCTAGACCTAAGGAAAACTTTGAATCAGACATGGACAATTCAATATAAATCTCGAGATAAAATTAGTATGAACATCTGCTGCCGAGTAAAAGACGATGGGGAATAAAGGTGCTTTTGACTTGAACGATTGTCTGATAAACACAAAATAACAAAATTGCCTCTCCGGTTCACTCATTTCTTTGAGCATCGAGTTCTACTTTCTCCGACTCCACTTCATAAATGCCTTTTAAAAATGCAAAATATTCACAAATGAACATGCAAAATGGTCGCGTAGGCCTTGGAAATGAAAGGAAAGGGCGTCAGTCCGTTGAAGCGCTGGAAAAACAGCATGCTTTTGTCAAACACAAGGTGGCAAAATGGCCGGTCCTCATGTTGCCCACATTTTCTCACTAGTTCATTTTTCTCTGGGCAAAAATGTTCCATATTTGTCTGACGGTGCATCATACATCGAAATCAGAGTCACTGTCTGTAACTGAGAGGATGGTCCCGCCGTCGCCTCGTTCATTCATACTGGAGACGCTGGTGGTGGGACTGGCGGCCGCGCACGGGGACTCGGCCGAGCTGTGAGGTGTGCACCCGGACTCCGACATGGAGCGCAGGCCGCTTTGACCCAGTCCGTGATGCTGAAGCCTAAAAAACACAAGTGTTTAGAAACTAAGATTATTTATGCAACATCATTTTCAGTACATACATCACAGACTGAAGTAACATGTTACTCTCTCTAATAACAAACCCGAGTTTTGATCAATGAAATGTGAGAGGATCACACCAATAAGAGTAAAAATAGATTTAATTACACAAGTCACTGATTATATAAGGTGGTTTATATTTGTAGACAAGCGTTTGTGTTTATGAAGTGATCATTTATATTCATTAAAATATATATATATATTTTTTAAATTGTGTTATTTGTGAACAGAACTGCTTATTATGAGCTCTAGACATCCTTAATTATATTTTATACATGAAGTTGATATATGAAGCCTGTTTGATTATATCAGTTTACACTACATGAAATATTTCTGTTTGTATTTGGTCAAATTTTTTTTTGCAATATTAAAAAAAAAAATGCTGAATTGTTTTAACCCAAATTTGGGTCAAATATGGACAAACTCAACTATTGGGTTAAAACTGTATTAATAAATTTAACCCAATGGCTAGGTTTGTCCATATTTGACCCAAATTTGTGTTGAAACAACCTACAGTGAATTAAATAAAACACTATAGCAATACGCTGCCAAATATACTGGCCTATATATATAGGCCTATATTAACAATATTTATATGTATATTAACTTGTATTTTAATATTTCTATGAAATGTGTTTATTCACAAATAAGGTGAAGAAATTAAATGTGTCTGGGGAAAAATAAAAACATAATAATCATAACGAAATGTGAAATATTTTTGTTGCTTTATATATCAATTATGAATTCCTTTTTCTTAATTAGCAAAGAGCTACACATTTACTTCTCTTCTTTTATTTTAAAAAACGCCTTAAAATTCTCTCTAAAGAGATTGGCTGAACTTCTTATATGCTAAAAAACTGCAAACTGCTGCTTTTGTTTATTTATAGCCTATCGCCTAAATGGAAAAAAAAAATGTGCTCGATTTCTTTTAACCAAGATCGAGCTCATCATTCAGACTCGGTGACAGCTTGTGCCGTCTATTTCTTTATATCAACACAAGTATTAGTTTGATTTCCTCCCCGATTTCAGTCGAAACCATTAAACTGACCTGTTTTTGGCAGCTGCCGCCCTGTCTCTTTGCCTCCGATTTTTAAACCAATTGCCCACTTGAGTGGGAGTCAGTCCAGTGGCTTGCGCCAGTTCCCTTTTCTTGCTCGGATTGGGGTAAGGATCCTGTAGGTACCACTCCCTCAACAAGCCGCGCGTTCGTTCCTTGAAACAGTGCGTCTTCTGTTCGCCATCCCAGATGGTCCGTGGCAAGGGGAACTTCTTGCGGACCCGGTATTTATCAACGGGTCCGAGGGGACGACCGCGCAGCTTCTCTGCCTCTTGGTAGTGCGCCTCGAGCCACATCGCTTGCAGCTTTCCATGAGAGTCTTTAGTGAACTTGTGGGTTTCCAGAATGTGATACAATTCACGGAAGCTTCCAGTGTGATATGCGACCACCGCTCGGGCTCGCTGGATGGACTCGTGCTTGTTGATGGCATCGCAGGCTCCGGGTGCCACGGGCAAGGACCAAAGGAAACGTCCGAGTCTCTCGATGTCCCCTGTTTCCTCCAGCGTCTCGCACACGCTGGCCACCTGTTCCGCCGAGAAGTTTAGGGTGGGCAGTTGAAACATCGGTAAGTCCTCCGGGGACCTCGCTCTGGGAATGCTGCCCGCTAGAAGCAGAGGGCGATCCGCGAAATTGGGCAGGAAAATATGTGAGGGATAAAGCTCTAAAGGAGACCTGAACACCATGGAGTCGCCGGACAGACACAAACAGACGGGGGAAATACGGCAAAACTGACGTGGTGTTTGCGCTGCTATCGCTGCAGTGCCACCGAACGCGTAATATCTACCCTTAATCAACTTCGAGTGCAACGGTGAAACATTTTGTTTCGCTTTTCTATTGGTCTTCCCTGAGTCGTGCTGTGGTTGTCATGGCAGCCCTGCCAATCACTGTCAAGCTTGCCCGTCATTAGCCAGTGCGCGCTGCCCTTCTTGCACATTCGCTTTGCGCGCAGGGTTTTATCGTCGCTCCAATCAGAACTGGCCACTCATTGCGGGATGTTTTCAAGCAGGCGAATGGCGCGCCAGTTCACTCGATGGTAGGAGGATTAATAGGTAGAATATTGCTATATTAGTGCGAGTATGCTTCCGCGAATGGATGTGAAAGTTGGCGAGCTAGTCAACAAATAAACAGGCTAACACATCCTTTAATTACTTACCAAGTATTTATATAACGTAGAAGGAGTGATGTAATTATTTAATTAAATTTGTGAATTATAATAATTATAAATTTAATTTAATTTTAAAAATTAGTTTACAGTTGTTAGTGCACGTGGAACTTTTTTCTTCTTCCAGACAATACTACGATTACAAAGGCGTTAACATAATAAACAGCCTAGGCTAGAATTTATCCATTGAAGACAAAAAAAAAAAAAAAAAACGTAGCCTATTTATTTGTACAATGTTTAAAATATTTAGCCTTTTACAGAAGCATCTACGCTCTTTTTTCAATCTGTACAAATATATTTGTATAATATATCTTAGTATAAATATATAAATATATTTTAACGCGTTTTTATTAGCCTGACATAATGCGTATTCCGTGTAATTATTGGGCTATTAGTTATTTTGTCTCCTTATCAATTTAAACGGCAAGATAAAATATCAGGAGGAAACGAGATCGGCTTGTTAGGCCTGAGTCAAATAACATTCTTTCACAAGGCTTTTTGTTTGCACAAAGCGTGTAATTAATGCCACAAACAAGTTAATTCATTTGGCCTAATTGTCTGTTTATCCTGGGGTTTAGCGCTTAATGGCCTTCTCTCCAGTGGGCACACCACAGTCTTACATTAAAGATGAATGTGTACAGTTAAAAGGGGGATGATGTTTGCAAAGTTATCATTTGTGATTAATTGGCTATTAGTAAAAAAAAAAACTAAAAAAAAAAACTGGGGCTATAATAATAGGCCTATGCGTTTTGAACGATTTTAAAAAAGGCATTGCTCCAAGGCAAGATTTAAACATTATCTTCTAGGCTATAGGTGTTGGCATAATAATAACTGCAAACAAAAGCACTAATCTCGCGCCCCGTAGACAAGTAACGAGACGTCTTTGTTCATCAGGATTAGTTAATTGGTTGAATATCGTGTTCACTGCAAATATGAACCTCTATTTACACACGAACTGAGCACAAAATTGACCAAAGCGCTTTAAGGAGCACGTTTTGTAAAGTCGCAAGAGACTGAAAGATGTACATTTAGGATTAGTATGGTCAATGCAGTCCTGCAGTAGCTACTAGCGGAGCACAACTTAACAGAATACCAACATTTTAATGCAGAAAATAAATAAATAAGATGTTTCAACAGCTTCTTAAATGTGCATTTTTTAAAATCTGGATAATAAATATTGAAAGTTTTATTTGATTGGTTGTTTTCCAATTGAGCTAACAAACACTAACACACACAAAATATAGCCTAGGCTACTAACAAAATATTAAGGTAGCCTATAGCCATATTTTGAAATGACATTGAAATGATACGGTCAAGGGGAAGGTCACATCCAAAAACAAACACTTGCAAACACTCATTAGGTCGACAGTCAAAGCCATTTAATAAAGTTACAGATAACAGGATACAAAATTAATCTGAGATTACTTTTGGATTTTCGTCGGTGGAGAAGTCTTAATAATCCACGCGGTAAAGCTTAAGGCAGCTTATCAGTGTGGGTTGGCTTAACAACACTTACAAATCTGTGGCAGAATTACAAAATAAACACGAAACGTAAATTTGCCTGGCGAACTTGTTCTTCGTGAAATTAGTTCCGTTGTAGCGTAATTATTCCGTGCTGTGCATCAATACGGCAAGGTATCAACATATTCAACAAGTCGCCCTTCACCTTCACAGAGTGCTGAGCTTCTAGCTCTGACGCCGGGAGGAGTCATTCTACCATAATCTGCAAACCAACAGTTAAACAAACACCCATCCACGGTTAAACTAGGAATAGCTGGCCTTCGGACATTTAAATGAATAAGGCTTTTAATTCAATTGATTTTAAACGTAGGCCTATCTCTTTTTTTCTTCATGGTTTTGCCTGAATAAATTATAATGGAGTCATATTTGAAGGCTAAGTTCAGCTGTTGGCAAAAGGCTGGTTTTTAATTTCTTAATTTTTCACTTCAGGTAGCTTTGTGTACCAAAGATGTAATCAGATGAGCTGAATATTCTTAATACCTTAGTCTGACAACTAATGGCCCTTGAAAACATCACAAATTTGACAAATTAAGAAAAACTGTGTATGCAGATGCAAGAGCGTGCATTAACACTGAAGAGAATGAGAAGTGAGTTATAGATGGGATATCAAAATTGACAGGTTATTTGCATGGCATATTTTAGATACCCCATACATATTTAATTAAAGACTGCCTTGTGTTAACACTCTCCCACAGAGCAGATGTTGAGCCATCTGAATGTTTGAATGTGACTTGCTTTGCTGGATAAGAAGACATTACCTGGGCACTAAATTAATCATTCATATTGGACAGCTGTCTACAGCCACCAACCATATTCATCAGTTCATATTTAAAATATTTATTGCATATAATTATATCTGCCCTGCTTGTTTCACCAGCCAATCCTCTAGTCTGAAGCACACTAGGCACATGCACATTAAACCATGATCAAAAAGCAGACGTTTACTATAAAGTCAACAGAGTAAGAAAATGCTTTTTATTTCTCGGAAACTATAAGTTAGGCTGGAACTGAGCGGAGATAAAATACCAGTTTACAGTAATTCTGAGATTAATCTGCCATTGTCATTTCACACTGATCCATGTAGCATATGGCTCACACGCATGTGTTTTAGTGAGAATGAGGTAAAATGATATTGAATAAATCCTCCTTTGTCAAAGCTATTCTATTAATCAAAGCTATTAATCCAAACCTCTCATCAGAAGTGACTATGATAATCTTATTTTGTTTAAAAAATGCTGTTCTGGCCTGAACATGGCTGGCCGGGCCATTGCAAATGTAAATTGTGGCTGCCTACTTAGAGAAACATAAGCTCATCCTGTCTGAAGTGAGATTTTCTGCAACAGTGGCCCATAAACCAGTGTTTAATAGTATTGTCATTGGGACAAGCTGCTTAATGGTACTGTGCAGTTTACCTTGATCCATGTGGCCAAGGTTCAGAGCATAATTTGTTTAATAGCGGTAATGGCCATATGACAATGGATTTCACCAACGAGATGTATTCTGTGTGCGTCAAGAGGTTTTTCCATGCTAAAATCTGTCTTATAAATGGGTAAAGGCAATGCCATGCAATTAGTTTTTTTTTTTATCTGCACCTGAAACTGAAGCTTCAGGCATGTTTATTGCTCAGTCATGAGTAAGAGCCAAAGGCCTGCCTGTCCTTGCACTGTAGTACAGCCTCTCTCTCTCTCTCTCTCTCTCTCTCTCTCTCTCTCTCTCTCTCTCTCTCTCTCTCTCTCATTTCCTTAATTTCCTTTAAAGTTCATCATAAGAGCAATAATTCTCACACACTGAAGAATGTAAATTCACATGCACTTTGAGGTAATATAAGCGTTTATTAGCTTTCTCTTTTAACAAATAAAGACATTAAAGTATTTTGATTATTGTAAAATTAATGCAAAACAAATTATATCCAAGATTAAAAAAAAAATATTAAAATCAGTTACATTATTGATAAACCTTCTGCAACGCTCTTCATCCTCTTCTGTTTCCAATAGCAGGTTTAAATTTACTCTTGGTACACTGTAAAAAAATAAATAAATAAAAAACAGTTTTAACTTTAAAATTTTAAGTTTAGTCAACTCAAATATCCAATTTTCAGGAAGTCCGAATACTTTTTTAAGTTGAAACAATACATTTTTTTACTGTGTACTGCAGTATGAGCATTTTAACACCTTGTCTTACAAAGGCCTTTTTATTTTACTGTTTTGTAATATATATAAAACATAATTGACCTATTCTCATGTTTTTTCAAACCTGTATGACTTTCTTCTTAAGCGTGAACGTTTAAAAAAAAGACTGAAGCAAAGCACCATAAAAGCATCATAAAGGGAATTCTAATGACTACACTAGCATTGTATGAGGAGCAGATTTCAATACATTTTAAACCCACATTTAAAGTCAAAATTAAAATCTCACCCAGTGAGCTGTAAACTGTGGCGATCATTTAGTTTGTCAGTTGGACTTGCAAATCGGATCAGTTTGATTTGTGAATGAAACATTCAGTCCATTTTGTGAACCGAATCAACTGATTCCTTGAACAGATGTGACTCAAAAGAAAGATTTGTTCATAAATCGACATTGCTACTACTTCTCATAAACTCTCAAGATTACCACTGAGTAATGAATAATATGCGTCTTTCACACAAAGCTATATTGTTTCAGACGGAGCAGGATTATACCTTCATTATACTTTTACAGTTGTGTTTTTTTCTGTTATTCAAGTGGTCATTTGCTTTGAAATGAATGGCCAGAATATTCTTCAAAATTTGTTACACGGTATAAAGTCACAAGGACAAATATGATAATAAGTAATTAAAAAAACACAACATTTTCATTTTAAAATATGAACTATTTATATGATTACAGTGATATATGCCTATGTTTACCAATCTGCTCTGAAATAGTTAATTATTCCTATGATTTCTGAGAGATTAATAAACTCTTGATGAGTATGAACCTTTTTGCATTTTTATAATGGAGATGAAACCAAGCTTTTCACATAATGAAAAGAATGGAAAAAAAGTGAGAGACAAAAGCTTCACAGAGGAATAAGAACTGAATTTGTCAAGGCATTCAACACAAAACTAGTGTATAATAGATGTACGCAGTGGAATGCCAACATGGAGGCTATAACTGAGTGTGAAGAATGACCTCAGAGCTCAAGACTGATGTAATAAAAAAATAACATAAATGAACAAAAAACACTGCCACTAACCAGGAAACACATCAAACAGAGGTGGCACAACAGCTGGGCGAGATTTCAGGGGTGTTAATGCCAATTTATGCTGGTAGCAGATGTCGTATTGCGCAAAGCACTAAATCCATTCACATCATAATTAAAGATGAGATGTTTACATGATGACTTTAATAATGACGATGTTTCAAAGAGCCTCCAGCTGTTTCAAAAAGCAAAGCCAATGACATTCATTGCATTTGCGTCTCTCTATTAATATACAGTTAAGTGAATATGTCCAAGCTTCATTATGGTTGCTTTAAGTCAATAATGTGCTGGGTCCATATATCGAGGTGAACTCATAAACCACTCCACAGGTGGAAAAACCGCACGTATGCTAATACACAAAGCTCAGGATTGACAGAACGCACCAATCCCTGCTTTCAGGGCGAGCGCCACTCCACAAGAGGTCAGCGTGTTGGTTTAAACAAGAAAGTCGAAAAGGAGACTGAAAACGGAGTCATGTTAGGAGGAGAGAGAGGACGAACGCAATTAATTCTCAATTCAGCTAACACCGAGAGATCAGAGCAAGGGCTGGGCTCATTAAGTGTCACGTGCGAAATTAAATGCTAAACAGTCGCTAAACGGCAAAAACATTCAATTCCACCTCGACAGGCAGTCCCCCTGCATGATTTCTTTGAAAGCTCAGCCCCCACTTCCTTCCACTAACCGATTCCTCCCCCCTTCAATTCGTGCGTCTGCTTCTCGTAATCAAATGACAGAGGCATGTTCTTTATAGTATTTAACACAAGTGGTGCTTTACCACTCGTTCAGTCTATATTGGGGCTGTAATTAATATTATACAAGTTGATTAATATCCCCTTCAGTCTTATAAATCACAAAAGGGCAGAATTCGGATGCAAAAGAGATACAGTAGTGTATCAGTGGCTCTTTGATTCAGACTCCCCCATTAGGACTCTGTTAAAATATGTATTTAAAGACCTGACAGACTGCTCACCGTTCAGTCGGTGTGTATTCCTGGAGAAGCCTTGAGACGACAAGAGGACGGCTGGCTCAGGTCAGGCAGGCCGGTGTGGAGTGCTGAGGGAAACCACAGCCTGGATCTACACGGAAATGCACTCTTCAGACAAGCTGATTTTGGAGAGCTAAGGACAAATGCACCCCAATACCACAAACCCTGTCCCGGGCCTTATAAAATAATGATAGGTCAAGGTCTGTCCCAATTCTAACTCAGGAGCTGACTTAAAATTATCGTGTCTTTAGTGAACATGATGCACGTACTGCTTATAGTCTGTTTGAGGACCTCCTCATGGAGTCTCGTCCGATTAACAGCGTATACGGTAATCCTTCTGATTCCTCCTTGTGGGGTCTCTGAGGACAAGCAGAAGCGAGACTAAAGCCTGCCGAGTCAGGACAAAAGGGGGCTGCGATATACACAGCCTGGGGTGGAGATTGTAGGTTTTAACCCCTCATCTTCAGATCCAGGCATGCTGTGTAGATCAATATGGAATATGGAATGCTAACATAATCATTATGGCTTTAACGTATACGCATGTCTGTGAAATTTTTCTCTGATCTTCCATCGTTTAACATGCTTGGCAGGCTTCCACACTCAGTCCTTTGTTGAAATGCAGTGCTGAAGCCACCAAAGGTCACGCTGTAATGAGAGTCAAACAAGAGCTGACTTATTGTCTTCAAAAAAGAAATAGTTTATTATATAAATGATGCTTAGATAGTATTGGCCAAGTATTATAATGGGAACCCAATGGCTCTTTCAGAGTTTAAATCAGGGGTCTTCCAAATTTAAACTGGCTTTTATGTCTTTTGCACTAAAGCCAAAATACTAAATTGTAAAATTATATTATTTACTTTGTAGTATGTTGACAGTTACGTTATAACTGTCTTTCCATTCTATATTTGAGTCTGATACTGCTTTGCTACTCCTGTTTAACTACTTTATATTTGAATCTGATACTGTTTTGCCACTCCTGTATTTACATTTGAGTCTGATACTGCTTTGTTACTCCTGTTTTACTATTTTATATTTGAGTCTGATACTGTTTTATCACTCCTGTTTTAAGGTTTCGCTTAGCTTTTCTGCTCTTATTTGTGTTTTATGTATTGTTCTGTAAAGCACTTTGGTCAGCCTAGTGGCTGTTGTAAATGTGCTATACAAATAAAGTGAACTTGAACTTTAACTTGTTACCATTTAAAAGTTTTGAGTCTGAAAGATTTGTTTTTTATATAAAGTTAATACTTCTACTCAGCAAGGATGCATGAAATTGCGCAAAAATCACAGTAAAAACATTTATAATGTTACAAAAGTTTTCTATTTAAATAAATGTGGTTCTTTTGAACTTTCCATCCGTCAAAGAACACTGCAAAAAAATGTATCATAGTTTCCACAAAAAATATTAAACAGCACAACTGTTTTCAATTTTCACAATAGAAATGTTTCTTGAGCACAAATTATGCATATTAGAAGGATTTCTGAATGATCATGTGACACTGAAGACTGGAATTATGGGTGGATCTACTGGATATTCAGTTATTTTATATTGTAATAATATTTCACAATATTACTGTTTTACTATACTGTATTAATATTTATTTATTTATTCAAACAAATAAATCAAGCCTTGGATAAGAGAGTTCTTTCAAAACCTTCTTTTTTTTTCAAAGACCCAAACTCATGAACAGTAGTGTCTTTTTTCTACAATATTAAAGTAATAGGTCACCGTGTTTCTATGGCTGTAAATAGGATAAAATAATCATGATTAATCTCATGACTTCCAATCAGTCTTCAGAAAGCACAATAAAACAGAAATGGACCTACTTTATATTCAGTGTGTCTTTAAGTACTATGCACAAATTTTAAACAGCATTTTAACATGCTTTTACATTGTACTTATATTTAGAAAATACATGCATTACAATGCCACACCCCGGTACACTGCTTCAGCTGGTGGGCTAAAGTGAGGGGGTGATGTCTACACTGCATCACTGGGCGAATAAACTCCCACGACGGAGTCACCGGCCACCAACCAGCTGTGGTTTGAAATAGCAGGGAAGGCAGATCTCTTCAGCCTTAGCAAGCCATCTGCCTAGGAGAGGGAAACTCTGATGTAAAACGGCCCGAGGACCTCGTTGTCACTGTCCCAGCTTGCTAGGCCATGGCAGATGAACCCCGGGTTTAAAGGGTGGGGTCAGTTCTGCGCACACTGCACTCCACTTGAAAGCTCCTCCGCGCAGGCAAGAAGGAAATACCCACGAAACAGTGGCATATCCCACTCGCCTTAAAAGGTGGAAAAAGGGCTCAAACTCGCATGCTGGAACATCAGAACCATGCTAGACTCAGCTGACAGCACTCGACCTAAGCGACGATCTGCTTTAATTGCACACGAACTTGCTAGGCTGAGCGTAAGTTTCAAGAGATTCAGAACGAGTGGTGGACCAACCTTGCAGTAAGAACTCAGCTTTGCGCTGATACTGGTGACTACAGGAGATTCTACGAAGCTCTAAAAGCGGTATATGGTCCCTCGTACCAAATCCTGAGCCCCCTGTGGAGTGCAGACGGAAAAGAACTGCTCACCGAAAAGGACTCGATCCTGAACCGCTGGTCTGAACACTTCTACACCCTTTTCAATGCTAGCCGCTCAGTCCAAGAACCAGCAATTGACTGCATTCCACAACAACCAGTGAAAACTGAACTGGATGTGGCACCAACATTACAAGAGACTGAGGAAGCCATTAAACAGCTGAAGAGTGGAAAAGCTGCAGGAGTTGATGCCATCCTTCCTGAGGTATGGAAGAACGGAGGCCCAGCGCTGCACACCAAACTCCATGAATTCTTCGTCTGCTGCTGGGAGCAGGGAAAACTCCCTCAAGACCTCTGTGATGCAGTCATCATCACTCTGTACAATAACAAAGGGGAGAAGTCAGACTGTTCCAATTATTGTGGCATAACACTTCTGTCTGTCGCCGGCAAAATCCTCGCAAGGGTACTGCTGAATCGACTGGTACCCACGATAGCAGAAGATCACCTTCCAGAGACACAGTGCGGCTTCAGAGCCAACCGGGGAACCACAACCACAGTTTGTCCTGAGGCAGATTCAGGAGAAGTGCCGGGAACAAAACAAAGCGCTGTACGTCACCTTTGTGGATCTGACAAAAGCATTTGATACTGTGAGCAGACTGGGACTTTGGAAAATTCTGGAAAATAGCAACGACTTCTCGCAGCCCTTCCCTATTGCAAACGGTTTGAAACAGGGCTGTGTTTTTGTTCTCACTGTTCACCATTTTGTTCAGCATGATGCCCCAGCAGACCACAGAGGACCTTGACGACGCTGATGGCGTATACATCCGTTTTCGTCTCGACAGGAGCGTGTTCAACCTGAGGCGTCTGCAGGCCCACACAAAGACCATGGAGCTACTGATCCGGGAGATGCTGTTTGCTGATGATGCCGCCCTCCTTGCTCACACAGAGGTGTGATATATATCACGTCCTGTTTCGCAAAAACTACTCAGATCTTCGGTCTTGAAGTCAGCTTGAAGAAGACTGAAGTTCTGCATCAGCCTGCACCACAAAAAGAGTACCATCCACCAAGCATCTCCATTGAACGAACAGAACTGAAGGCTGTCCACCATTTCAGCTACTTGGGGTGCGTGGCCTACCGATTGTGCTGTACAGGGAACTGACCTCTGGCTACCGCAACATCGGGGCATCACGAAAGCAGTACAAAGACTCCCTGAAGAAGTCCCTCACTGCTTGCTGCATCGATCACCATCAGTGGGCAACACAATCAGCTGATCGTGACTCCTGGCGGTGCACAGTCCATCAGGCCACCTCCCTCTTTGAAGATACTGTACCCGCAGGGCCAGTATGGAGGACATAAGGAGAAGGAAGAACCGTGTCCCCTCAGCACCCATCCTGGACCAGACTTTTACCTGCAGTCATTGTGGCAGGACCTGCCCGTCCCGCATAGGCCTCGTCAGCCACCAGCGTGCCTGTAGAAGATGTGGATGACCTTTGTGAATCTTCGTTCGCGAAGCCAAGCCATGACTACCACATCTGTCCCTAACCTTACCCGTATCCCACCTCAATAGCAGCATAATTGTTTTGCAATACAACGTAAATTTGTTGTAAGATGGTCAGTGCGTTGGCTAAACAAGCAGCAAAAAAACCCAGGAAAAACTTCAGAAATGTCCATGGAAAATTCACGTTTATTCAGGATGCCACAAATTCCAAAAAGGTGAAACACAGTCCAAAGCAAAATGTTCATTGCAAGTCCAAGTTTAACTCAGAAATTCTGCAGGAAAACATACTAACAAAAGGAATTTGTTCAAAGTACAACACAAAACAACACAGTTGGCTACTGATCCAACCAAACACCCCTTTTTTTCAAACATTTCGTCTGTTCTTTTATAGTTTTAATCTCCTCCTTCATTTTCAAACTGACCAATCATAACTCTTCATCAGTTATTAACTATACATTTCATAGTTCACAAAGTATTTAAGCAACCTTACCAACTATACAATGATAATGTCTATCTTTACCAGTTACATTACCACTTAGAAAACAATACAAACACATAAACATTCATGAGCTTTGGGTCTAAATACTCTTAATAGACCAACTCCTCCCCTTCAGGATGACATATAATCGGTTTCCTGTTCACGGCCCCTCCTACTAGGCATTTCCAGGAACCAGTAAGACAAAGAGACATGCACATTAATATTAAAACACTGTTTGTTTAACTTCACCTTGTATGTTCCACTTTGGTAACAGTCACACATTTGTGCCACATCACAACATTGTACCTAGCAATTGTTATTATTTTGTATTTTTTGTACTTAAGTACATAGTAGTTAAAGACAACTAATATAAACTGAGACCACAAAAATGACATAAAACTCTCTAAATGTTAGCTTTTTTTCTATTTTTTTGCAGACACCTTAGTGGCCCCCAGTTTGAAAACACCTGGTACTTGTCCTAAATTGGGTTGTAACATACCTTGGCATGGGGATGTGACACGATACACAGCTGAACACTGTTGATCACAGGAGAAGATCAACTCCTGAAAAGTCGAATCAAAGTCAAATCAAAAGAACACATCACTTTTTATAATGAATAATCTATGAGCAACAGATCTGTGAGAAAAGTTAAAAATAAACATTGCAAGTCAAAAACAATATGCATCAGCCCAAGACCTGCAAGATGCTTGTACAGACATTGTTAACAAACATAAGTGCTTGTCTAGCCTCAGAGAACAGGGCTGCAATCTAAATCAATTCTAAAGAAGAAAATTTGACCATTTTCTTAATCATACAGAAGGAATTTGAATAAAAATGGAGGATTATTAGTATATTTCAGAAGTGTTTTGGACTATTTCAATAAGTGAGATTGCCTCCTCCTCTCTTCGAGGCTGATTTGTGATGGTCAGGGCATTTAAAATTAATACTTGGGGTACTCTGTTGTGTCTGTTTCTTCTGCTTTACCAATGACAACTCTTTCCTTGCCACTCATGGAGGTCACAGGAAGCGGCACCGGGAGTGCTGCCGGCAGCCATAGTGATAGGCCGGGAGAAAGAAGCAGAGTCATGAAACATTCATAAGGCCTCTGTGTGGCGGGGGGAGGGCAGAGCCAAGACTGGTGAGGGGGTTTAATTTGCCCAAGGAAGAGTGCTGCCATGTCCTGCGCTCCAGCACTGTTGTAATTAAAGGGACGAGGCCTGCGGAAATTGGCTCGGACCCCGCTGTAGAGCAGCGTCAACCCCGCCTGCCCGCGCTCTTGTCGGCCTATTCCAAAATCAATTATCTCCACGAAACAGCTGTAAGGCCCTCACCGCAGCCTCTTGCTCCTGAAGTGAGGGAGACATTTGAAATTCATTACCATATAAAGCAAAAGGTCCTTTACGTATTAAACAGCACTCGCCTTTTTATAAATTGTTTTTCCCCCCTCGAACCTGATGACAATTTGACCACTTTCAGTCTCCTGGTGTGAAAGCCAAGCAGCGAGGGTTGATTGCATCATTTATAAGAAAACAAAGAGAGGGAGTGGTGCATGTCAAGTTTAGACTGAAGGCTGTCATCCGGTTTATCAATTTCATACCACTTTCATGCTTTACAGTATAGTAAAAGTTTACTGACCTTGCCGTGCCAGAGAGCTCAACCTTCACACTGCGTTCCTCTGACAGATCCTTGGATAGCAGGAGGCAGATTGGACATTCATAGTGAGGAACCTGAATCCACCGCTATCCTGCCACATCTGAGTGTGAGCTTGACAAGTGAGCAAAAACAAGTTGGAGAAATGACATAGAAGAGACTACAGTGGGGGGGGGGAGGTGATGAAATATTAAACTTCATGGTGAGGTTCTGTCCGAAGCTAAAATAAAATAGGAAAACATCAGATTGGTGTTCATCTCTCACACTTTTATCATCCAACACTTCTAACAAGTATTTTAATTACCGCCTCTTACACCAGCTTCTAGGTCACCATGTTCTGCTTGGCTAATGTAAATAATTCACCAGCAACCAACTGGGTACATTTCTGGACTGAAAAGAGCTGCCTGCCACACGTGTCTATTCTCCTAGATCATACTGGCGTTGACTCAACGGGCCAAACACAGAGGCATGAACAGCCAGCAGAATCAGTGAGAACATTGGCCATAGAGCGCAGTGTGAGGGAATTCATTGAGAGGTGTGCAATGTCAGGGAGTGACTCATCTTGTCTGACTATTCCAGGACAAAGAGACGATAACAGACGACTCACCGGGAGCTGTCTTCTCCCACTATTCACAGTCCACCGCACTCTCTGTACTCTAAAGTTGGTCAGAGGGGGTAGAGAGTTCGAGTCAGTGAATCACAATACTGATGTAAACCTCTCGAAAGTGTCACGGGGAAGGGGGGAATGGACGCGGATGGGCGTTGAGTAGGTTTGTTGACGCCAAAAGGGGCCAAGTCAAGCTTGTTGGCGGTAAGCGACGCAAATATGAGGTGAGAATTCCACCATACTCCGGTGGGATACGGATAATGCTACAACAGATCACTGGTACTGGGACTTATGCACTTGTTCATGTGGAAGGCAGGAGCGAGGTGTACATGTGGTGCCCTTGAGACCAGGGTGAATGTGCCGTCAAGTATATGATGTCATGAGTGTCACTGTGTCAACGATCACACACAACCTGCCTGAATTATTCAACTGCATGAATGACATTAAATATAAAGGCAAAAATCGAATTTGCTCTAGAAACTCATGCAGAAATACAAGACACAAAGACAATACGAGGGATAGGAATCATAAAGAATTTAACGACTCCAGTTCATGTACAAATTTGGGTTCCCAAACAAACCTTTTAGTACTTTTAAGGCAAAAAATATTTGAAATTCCATTGATAAATTATGATATATGTCTTAAATTAATTATAGAAATTATAATAAATTTTAAACAATTTTCAGAAACATACTGTCAAAAGTTGCTGCCTTAAATTTTTACGTACAATCAACTTTGATGTTTAAGTCATTTCAAATTAAAAAACATTAAACTGACTTAAAAAAAAATTTGAATCTTGTATAACTTATGGAAAAAATTTGAATTTTTTGTTGTAAGAAAATGTTGTCAACTTATTGATCATGTAACTTTTTACAGTGCAGTCTTTTAAATACATTTCATAACTGGCATAACTTTATAATTTACAATGTTAAAACACTAGTTTTGTTTATACATTGTAAAAAGTGAACAGTTGGATCAACTTAAAAAAATTACTTCAATTGGTAACACCTAAAGAAATTAAGTTCTCTCAACTTAAATTATCACGTTTTTCATTATAAAACATGATCATTTAAGTTGAGAAAACTTAATTTCTTTAGGTGTTACCAATTGAAGTAATTTTTTTAAGTTGATCCAACTATTCACTTTTTACAGTGTATGTTATAAATGATTATTACCTTTATGAAATGGTACCGACTAAATACATAATGTGTGTGTTTATACATACAACCAGTCAGTGGCCCGTGTCTCACAGTTGTTAGCTGTATGTGTTTGATTCACTAAAAAACCCTGACTCATTAGAATCATTCAAACCACACAGGTTGTGCTGTATGTTTTTGATTCACTAAAAAGAACCTGTTCACAAGAGTCAATCATTCGGGAATCAGACTTGCACCGGTAAATCCTGGTTTAGTACAGCATGTTTCGCGCTGTGATTTCAGTAGCAAAGTTGTGTCAATGTTGAGTATTACAAGAAACTCTGTAGAGTAGTTTAGCATGGTCCACTCCGGCGGAAGAACGAATGGACAAGAACAGTTAATGGAAATGAACTACTATTCTTTTTTTTCAGAAATTCTAGAATTCCAGCTACACAATACACACTGTTACTATTTGAGTTTAGTCTCTTTCAGCATGAGACCTGTTCTTAGCCAGCTAGCGTAAACATATCAGCAGTCAACGCCCTACAGCTGAGGCAAATAAGCCCCTGAATCAATTAGTCCTGAATGAGGCTCCTTTAGTAATGTTAATGAAGCACTGATTGACCACAGTGTTATCTGTCCTGTTAGAGGCTGGCCTGAAGCTCTTGCCTGCAGGTGCCCTCTTGCTGAAGGAGATAGAAAGGCACAGATTCAAGTAAAACACCCTAAGTGTATTATTGGCTACTGCAGTGTGACAAACTTTTCTGGAGTTATATCATTTCCTCAAGCGTTCATTCTCTGAGCATGGGAGGAAAGGTAATGAGTCAATTCATTGCCATTGTTTTGTGAGTCTGCGCATATGTTTGTTGGGCTCTTTTGTCCCAGAGAATCTTGAGAGCTCTTGAGGGAAAATCCTCCACAGATGGAACAAGAACAACTTACCAGACAGACAGACAAAATAAGTTTGTCACAGTCACAGATACTTGAGACACACATCTTGTCAGCACACAAGGACCATACAAGAACACCGGAGTCAGCAAGTCCTTTAGCTAACCACCATTCATTTACCCGAGAATCTTTTATGCATCTTTGCCTTTTAACCCCATCACCGACAGCACGGAAATGTGTGCTTGAATATACAGAATAAAATAAATCCATATCAATACTCTTATATAGGTTGGACTATTGTTAATAAGGGTAATTGATACGACAATGCGACAAAGGGAGACAAATGCAAAGTGGGAAATGATGTGCTACATCCACTTTCATTAAGCTTCAGCCATACAGACATGCACATAATGAGCATAAAAGTACAGTACCTTACAAAGAGAATGTCTATCTTCATGCTAGAAAGACATGTACTGTTGGTGACATACTTTTCATGCTCCTGTGTATCGCAGGAAGAATGCAGAAAAATCTCTCCCTCAGTATCATGATGTAGCAGCTGATAATGTTGAATTACAGCAGACAGCAGTCCTTAAAAACACATAGATGATGTGCAATATTAATCAGATTGCATTAGCAAGTGATCTTTTGAGCTCCTGTAGTATCTAATGGAGTTTTTATGTTCTTCAATGACATTGATCAGGGCAAGTAGGCTGAATGGGGGAAGGATTCTGTAACTATAAGTCATTTCATTGTTTTTCCTCTCATCAATGGTGTATTTTTCTAGCAACATCTCTTATTTGGACATCAACAAAAGATTTCTCCAGCAGTGAACTCCCTCAGGGCTGCAGGTCTCACCTGGGTCTGCAGTGCAAGCAGAGCTGTATATAAATAGGCAGGTATCCTGAGAGCTTTGACACATTCACATGAAAGTTTCATTCGCATAGAGGAGCTGAGGTGAAGGATGTTGTGGAAAAGAGAATTTTCTAAGGAGCCAAGATCAAGTTCCACGTAACACCAATATTTTATCTTGCTCTAATTTTGAAGTAAGTTTAACTTGTTACAAAATAGATGCGACGAAGGACAGCATCTGTTCCCATTAAATGAATGTTAAAATAAAACACTTTAAATGAAATGCAAAAATGTGTTTTTAATGCTTTTTTAAGGTTAAAATGATAGTTTACTCAAAACATGTATGACTGACTTTAGTTTCTTCTGTGTTATTTTTTGTCCAAACAGTGAAAATCACAGCTGTCCAAAACAAGACCGGACAGCAGTGACTTTGATTGAATCTAAAGAAACTTAAAAAATCTAATTAATTGATTTTGATGCACTTTGTTCACAATGTTAATCATTACATAAACGTAATATTGTGCGATTTAAACATTAACTGCATTTATTGATTTAAAAAAGTTGTTGTACACTCTAAAAAATGATGTGTTGGATTTACTTAAAATATATATGCACCATTTTTGCATCATACTTTTTAAGTAATCCTAACTTGTAATAATTTTACTTAAAGTTAATAAGAAAACCTTTGTTATATGTACTTAAATATTTGAGTTCATGCAACATTCTTTACTTAAAAATATAAGTACGTATAACAAAGGTTTTCTTGTTAATTTTAAGTAAAATTATTCCAAGTTGGGATTACTTAAAAAGTGTGATGCAAAAATGGTGCATATACATTTTAAGTAAATCCAACACATATACATTTTAAGTAAATCCAACACAGTGCAGGCCATGTGAGATCAAAATAAATCTTAGTTGTGTTAACTTAACATTTAATCTCATTTATAAATAAAAATAAGACAATTAAATGAATTAACATTTTTACTTAACATTTTTAACTTATTTTAGATCTTCAGCTATTGGTCTGCTTACTGCACTGCTTTCAATGTCTTAAAATAAATAAAACATGCAAATCACACACAATAAAGCATTTACTTTATTTTTTTGCCACAGGCTGCAAAGCCTGAAACCACACATCATGAAATATACAACAACATATGGCAAATTGACAAATGGAAGTTCACTTACAACAGGTCACTTTTTCACCCTTTGCAACACTTAAAAAGATTTTCTGTTGAGCCACCTTTCATGATGATCCTCAATGTGAGCTGTTCCAGTTCCTCTTCGTTCCCATGAGTATCCTTAAAAACAAAACAAAAAAAACAGCAAATCTGCATTTACTTGCAACATCACCTGCTATTGTTCAGATTGTCGCGAAAAATACATTGCATTGAAAATACATTGTATTGAATCACAAAATTAGAAAGAAATGTATAGAATTTCTATAATGTAAGTATAATGCATACTTACTGAATAAAAGTATTCATTTTGTTTCTTTAAAAAAAAAAAAAAAAAAAAAAAAAAAAATCGAACTGACCCTAAACTTTTAAATTGCATCTTAAAATATATTCAAATAGAAAACAGTTACTTTAAATTGTAAAAGAAATTCACAATATTACAGTTTTTGCTGTATTTTGGATCAAATAAATTAAGCCTTGCGAACAGATGGAACTTCTTTTATAAACATTAAAAAAATCTTACTGGTTGTGTGTGTGTGTGTGTGTGTGTGTGTGTGTGTGTGTGTGTGTGTGTGTGTGTGTGTATCTATATCTATATAATTATTATTTTGTCTGTTGATCAAAAATCTATCTAAAAATAAAAAAATAATAATTAAATGTTACAAATTAGTCCATTATTAAATGCCTATAAATATAAAAAAATAGTCTATTCAATAATATTGATTAATATATATATATATATATATATATATATATATATATATATATATATATATATATATATATATATAATAACCCGCGCAAGGCCACAGGCCGCCCCCATTTCCCGCGATCCATAGAGAATATGGGAATATGTAAACATGCAAAGAACAACTTATATGCATATATAATAAATGACAACTACATTTACTTAAAAAATACTGAAGTATAAGCTACGTGACAACTCGTTAATGTAAAGTACGAATTTCTCCGTGCGGGAGAGCAAGCCTCCCAATAACGCCGTCTGAATAGTCATCTTAATGCAATCTTAATGCATACGTGCCAATGCGATGCATGGTCATATCCCACGAAATAAACAATAAATACTCTGACTACTATAAACACTTATCCCTACATTCGATGGAAGCTCACTCGCTTAATAATTCAAATAAAATATAGCCTATAGCCTATGTTTTTGAATACTCGCACACAGTCACTCATTTCATAGGCTACATCAACTAATATGTCTACAAACGTTTTCATAAGTAGGCCTATTCGTAAGTAACACGTTTCTTGTTGAAAATTCATAGCAATTCTGAAATTCAGTTTAAAAGTTAATTTCTTGACCAAAAATGCAATAATCTAGTGTAGCCTACCTTAAGTGAAAAAAGTTAAGCTTACCTCTTTTCAGTGTCTTCATCACGTTGCGTTTCAGAAAATCTTCACCCACTAACACAATAAACAATAAACAAGTGTTTAGCCTATTAATGTTAAAACGTCAAAATCTAATATTTTACTAAGTTTATAGAAAGTTAAGCTTACCTTTTCACCATCCTCATGTGCTTCACAAAATGGCTCCAATTTTTTGGCTGGAAAGGCATCACGGGAAATTGCATATCACGTGGCTCGTATAGTTACTTAAAATGTTATGCCAGATTTACTTAATTTTGACGCAATTGTTATAGTAGTTGATTTGACTTGTGTTTTTTCATTTTATTTATGCATACATTTAAGTTCACCTGGTAACTTATATTTTTGTGTTACACACACTATATATGTTAAGTAGAGGTTGAAAAGTTATGAATACTACGTTTTTTGTGTTTAATCTAATTACTTTTATAAGTAATGGTTGTTCAGCCAACGAAGCGTTTTTTAGAGTGTAACTTGATATGGCCAGCGGCTTTCTAGTTCCCATGCTTTGCATATACTGGATAAGACGGACTTTTTAGTGTTTAATGCTGTTATGTTTGACATTTAAAGGAGTTTCTGTTACGTTAAAGTTTTTTAGCTACCATTTTGCTGAAGAGTAGTGTGGTTGGGTTGATGGTGGCTACATGATGGTATTGCATTGACCATAAGAGCAATAATTGTGCTAATGCCAGTGACCATTAATATCATGCTTGTTTGAGATGTGTACAGGTGGTAATTTGAACTGAAATAGATCAAATTAATTGGGTTCAGGACCACCACTTTATTATGTTGAAATTAGTTGGAACAACTTAATTTTTTTTAGTAATAAAGTTTGTTTATGCTCGTTCCTCTAACTCAATGTAGTTTGTTGGTTAAACATGTAATTTCAGTAGAAGATGCCATAACTTTTTTATTTATTTATTTTTGGTAACACTTTATTATACAGTGTCCTTGTTACATACATAATATGTTACACGTATAGTTACTATATAATAACAATAAACATGCATAATTACTAGAAACTACCCCAAATTGAACCATACATAAATGTATAATTGCACTGTAACATGCATGGACACCTTAAAATAAAGTGTAACCTTATTCTTTTCTTTTCTTTTTTTGGGCCAACACATTTGTTTTTAAAAACAGCTGAAACATTCTTCAAAATTTCAAATATCAAGAAGAGACATTCATCCATGTCTTTTTTACTCTCGATAGGATGCCGAACGCCCTTGTGCACACAGTTATGCAGAAGCATATCTATCAAGAATAGTGAAGTGAGATGTCACTTCCAGCCACACAAAGGTAATTCCTGTACCTCCCAATGAGAGCCGAAGAACAAGACAATAATGATATTACCAATTAGCTGCACACGTCAAATGTCACCGTCATGTTTCGTTGCTTTGTTTGTATGGTGTTAATAATGGGAGCATCTGCTCATGGTACATTTCAACCTGGGTCTTTATCTCCTGCCAACAGCAGACTGAGAGAACCCACTCTGTCTACTCACTGCCTACATTCTATTGATTCTCCTAAAACCCCCAACAATGGTATTTGTATGCCGGTTTATTCTGTAGTAACGTAGATATGCCAGGCAGAATTAAAGTGGGCCAAACAAACGCGGCGGGCACTGGCTAATTATGCTCTGAGATTGTGTGTGCGCGTGAGAGAAACAAATGAGAGGTTCAATTTGATATAACCCGCAGCTTTTCCGTCAGGCATCTTGCTAAGTACTTTCAAGTCTTTGTGAGGAAATAATTGATTTGTGGATGTGCCTCGGGGTGTGTGTGAAAAACGTATTATGATATTTGTTGAATAATAGCAAATAATCACTTGCAGGGAGGGAGGGCTGGTTAATGGATTACTGACTAATGGAGAAAAAGTGATTGACAGTTGGGTCACATTGACAAATCGTGCCTGTCTGATTACTTATTCAGCGGAGGTGAAATAAAGATGCTATGCGCTCAGTGATGCTGAATATTTATAGTCTCAGCTGGATTGAAAACTGTGTGTGTTTACTTGAGCAAAGTGCCTTTGAGAAATAAATGTTTGGTCAGATTTCCTCCAAGACTTGCATCCCCCCCCCCCCCCCCCCACCTCTCAAAACTAGCAGCAGCTCATTTCTGGAGTCATACCTACAGTAATGATGTCAGGTCTAATCTGAACAGGGAGACAGCAGAGAGGATATTGAACAGTGGAAAGGTTAATCACCACTGCCTGGTTAGCCAGGGAAGACAAGCTAATTCCTCCAAAAGGCAAATGGCACACAGCCCTATCGGAGAGCAGATAAGCAGTGTTAATACACAGGCAGAATGGGGACTCAAGGGCTGAGGCTCTGTTATCGGCCAGCCCTGAGACGGGGCGACCTGGAAACAGCCCAGCCCCTGCCCTGAGCACAAAAAAAAAAAAAAAAAAAAAAACCTCAGACAGCCTCTCAAGCAGAACTATCACGAAACCCTGACCCCCCAAAACCATCCCCCAGATCAGTCCAGACTCATTCACAGACCACCGCAGAATCCAACCCCCAATTTTTCCCACCCAAGCGCAGACCCCCAAAACTAGCCTATTAGGTGGCATAGCTAATTGGAAGATCAGGCGAAGGCATTAAAAGATAAGATACTCTGGCAGCTTGCCTGAAGTGTGGATCAGCACACCAATAGGAAACTATCAAGTTTTGTGAAGACCGCTGTGTGAATGCAGCCCTGAAATTGTCTGGTTAACATTAGCAAATACATTAAGATGCGATACTGCTGAATTCAAGGCATAAAATTAGCCACAATCTCTGATTTCCCCTCTCGCTCTCTTGAGAGCACACAAATACGCACATCGGAAACTCATCAGCCATTGTTTCTTAATGTGGTATGAAATCCCATTTTCTGGTCTATGCAAATTGCTAACCTGCCACAGGATAAGCCTGGTTTTACATTGTAGCTCTTTCATTCAGCACGTTGCGGTGTCACTGTGGAGGTATAAGCCCTTCACCCCACCATCAAGTATCTGCTGTAAGACGCATGCCTTTGCTGTAGTAAAAAGAAGGTTTATAGATGCCATTTCATTCTCAAGCTACTTTGAACAAAATGGAACTTGCTGAAGGATATCTCCATTATTAAAAAGGCTTTATTTCCAGTGGAAAGTGAGAGACGAAGAAGGTCAAATAAATGGCAGTGGGAGAGTTAAACAATAAGGAGGTTGAGGATTTTGTGAATAATGGATTAGTATACAATGAGCGGCTAATTAGCATTATCTAAAAAATCTCAGTGAATACTCTGAAGGCCAAACAATGTGTCAAAAGACAGCCTATCCACAGGTAGATACCTTAACAGCTGCTACTAAGAATATTCTTGCAGATATATACATAAGGACCATGTCTGTTAAGCTTAAAAAAGGACAAATAATAATAATAATAATAATTATAATAATACAAAAAGTTATTATTATTTTGAATCAGATCTTTTCTATAGATCATTGGTGTAGTTCACAGAACCGGTCTGAATGATTCATTCATAAAGCATATGAATTTCAATTCAATTCACATTTATTTGTACAGCGCTTTTCACAATACACATCGTTTCAAAGCAGCTTTACAGAAAAGTCCACATTACAATTTAGAGTGATCTGTTATCAGTATTATAACTTTCTAGTATTTCAGAAATGTACATTAGATGTATGTTTAGATTAAATGTACTAATGTACAGTTAGCTAAAAATGTATTCATTTTAACAATGTAATAATTTAAGGCAGAAACAATGAGCGCATTGAAGTAATGGATACTTGTTTGTTAACAAATGATTATGACAGAAAAATTGTAGCATAGGTGCATTTTGAATGTACTTATAGAACTCAAAGACTCAATTGAGTCTGGAATAATGATTTAAATGTTATTCTGTTCTTCACACAAAGCTATCATTTGACTTTAGAAAACTCTGAATAGAGTGCATGAGTCATATAAACTTTTTATTGTGCTTAATCAAAAATATATTTGGACAGTATTTTTTTTAAAACATTAATTATAAAATGTTAGTTCCTATATTTAAGTAAATATATATTTAAATTCTGTATTAGCAATACATTTTAGGCTTTTTGTATTTTTTAAATATTCACTACATTTAAATTCTTGAAATTAGTGAGATTTTTTTTTAAGGAAATTAACATTTTTATTTCAAGAATGCATTAAATTGATCAAAAGTTGACAGTAAAGACATTTATAATGGTACAAAATATTTAGATTTTAAATACATGCCGTTCTTTCAAAATTTCTATTAATCAAAGCATCTTGAAAATGTTTTATCACGGTTCCTCAAAAAACACAATTTGCACAATTTCACAAATAATCAGCACAATTGTTTTCAACATTAATAATAAGAAATGCCTCTGGAGCAAATCATCATATTAGAATGATTTCTGAAGGATCATGTGACTCTGAAGACTGGAACAATAATGCTGAAAATTCAGCTTTGCCATCACAGGAATAAATTACATTATAAAACGCATTCAAATAGAAACAGTTATTTAAATTGTAATACAACCCCATAAATATCTATAAAATTGCATTTGATGATCTATACCTTTAATAAAGGTAAGATTGAGTTTTGATTCACTTTAAGAGTCAGAAGCACTACCATAAACATTCGTGCCAGGATCTGTGTTGACATGACAGTGCCCTCCTAAACAGCTTCAATCTGTTCTCTCCTTAATTGGGGGAAGTAACTCCGGTATGTCATCGGCAGAGCTGTGCCGGGGTGAGGGAGGGGAGGCGTGGGACGTTTCGCACAATCGCAGGGTCAATGAAGTTGTACTTCTCCCCTCTGAGCACCGCTAATTTGCTGGAGGAAGTGCTGACAGGACCTTTCTTTGCCATGTTTTCCTTTCACAGCTCCACCTCTCTTTTTCTAGCAGACCTCCCGTTACAGATCTGGAGTGGTGGGAATCCAAAGGGGCCAGAGCGTAGAGAGAGAAGGCCATTGGTAATGATCCACTTCACATGGGCGTTTATGAGCCAAGGGAAAAAAGGGAAGGAGAGAGAGAGCTGGAGAGAAAGGGAGAGAGCTGATTTTGGGACCCTGAGAAAGACTTGCTCGACAAAGCCTGCTGGTAGAGAGCCGCATTTAAGGGCATTCTCCTGCAGCGAGCCGGCCCCTCGCTGCAATGGGCCACTTAACACAAGAGCACCTCTCTCACCTGCCAGGCAAACACTGCAGCCTTACTGTTTACTACCACCAACCCTCAAGCCCACTCTGGACTCATCTGCCCCAATTTAGCCAGACTGAGGTGCTGCTAAATATTTGGCTCGCTCAAACAAAGGGGTGACAAATACAAGGGGCACAAAGGAGGTATGAAGTAGGCATGAGTAATCCGCAAATGGCACGGCCGCGTGCGTGCACGTCTTAATGCATCATGACGTTTTCAACGTGATTTAAAAACAAGAAATAAAGTAATGGAATGAAAATGTGCAAATGTGTTCAAGGAAAAAGAAGACTAGATGACAACAGGTCCATGTGTGGTCAGAGGAAGCAACTAATACAAAGCAAACCACAGCTCACAAGAAAGACAACAGCGCTCTGATACACCCAGAACACAAACAAAGACAAAAAGACGCCATCTCTTTAAGATATTAAGAAATGCCTACTCCACCCTTCAGCCTCGTCTCCAACCCAGCTCTTTTTACCATTTGGACAATGACTTCCTGCTTCCAAATTAACAACCATTCTGACCCAAGAGGCCCCTGTCTCTATTGAGTGGCCCTCTAAGCCCCCGAAAAGTTACCCCAATTTCCGCTTTGCTTTTGTGCTGTGTTTGGTCAGACTGAAAAGCTCAGTTAGGGCATTGTTGCAGTGCGGGACAGAAGGAGAGAGGGACATTGTATAACATGATCTCCTTTAAGGTGGTTCTGATTGTTGGGAGCAGCATGGGTCTGAACCCCGAGGACAGAGCCCAGGATATGACCCATAACTTTCCAGGAGAGCGGGATGCACGGTAATGAGTACTTTCTTTTTTTCTTTTTTTTTTACACAGGAAGTGGTTAAAACGCACATCTCTGGCTCTCCGTTCGCCCCTTCCAGTCACTGTTTAAGGAATCTGAAATCAAGTGCCTTTGTGTAAATCATAACACAATCAGTGACAATTCAATTGTGGAAGGTGTCACGCATACAATAATAAAGTTGGACTGATTGACTGATGGGGAATTTTACAGTTCATTATCCAATCAGACGCCAGCGTCGTGATGGGTGCTTGTCACTCGGGGAACTCTCCTGGCGGGGGCAGATGTCACTCCGATGCTGTTAAGATGACAAGCGCCAGAGGACAGTGCGGAGAGACTGACATTTTCTCTTCCCTCCCTCCGATGAATGGAGCGACGAAAGAAAGGGGAAAAGCGAGCGGAACAAGAGGACGCTGCTGCGTGACAAGCTCCATTCTGGCATTTGAATTAAACCTCTGACGGAGGAAAATAAGACAAAGAAAATAACACGGTCTGACAGCATTATCATCGTGTTTATACTCCTCTAGTTAGATATACGCCGAGTGGTGGCAGAATGAAAGCGTTACAGGTTTACATTATTCCCCCTATTGAAACATTCTTATCTCTGTTCTGTTACGAGAATACGAGAACGAAATGAACTTGGCAGAATAAGTAGAAGTGGCAGGTGAAAAACAAGTAGGAGGAATGCAACGGGAACGAGTTCAATCGTTCATACCTGAAAAGCGCGTGGAAAACAAACAAACAGGTAAAACGAGAAAAGCAGGAAAAGAGGGAAAGCACAGAGCGATATCTATCTACTCAGAGTGAGGGCCCCATTAACTTGACCACATGCCCTTTGCACACAAAGGCTGCAGCCCTCAACTCCTCCCATCCAATTATGTGTGATTAGGCTGAGTGTGCTGTGTCAAGATGGAGGGTAACAATAAAGACATGTCACCCTCTCTTTCGGGTCCCTATACTGTTCTATTCATGTACTCCAGCTCAAAATGCACATGTCCGTGCAATTGTGGTCACAACATGGACGTTACATCAGCCGCCACACCTTCCAGGGCGCAACGGTCACCTCCGTCACGCTTTTTTGCGGTTTCCATGGGTGCGCTGTTTAACGGAGAGGGCCCTTGTGTTGATTCATTGGTGACTCAAACTGCAGAGCTGAATGATGTTTTCAGAGGCGGCGAAGGAGGGGAGTGCGCTCAATTAGCAGCCTCGTTAGAGGTAGTGATTAGCGAGGTCTCGGCTCTGAGAGAGGCCCCCCTGGGGCACGAGCGGGGCCACTGCCACTTCAGCGCCGTCGCCGCAGGAACCCCCAGCGCGTCCCACAAACCCCAGATGATAACAGACAACTTTTGTTGTGCAACTGTTTCTGGTAATTATCAAGGCAAGGGCTGAAATGATACGCTAGCATTAGCGATGGAGAAAACACAGCCATCGTAGGTTACTAGAGGGAAGAACGATTAGCAACCCAGGAAATTAGACCCTAGAAAATCACAGATGAAAATATCCATTCATCGGGGGGGAAAAAAAAAAACACCCAACGAGAGTTTAAAAGAGTTTGCGATGGCGAGAAAATGTGTGTGATTCTGAACTGCCGTATAACTATGCTGAGGAAAAACGGGAGAGGGGGGCTGAGGGGAGGGCGATATTAAAATTCATGACTCTCGCCAGCATTTGTATAAGAAAAAGATTAAGAGGGGCCCGGGTGGAGAAAGAAGCAGCATTATCAGCTTCTCTCCTGCACTGAGCAGCCCGTCTCTCTGTGCTGAGACTCGGGGGTTAAGAGGATAACTGCCCTTCTGCTGGACACCACAGCTGCCTCTGCACTCATATCCTGCTCCAGACACATCACATCATTCCCTGAGGATATAGTATTCACTCAAGAATATGTATTCACACAAAACTGACAAAAAAGAGAAGGGGGAAAAAACAAACAAACAACAACAACACTACTACTAACATTAAAATAGGGTCATGAATGTGGCCTGATGGGCAGTGAACATAGTTTGAAAACAACAACAACAACAACAAAACAAACAAAAAATGAAACAAAATGAAACAAAAACAAAACAAAAAAAAGAAACAAAATGAAACAAAACAAACCAAAACGGAACAAGACAAAACAAAACTAAATGGAACAAAACGGAACAAAACAACACGAAACGAAATTAGATGAAACAAAACCGTTCTTATTTCTAATTCAGGTGAATTAAAAATGGTACCTATGAATGAATTTGATTATTTATATAAAATTTACATATAGGAATTTGCTTTAAAAGGAAGCTGGTCAGCTCAAGAATCCATTAGTTTTTATTTGTTTAATAGGTTTGTTTGATATTACCTTTAATAAAACACTACAAAGTCAGAGGTCAGTCAATGTTGTATATACTAATTACAATTTATGTAGAATGATGTTTTTTCCCATAGTGAACAGTTAGAGGGGTGGGTGAAGTAGTGTTAATATGTGAGAATAAAAAAAAAAAAAAAAACCAGTTCAAGCAGAGTGAGCGGTCTCAAGGTCTGGTATTAGCGACCTCTGCAAAATGGAGCTGTTAGGCAATTCTCCAGAGACTGGTGAGAGGTGCTGCTCCATTATGTGTGCATGTATTCCCAAGGCAAACAAAATCAGCTCCCATCTTAACAGGCTCAGTATTGCCGCCTGCTCTGTCTGACAGCAGATAAGAGGAACGATTCAATCAGGGGCTAATCCTCACCTCACCTGCCCGTCCCAGACCGCATGGGTTCATCTGCATACTTCACCTCAGCATCCTGGCCATGAGAGTCAAGTTTCCACTGTTTGTACATGAATGGGTGGAATGAGTGAATAAATGAACTAGGTGTGAGAAGAGTGAGAGGGAAAAAAAGAAAGAATGAAAGAAACAAACAAATAAAACAAACAAACAAATAAAACAAACACACAAAAACAAAACAAACAAAAACAAATACATACATGAAAACAAACAAAAAATTAGGAACAAACTCAAATAAACATGAAGCAAAAAAAAGACAACCTAACAACAAACAAAAAAGCAAATAAAAACAAACTGAAACAAACAAACGAAAACAAAGGGGGAAAAGAACAGAAACAAACAAAACAAAGGTGTGACAATATGACTACTAGCTGACCGTGGTATAACCTCACCGCTGCTACTCAAATCTGGAAAGAGGTGCAGGTAACCTTACCAGGTACTTAATCCCAGGCTCTAATTGGAGTGAAATTCTACCTGTCTCCCTGATCCTGGGCTCAAATTGGAGGGTAACTCCACCTGACTTATTAATCCTGCATTCTAATTGGCTGGTAACCCTAGCTGGTGAACTAATGTGAATTTCTAAGTGCCACACATTGTGCCATGTGTCTCAAAAATATCTATCAGTGCACTGACTGATGGTATTCTATGTCACTCTATTCAAAGGTGCAGATTTTCCCCACACTCTCTCACACCTTTACAAGTTCATACCTGCACTATAAACTCTCTTCGTCCTGTAACGCCACTGATTTAAAAATAGGAGCCGATAGTGTTGAGTGAGTAGATAGGTTTGTAAATGTGTTTTAACAATTGACAACGAATTAACTCGAACTGCTTCAAAATGCATTGTCTTTATATAAAACATGACTATCTTCTGGATCGATTCTTTTTATTCTCATTAGGTCAGTGATTCATTTTGCTGAATGAGCACATAAAACATATTTTTTACAAAGGAGTAATTCTGCTTCAATGCATAAAGTGTCCATCTATAATTTCTTTTCACTTTAACAAAAGAGAATTTAAACAGTTCAGCTTTTTTATCTGCAGCATATGTGCTGCTGGAGCGATTTGAGGCAAGAGTTCATAGATGAAAGTGTGATATTCAAGTGTTGGAGAGTGATGTTGTTTCTCAGCAGAGATACTGACAGATAGAGACTGACGATTTTAAATCAAAAACATGGCATGACGACAGAGCAAAGAATCCCCCCAGGCCGGTCAACCCCAGTTACAAAAAAACATAACGAAATAATAATAATAATGTAATATATTATTATCATAATCATCAGCCCACCATTTATTGAAATATTGTTAAATACTCAAACACATTACCTTTTTGAGAATATATATAAATGGCTGATAATTATCATATAAAAACAAAAGTGACTAAATATAATTAATACATTTTATATATTAATATTATTTTAGAGGTTATAGGGTCTGTTTTTAATATGGAACATATTAAAATCCTATTGTTTCTTATTTATCAAATGAGATAAACCAGATTTTTGATGTTTTTCTTCTTATACGCTCTATTAGATTAAAGAGACAATCCTGCACTGATACATGCTGATTTTCTGTCTTTAAGAGGATTGGACAAATGTCTAACATTTCAGGTTATTAAATATTCATTTTGTTAAAAAAACGACTGTAAATTCTCTATGATATTTCACTGATGTTATTGTGGTTGTTTTTAATTAGAGGGGAGCTTAAGGTTGATAAACAAATATCCAAAAACAAAAACAGCTGTCCGGTGTGAGACACACAGCTGTTTCCTTACCAAAGAGATTAGTGTCTTCACCACACACACACACACACACACACAATCATTCGATACATCATAAACTGTACCATAAACCCCAGCAATCAAAAAACAATTCTTTTATGCCAGCCAAATTCATACAGATTGCTCCTCCAAATTTCCATGTGAACGTACAGTCAAAAACACAACGGATGTAATCATTGGCAGTGAAAAAAAGCACGCACATACAGATTCAATTTGCGATCTTGCTTTTCAAGTGCAAAAATGAGAATTGAGTGAGGTAAATATGAGCACTGTCTCTCCCTCTTCCTCTTTTCCCGTCTGCGTGTGCGTGTGCCTCTAAAAAGGGTTACAAATGAGAGTCAGCCCCCAGAGAGTATTCAATTTGCTCCTTATTTTCTCAGACAAATGTGTCTCTTTATCAAAGTGAATAGTCCAACCCAGGAAAGATAAACAACAATCTCATTCAGCGCTTAATGTTTTCCCCTTGCACTGCACCCAACTCAGCCCTCTCTTATCTCACTGCCTGGGTGCCAAGGGTCTCGGCGTAGATTAGCCAAAGGCATCAGACAGATAAGGACTATAAATCCAAATTGCATATGAAAAATATTAAAGCATTATGATGTATTAATCTAGTCATTGCATTATTTATCTTAATCGTTGAGTGGCAGTGTGCGAGCTACTCGGCACAATGAGAGAGGACACCTCATCTTGTGATGGGTTTGAGAGGAATTACATCACCCGTATCAAGAGTGCCTATGCTATTAGCGCCCGCTTTCATTCCCAGCCGCAGCTGCCACAGTCTTTTAGCATTTCCAAATATGTTTAAACTACTGTACATCGCACGTAAAGGATGACAAGTTGAAGAGCACATCATTAAATGCATCTGTCCGTCTGAACCCCCTCCTGACCTCCACGGTTTCGCACTGAGCGATCGCACCCCTCGTCTCAGCAGGGTATGGGAGGAACTGTCAGGTCATCTCTGATGTCTGCCACGCTGGCCGCACATCTCCCCGTAATCTGCCTTAATCTCTCGCCTGCTCACCTAATCAGAGCAATGAAACCTGAGTGATCAGCCGGAACAATGGGAGAGAAGAGCATTTGCTAAATTACTCAGCTAAAATCATATGGTCCTGCACACTTATTCCAGTCAGTTATGTTACCAGTTGATGTTATAACCGATTAGGTGTTTATGGGTATTGTGTGCTCTTGTGGAACTAATGGGGTTGACAGGGTTTTTTTTTTTTCATTCACTTTCACTGAATAGATTGTTATCATGTGATCTGCATTTCTGGTGCACCATGAGCTCTGCTTGTTTGCATATTAACCATGACTAGTGTATTGTTTTCTCAAGCATATCGATTGCCATAAACTATATTAATCGGATGTGTAATTTCATTTACAACACCGTTAAAGGAATTTTCTTGATTCAGCTCAAATCAACAGTATTATAAGCATAAGGTTGAAAAAAATATTTTTTGACGTGTTTATTGTATTCTTTAAAATAAATCAAGGTTACAGTGAGCTACTTACAAAGGAAGTGAATGTGAAGCTTATTTTACAAAAGCACTTACATTGATTTTATTATTATTTGTTATTATAATATTTTACGACTTAATTGTAAAAAAAAATTAAGGTCATTTGATAGTTAGGCATTGTGTTACCATGGCAGTGAAGTTGTAAAATTAAATATAACTTTACACAGAAACAGATAGTAAGAGTTTTCTCCCCCCAAACAAAATCACATTAACACACATACGGTTTATGTCGTATGGATTTACTTTTTTTTGTTTATGGATTGGCCTCATTCACTTCCATTGTAAGTGCTTGTAACCCTTTATTTATTTATTTATATAGTGCTGATGATAGAGCTTAGCTTCTATTGAACTCTGAATATTTTCTTTAAGGAATTGCAAAAAGAAAAGAAAAAACTGCTTGCATTTACAGGCAGCTCATATGTCTAAAACTTCCAAGTTTCCCATTTTCACATGAACTTGAAGCACAATAGCGGGTTTTCACAGGAAACTCAAGACTGGTGGAGTGTAATGTCCTTCGCATTAAAGAAATAATTCGCCAGATCATAGAAACCCTTGAACAGGTGAAAGGTATAATAGTACGTGTGTGTATATGTGTGTGTGCGTTTGAAAAAAACGATTTATTTTCTATCAGTGATTCGCTGAAAGATTCTCTTCCATTTGCAGCTCTGTGTATTTTCCTCAATCGCTTATTCTCTGACTATTGATGCATGAAGATGTTTAAAACAACGAAATAATGCTGTCATATCAAACCAGAGGGGAAATGACATGAAGCAATATTCTTTGTTACATGGACCATCTGATAAGTGTCATTCTTGGGCGTTACAAGGAGGGGCAGAAATGCCCCCGGGCTCAGACGGGGTGGCAAGAGTGCGCCTTAGTGGCCTTTGGCCAGCGTCACCACATGTGCCACATAATCAGAGCCTCACAGCATCAAAACCGACAGTAAGGCCTTTTCCACGCACAAACATTCACAGGCCGCCTGTCAATCATTCTACTTCTGCTCTCAATCTATACCTTGCTTACTCTAAACCATCATGGTTCCTCACTGAGTAAAGGGAATTTGAACACCAACCCTGAGCTCTCGGAGAGGAAGCTGTGATCACACTGCCGGGCTCTGATTAATAATCACTCGTTATTCACACTCACTACACTAAAATTACGCCTGGGGGAAACACTATTTCTGCCCACGGCAGGGTGCCCGGACCAGCCCCCCTTCAGCCAATCACGCTGCAAACTTACGGCCCCCTCAAACGCCATGCTCCGACGGTGCTCCTAATCTGCAAAGACAACAATGGAGACTAATTACACGTTTACGTCTTCAATCTCTCCTCTGAGTGTAAATACATGACAAGAAGGGAGTGGAGGAAGAGGAGGAGCGCCGTCGAACAGTTCAAAGTCAAAAGCTCTCTGAAGGACACAATGAAACACTTAAACGCAGATCCTCAAGTCCAACGTATTTTTTTTCTCGCCCTCAGTGTCTGGCTCACTCAAATTCAGCTCGGTGCAGCAGGACATATTCAGATGCTCCGATAGGATTGTTCATCTGGCTTGAACTGTATCTGTGTCGGTGAGGAAAAACGGTCACAAATCCTGACAATCTGGCAGCGCTTTTCTGTCCTTATGTTCTTTTTTTCTTACATTCTAATCATTAAGTCACATCAGTCAATAGCTTTATTATCTGCTTGCCTGCGAGCCTCTATCTTGCTATCGCCCTGTAGAGTAATTGCATTGTGACAGGGGATGATGGGGACTGAAGAGCCTTTCATTTGCAGGTTAGCGTTTATCAGGCAGAGCCATCGCACGGGGCTGTCACTCTGCCATCGGCTCGCTCGGCCTGCCTGATGTCCTTCATGTAACTTTGCACGACAGCAATTTTTTCATTTTGGCCTCTTTATCCTGGTGTTTATAGAGGTGTGTGTTTGGGCAGGGGACAGACTTCAGGAAGGATCCTGGATTAATATCAACAGTTTCGGAGATTTTTGCTGACCTGTGCTAATTTTTCACTCTACATAGCAAAACACCATGTTTCAATGTCACTAAAAATGGATAAAATCTTTAATTAATTATGAACAGACCTAAAAGATCAAATGTGTGACAATTATATTGCAAATCAACAGGTTTTAAAAGTCTGAGATCACTAGAGATGTATTTTTCCAATTTCACATAACATTACAAATAATATTATCAGCATATCAATTTCATTAAAAAGCTGAAAACACTCCTTAAAGTGTAAAAAGGTTATATCGATTATTAAAATGGTCTTCACACTAAGAAAAAAATATATATTTTAAGAACTGTTCACTGAAAGTTCTTGAAAATGGCTCTTCTATGTGAAAAAACAACAACGTTTTTTTTAGTATATGTGCATGTACTCCATAAGTTTATGCCAAAGCTGATGATCATGTTCTCCAGGATGATTTGTGAATGATGCAAAGAGCATCTTGCTCTTCATTAGAGGAAAATCAATAGTTTAGCCTAAAAATAGTGCAGAATTTTAAACAATTCCTCTTTATTTTACATCATCATTGAAAAAACGAAGAAAAAAAAAAATCACACTTTGTCCAAGTTGAAGTGAATTTTCTGTGCTTTCAGAGATTTGGACCCCACTCCACTGCAACCTTCTTGCCTTTATAAAGCAAAATGAAAACAAAAGTCACTCACCTGGAATGGACTGAATGATTTTATGTGTACTGACACTCATGAACACTGAAAGATTAAAAAGTAAATGTGCCAATCAATAGCTCTGGCTCAATCGGTGTCACAATTCCAGACAGCCCTTCTCAGCAAAACGTTGATATGAGTTCCTCTGAATAGAAATCATTGATTTTTGGTCTTCTATCAATGTGTCCCTCTTCCCCTAGTAAATCCTCTCTACATTCCACTCTCTCCTTTGTATTCGTGCCCTTTAACGGTGCCCAGGTTCAAAAGAATTAACCTTGATTGGGATAATTGAGCCCAGGCCAAAGTGGATTGATTGTGTTTTATGAACCTGCTCTCTTCCTCTCAGTCTCTAGTCCCCCCTCCTTCCCTTCTCCTTCACTGACAATTTACCTCGCCCCTTTCTAGCTGTCATCATCACAGCCGAGATTTCATCTTTGTCCTTTTCTGTTCTTTACTATATACGATTTGAACAATTCAATGCCAAAGCAGCCACTGTATGACATTGTGAGATTGCCTATAGTGCTGGCCTTTGGGTTGTACAAGACATTCAAGACAAAAGCTGAGTGGCAGCTATCTATTTGTCCTCACTCACAGTGAAGGAATAGCCGCATTTTATAAAAGCACAACATCTTTTCAGCATGGTTCATCTGAACAAATTGAATTATCAGAGCAACAATGCTGGCCTGGCCTTCAGCTGGTAATATAGGGATGGGAATATTAAAGCAATGAATGACTCAGGTTCTTTAACGGCTCTATCAATCCTTCTTTTAGTACTTTGTAAATACTATGTGACCCTGGACCACAAAACCAGTCACATGGGTACAATTTTAGAAATTGAGATTTTTACATCACCTGAAAGGTGGATAAATAAACTTTCCATTGATGTGTGGTTTGCTAGGATAGGACAATATTTGTCCGAGATACAACTATTTGAAAATCTGGAATCTGAGGGTGCAAAAAAAATCGAAACATTTAGAAAATCGCCTTTAAAGTTGTCCATTTATGTTCGCGATTGTGCTCCATTCACTCACAAAAATAAATGTTTTATATATTTACGGTAGGAAATTTACTAAATATCTTGATGGAACATGATCTTTATTTAATATCCTAATGATTTTTGGCATAAAAGAAAAATCGATCATTTTGAGCCATATAATGTATTGTTGGCTATTGCCACAAATATACCTGTGCTACTTGTGACTGGTTTTGTGATCCAGGGTCACATATGTGAAAAAAAGAAATGCAATTCCATTGACAAATGATGAAAGGAAGGAAAACAAGTGTGCATAATTATTGCAAAAGATGTATTTACACAGCCTTAATTGCTTTCTTTTGTCGTAAAGGTAAATGCAATCCAATGACTGAAAAAACAGGCTCGTAATTTGTTCAGGAGTCAGACTAAACTAGCTGCACAATATGGGTTTGATTCACTAAAAGAACCAATTCATAATAGTCATTTGTTTGGGAATAAGTCTACATTGGTTGTCTTTATGGGTTTGATTCACGAAACTATTCATATGAATTATTGGTAACAGTTTAGTCTAGGGTCCAAATTCTCACTATTAACTTGTTTATTACATTGAATGCTATATTAGGACTTATTAAAAGCACATATGAATTCCTTATTCTGCATGACCTTATTCTACATTCCTAATCCTACCCAATACCTAAACGTAACAACTAACTAATAAGCAGTTAGGAGTTTATTGAGGCATAAGCTGTAGTTCATAGTTCGTTTATAGTGAGAATTGAACCCTAATCTAAAGTGTGACCAAATTATTCACTAAAATGAACAGATTCAAGTGTCATTTCTTTGGGAGTCAGACATCTTAGAGTTATAGATCAAGAGTATAGTTGCGGAATTGCAATTTGCAGCATTGTTGAATAAGTAATGTGCCATTCATTAATTTCATGTGCTTTATTATTATTATTATGTTTGTTTTTTTACTGGAATCAATTCAGAATAAGAACCCATTCTCGATTTCCCATCTTAATCAATGCCTAATTCAGTCCAACAGAGAAAGCAACATTCTCATAGCTTTCTCAACTTTCATACAGTTTGATGAGGGACAAAATAAGAGTTTCCTCATGACGACACATGGCAGACTGTGTGAGTGTGTGTATATCCATAAGTGGCTGGGCCACACTGAAAAGGAAAGGAAGCAGGCAGTCAATATCATAAGCGGCTTACAAGCAAGCGTCCACTGCCTCTCACAACAGATAGAGAGAGTCTTGTATAGCAGCCCTCTCTGTCAGCTCAAGATTAGTGGCAGCGAGAGGGATTTCATCACCTTTATTCAGAGCGGAAAAAGGAAGGGAAGATTGCTACTCTGGAAATGTGCATGCACAAACTACTGTAACCACCACCACCCCCTCCTCCCCTTTTCTGAAAAAATTGCTCTATCCGTTCTCCACAGAGGCCCGTGATTGCTCCACACTTCACTGGACTTGAGGGGCAAAGCTGGAAGGACAATAAACCACAGCAGATACATTAAAGGCCCTCTAACACTGTCCAGGTTACTGACGGATGAGTTTCTGATAGCGGAGAGAGGGAACAGGTGAGGAGCTCCGCTCTGAATGTGTGCGATTACAGAACCTCATGAACCCGCACAGCCACACACAAAGCTCAGAGAGGTCTGTAGCGTCCCTGATTATGGAGGAGCAATATACAGTATCTCCAGCACGCCGTATTCAAATGAGGGGGTTTAATAGAGCAAAAAAAAAAAAAAAAAAAAAGTGGGTGGGTGGGAAGCGGTTAAGAAATAAATAAGTGATGCAGGTGTTGGGAATGTAAATGCATAGAGGAAAAAAGTAAGCTGAGCTTCAGCCAGTCTGCTTGGCAAAGCACATCCTTACATAGAGGTAGGCTAAAATCATTTCAGCTTCAATAAACTAACCGCCCCAACCCCCCCTTCACCGTCGCATACGCACTCTCTCAGAGGAGCCGAGGGGAGATCGTTCACATCAGCTTAGGTTAAGGTTTTTAAAGCTGTGTGGAGTGTCAGAGACCTCAGGGGCTCAATCAAGGAACATATCCCTGAGACGGACGGACAGGCCCATCTACACTTCCTCCACAGTCAAAGTGGACTTCACTTAACTTCGTTTTACTAGTTGACCTACCAGACCTGCAAGGTTTGAATCAGAACATCTCCGAGCACTCGTTTAACGGGGCTAATCTTCTTAAAAAGGTCAAAGAATCGTTTCTCAAAGTGTTTTGAGATGACACAGTGCACATTCACCGACTACCGGAAGGAACGCACTAAAGCAAATCAGCCGAAAGTGCAGGTGTACTCACCCCTTCAAACATCAGAGTAAACAGAAATTCTCGTCCCTTTCTGACTTGACCTTGTCTAGATTTTTCTGAGCCGGCCTTTGGCTGACAGGGGAGGCAAAGATCAGAATACTGAAAGGAAATGTGTTACTCTAGTTGGACTCATCATGCATTGTCTCCGCTATTCTCTTGATCTTTTACATTCTCTACTGTTTCTTTCAGGTTAATTGCCTGTTAACCCTCCACTTACAGTAATTACTGGCCCCAATTACCATTTGACAGAAGCGCAGGGCAACTGGGAGAGAATATTACTCTTTTTTTTTCGCCACTTATTTTTGACTACTTTTGTCTAATTTCTCTAGTTTGTACTGTCATATACTTTTTGAAAAATTTGAGGGAATGAAAGTGGAATAATCTATTTCATACCAAAATGACAAATATCTTCCGAGATGAAAAAACATATTAGCCAAAACGTAATCATGGATCTAAACAATCATATTCTTAAAAATAAACATTCTTAAACGGTTCTTTATCAAGGTTCCATTAAAAACCTTGAAGACTTTCACCATTGCACAAAGGGTTCTTAGTACAGTCTTTAAAATAAAGGTTCCAAAAGGGCTTTTTCACAGTGATGCCATAGAACCACCATTTTTTTGGTTCCCCAAAGAACCTTTCAGTGAACAGTTCTTAAAAGAAAAGATCATTTCATTTTATTAGTCTGAACTTTTTATCCACTCACCTCTATAGCGCAATGGGAAAGACTAGTGAATGTTCAATAGATGCCAGTAAATATTCCTTATTTTTGATAGAGAAAAATGGTTCTTTTACCATTCCATGAAAAGTTATTTGAACCAAGTGTGTTTTTTCTCTCTCTTTTTTTTTTCTGGCACCTTTATGTACATAAACTATAAGTGCATGGAACCAAACCAGAACTGAAGAGCTATCAATATTGTTAAAATGGACAGTGAACAAGCGGCTACAAAAACACAACTAAAGTCGGAGATAAACCCAAGTGCTTGGTTTGACATTAAATAGAACTTACAGAGGACATGATGTTTTAAATGAAAACATAACTGCTTTTTTGAATATTTTATCTGCAGAAATGATTTTGTGAGAGTGCTGAAATGGCTCCCAGGGACCCTCGAGCACTTTGCATTTTCCTGCCTTTTCTTTCCAGCTATTCCCCACAGACGCTTCTTCATCACTGCCTGGCAGATCCAACATTCACAATTTTCCACCTCCGTACACCCCTAATTACAGGAGACACAATTGGCACAGAAACTTGCATGACTGTAAGTGTAGCTAACTTGTAGCGTAACAGTTGTCATTGATGCAAAAAAAGATGTCTTTAAACAATCGCATAGTTTGGTGGCATGTGGCTACTGAGAAACATTTTACAATAAGTTTCAATTCATTAACGTTAGATAATCCATTAGTATCATGAACAAACAATGAACAAACAAAAGCATTTAATGTAGTTTAATGTTAATTTATTTACACATGAAGAGTTCAGATGCAAAACCATCTGAAATTTTCTTCTAGAATGATCATTTTTATCAAGCTCGTATATTTAAGTTCAGTAATTTCACTTAAATGGCAATGAAAATTACCTATTAAATGTCATTTAAGTGAAATTACTTAACTTAAATACACAAGCTTGATAAAAATGGTCATTCTAGAAGAAAATTTCAGATGGCACTTAGAGGCTTTTGCATCTGAACTCTTCATTGTAATTAATGTTCATAATTGTTATTTATACCATTTGAGATGTCAAAAATGTAGAAATTAACATCATTATCCTATTAATTAATGTGTTTGTATTGTAAATTCACAAATGCATTAACTAATGTTAAAGGAGTGATCCTTACTGTAAAGTGTCAGTGGTTTGTTAAAAATCATGAACGATTAAGTGTGAATGCAAATATTGTTTAGACTGTGTTAAGAGAAATACACTAAACCTAATTTCAATTTAAAAAAATATTCCAAAGCAAGAGCTACATTAGTTAGCAAATACAGTTTTGGAACAAAATAAATGTTTAATGTTTACAACATCAAGGTTTACTTCCAAATAGCCAGAAGGCATTACACAGTTGAGAAGTCTAAACCTGCTTTTCCCAGGATTCATGCTTCTTTTGGCATCAGTATGTCAAAACTGGACTCTTACTTTTTCAATATGAGTAAAGGGAACAGAACAGGATTCCTTAGTCCGTTTACAACTACAAATGATTAGACTTTTGCAAAGCCACTCAAATCAAGGTCCTGGGCACTGACATGCGGAAATACCTCCGCAACCCAAAATATGATCTTGTGAAACATTTGCACATCTGATTCTTTCACAATCTGTGGGTGATCGAACAAAATAAGAATGTCATTTTTAGATCTGCAACCCTTTCCCGGTGATTTCACAGCTCTATATTCACTACCATTTTCTCTCTTACAACTTTGATTTGGCTTCCCAACCAGAAAGCTCAGAGAACGGTCATGTGTTCCACTCAAGGTTAATGGACCTGCAGCCGTACAAGTAATCTACAGAGAGAAAGATGACCCCTTGTATTATTAAAGGTTTATTGCTTTGCGAGATCTGACGTTGCCTATTTGGTTCAGTCTATACTGGCATTCACCTTTTGGCCTATTGTGACATGCAGCTACATGAAAGGACAGTGTCTTTCTACATGTTCAGTCAATTGCAATGAAAAGCCTGTTATCAAATGCTTTACATGGATATTCTTTTACCCTCTTTGCTGAGTATTTCTGATTTCAATATCGTTTGCACAAAAAGCACCATACTTCACATTTACTACTTTATTCAGGTTTGTATGCAGTGCAAAAGTACACACGCTTTTCTGTACGGTTGTGTTGAGGGAGAGCAACTAAGTGACGCATAAATATGCACATAGAAAACACACACACAAAAACACACACACAGAATATCTGCAATCAGCATCCAACTGTTCTGCATTCCTCCCGCCCTGTTAAAATTGCAATTTCTCATGGAGTGGTGAATATGAAAAACAAACACACACGTAAATCACTTCCACCAGTAAATTACCTGAGTCCCGATTGCATCTGACCCTTCACCCTGCTGTCAGTAGCCAATTACAACCCCTCTCTGTGAACACGGTGCAACCTTGGGATTGGGATGTCAAGAGCAACTTCTTCAATTCAGATAAAGCAACGCAAAACCTGTTTGCGCAGTTTACTTGTCATTTCTCTCATCTCACAAACTGGGGAATTGTTCGCTATTTGGGTATGTGCTGACAACCAGTGAATTTTATGACAATGAGCCTTTCACAGTCATGTATTCACAAAATGTGGCTGCTGTGCATTATATATCTTATTTTCCAGTAAAAAATCTAAACATGTTTCAAACAATATAAATGCAATTTAATTTATGATTAAAAGGAAAAAAAAAAGTTAAATAAATAAATTAAACCATATTAAAAAATTATTAGCAAAATTAAGTAAAACATTGAAACTTGTTATAAAATGTTATGTCTTGAATTAGGTTCTTACATTATTGGCTTAAAACAAGACAAAATAATTTGCAAAGATATGAGAGAAATAAACTTAATTCAAAATAATGTTTTATATAATGTGCAGTTTTGCAAGTAAATTGATCTTGCTTTAAAGATTTTTTATATATTTTCACTGGAAACAATATGTGTAATAATATAATAATATAATATGTGTTATAATATAATAAAAAGAAATAATAACTTTTTTTGCACTGCATAGAGGCCAAGTAATGTGATTTTTTGTGTAATAATATAAGATATATAAGAAATAATAATTAAGATTTTTTTTGGACTGCATAGTGCCCAAGTAATGTGATTTTTTGAGAATATAATGAATGGACATTTATTTTTCTTACGTAATTTTCTTGTGTTTTTATTAACCCTGAAAACTGTTGTTAGATTTATACTTAAATCTTATCTTACACAATTGAGTTTCAAGTAAATTGATCCTGTTTTAAAGATTTAAAAAAAAAAAAACCGTTTACTGGAACAAGACATGGCAAATCTTTCATCTCAGACTTCATGCAGTCATTATCTTTAAAACAAAACAATTAAAATTCTCAATATCTCTATTCTTTCTCACCGTCCATCTCTCTGTCTTTTTCACACATTCTCTCTCTCTCTCTCGCTCTACTCTGCAGCGCTAAAGTGCTGCATTAATCATCTTAAGTCTCTGGTCAATATGCAGGCGAAGAGCAAAGCGGCTCAGCTCTCTGCTTATTTAACGGCTCAGTGCTTTTCCACCTCTGTGGATTAGAGAAGAACGACCTGCATTTACACATTTATTCACTCCACAGAGACCTGCTCATCTTCCACTCTTCACTATCAGAGAGAGAGAGAGAGTGACCTCACCGGCCATCAACATACTGTAGAAAACACTGTGTTCTCCTGCTTCGCTGCCTGTGTGCATATGTGTGTTTACTTCCAATGACACCGCTGGAGAACTCGATGGATTGAAACCACACAGTGGATTAAATTGCTCCGTTATGAAATTGCCATAAAACTGATAAGATGAACAGACACAAGGGGAACAGCCTTTAAACATAATGGCAGCTTGACAGACAGCGCAGCACTTAAATTTTAAGAGGCACTTAAGAGCAATAATTGAGTAATGTCTTCACACAGAAGGGACGCAACAGGCACGTCGTGGCTTTGACAGAGCGCAGAACTTATTTAAAAAGTGACGGTCATTGTTTTACACGCTTTTATTTGTACATCCTTTTGAGATTAACTCAGTTCAACCCATCCAGATGAATTGAAAAGTGCTCTTAAAATTCAAAGTAACTCTGATAACTGATTTTAGAGGGCAAGGGTTCAGGTGTTCCTACTCCACATTGGTGCGAATTAGGGGCATATGCCAGGCCCACATTTGACCCAGAGGGTCCCGTGCAATTCTAGCCATCAGCAATGGGGCACCAAGAATGCCTGTTAGACGGCATGCTGGGCACCGCAGAGAGCGCCGGTCTGAATGGCGGGGTTAACGGCTGGGCCTGTTTCTTTATGAAGGCCTGCTGAGGAGGGAGGAATGAATGGAGAGCAATGGAGGAAAGAGTGACGCACAGGGCAAAAAAGGCCCAATGAGCGGTGCGTGGTGACCAGGGGGTCTTGTCAAAGGCCATTTCAGTTAACGGCCTCCCAAACTCACAATGCCCCGTGCTTTCACAATCCACGCGGAAAAGGGAATGGGACTGACCAGCTGATAGGAGGTCACGCTGTAATTACGATCCAATTTTTACCTGCAGGGCTTTTCATCCTCAGGTGGAATTCGGCTGCGATCGCTAGTGTAAAATGCCCTGTTGAATAATGAACAATACCGGCGATCTCCAAAATTAAAACCCCATTACATGCATGTAATATTCAGAGACTCTAATTCAGGCTTTTAGAGGCCGCGGCGGATGCTCGCAGGATGCCCCGCAGCAAGTTCAATCTGTGCAGTAAGAACACCTGCTCGATATGGTCCCCGAGTCTCTGAACGCATCAACCGGGGACTTGTTGTGCATGCAGAAGTGACGAGAGGAACCAACTCTGGGTTTAATCTTCCCATGAGCCTCTTAAGGGCCGTTCACGCCAAAAACGACAATTATGAAGAGAACTATTAGCATCCACACCAAATCATATCATAAGCATGCACTCTTTAACGAGCTCGGTATCATCAGGTGGATTCTGATTGGCTGTCAGTGCTTTTAATGTTAATCAGCTGAAAAAAAAAAAAAGGATTAAAACGATATTGTTCCTTTGTGTCATTACCGTTATTGGACTTTCTCTGTTCTCATAGAGTTAGAATGACTATTCAAACTTTACAGTCATGGTTATCGCTCTTGGTGTGGATGGGCCTTTACCCCAATTTGGCCTGTTTTTTTCCACCTCTAAAAGATAAATGAAATACAATAACCTAATGGGCGCTCATTTACTACGATGGCCTATATTAACATCGCAGTGAGATCCTACGACAGAGCTCTTCCTGTAATGAGAAGCTTGGGAGTTTTGAGGAGAGCTTTGCTAAATCCCGTCCCATTACAATATGAAATTAATCATAAAAAGAGAGCAATTATATCAATATGGTCTTTTGTCATTAGAGAGGCCACACCTGCCACAAGCCGTCAGGGTGACCTGGGTAATGGCGCACGGAAAAAACACACCAGTCCTCCATCACCGAAATTACGCGGGCTTGACCCCTCACAATGGGCAGCGACAATGCGAGCGTAATCTCATAATCCGCAGTCCTGATTGGGAACACCTTTCAGTTATGATTGCATTATGATGGACAGCCATTAAGCTCGTGGATACGGAGAGAGTGCTAAGACATCGGAATACAAGGGAGCGGGGAGTCATTCTCTTTATCCGTCTATCCCAACCAAGCTCCCTGGACCAATCAGAAATGATTAGAGAATTATATTGACATCCTTCCACCAACCAGGTCCCGTATCAGTGCTCTGAGCCCTACTCGACTGTCATATCCCTGAGCCAAAATCACTGTCTGGGGCCAAGCACACCTTCCACTCCAATTAAGACCTGCATCCGATCATCAGAGCTCCATCCTTAATCTCATAATACCACACTCACACAGCACAGGCGCAGATAAGACTGCCACAGGTGTATCTGAGGGAAGAGGAGAGCGGGAAAAGAAGGGGAGATGGAGATTTTGGAAGGTGACAAAGTTCAGGGATTAAAGCGAGAAAGAGAAGCATTTTGTCAGTGGAAGAGAGAGTAAGGTAACAGGTTGAATAGTGATGGGGGACTGCGAGAGGATGCGAGGAGTTATAAATCCCCTCTTGAGTGCTGTGTGAACAGGTCTGAGAGGGCTTTAGTATAACTTCCATATGCATTAACTAACCCTCAGTCATCTGGTTATTCAGTAGTGCCTGCCACTCTTCACCACAGTACAGAAACTTAATCACCCAAAAATGAAAAGCATTTACTCACTCTCATGTCGTTCCGAAACTGTATGATTTACTTTCTTCTGAGGAACATAAAAGCACATATTTAACATTTTAATTTTAAATAAATCAATGACAGTAATATACAGCTAAAATAATACAGACTATGTGGTTAATAAACCTCAGTTAAACAAACATAATGAACAATTACTACTATTACTTGTATAAATATTTGGCAGTTTTGTATGTCGACCCAAAGTTGCAGTCATCTGAAATCTTTGCATAAAATGTGTAATGAAAGGTTTAAAATGTTGTTGTTGTTGTTTTCCCCTTACAATTGTTTTGGACCCCATTGGCTTTTTATAGTGGAAAATAACAGTTGTAACATTCTTCAAAATATATTACATGTTCTACAGAACGTCATACAGGTTTGGAATGAAAAGAGGCTGAGTAAATGACTGAATTAAACTGTCCCTTAAATCAGATGCACACACATACATACTCGCATAAACACTCCCTTGGTAATTCGATAAGTGTGTTTTGCGCCTCAGTCTTAAAGCAAACTTTCTCCTGACGAGATTGCTTTTGCTCTGAGGCACCCTGCAAATGAGCTCGCAGCTAAAAGCCTAAATTAGAAGCTCTGAATGTTACATGTTTACAGGACACTTACTGACAGGAGCTGTCAGGTTCTCGAAGACCACCAGAGGACCCTTAAATAAGCACCACATGCAAAAAGTGGAGACTGCTGCCACCCACTGGTGGCACACGGTGATGCAACACTGCGGTCTGTACTTCTGTCAGGATAGCTTCTGTTATTGGATTAAAACATTCCACACTGAACAGTAAAGCAGGATAAAACACTCAAAGCCACAGATCCGTAAATGTCCCGATCATTGGGAAGCTTCACTAATATGATTCAGGTCGATAATCCCCATGACGCCCACAGGCTACTGGTAAGTGCAATTAACACTGCTTACTGTGGCCAATCCAATTGTGTAAATAGAGATATGCCCAGAAAGTGGCCAAAGTGATGGTGTAGTACTGCTGTTCACATAGGACTAGATTCAATTTATGTTATACACTTGTGGGGTTGGTTGTACATGGTTCTAAAGGCAATGAATACCATTTTTTGCTCGTCTAAAAGGAGGGGTAGTAGGGTAAAGATAGTTGTAACATGGGGTGAGTTGTAACACCGACCGTTTAAATGAGGTAGGCCTACAGGGTTTCCACCATACGAAAGGATTTACAGGACAAAAAACAATTGCGAGATAGGAACATCAACGTTTCACTTGAATACATTTTTAATTTGTGATCACGTTAAAGGGATGTTAAAAATCATTTTCCATCATTACTTACCCTCAATTTGTTCCAAACCTGTAAAAATTTCTTTCTTCTGCTGAACACAAAAGATGATATTTCGACGAGTATGGTAAACAAACGGTTGATGGGCCCCATTGACTTCTATTGTATGGGGAATACTATGGACGTCGATGGGGTTACCTGTTGTGTTTGGTTACTCATTCTTCAAAATATATATATTTTTTTTTTTTTGTAGATAAAGAAATTATTACAGGTTTGGAACAAATTAAAGGTGATTAAATGATGACATTTTTCATTTTTTTGAGTATCCCTTTAACAAATGTTATAAATGGGTGTAGCTACAGTATGAATGAAAAAACAAGTATCATCTGTATAAAGAGATTTTCATGTTAAATTGGGTTTACATACCAAGTTTAATTTCATTTGAGTTTGGTAAATCTTCTAATGCTGACCAGGGCTGTGTTTATTTGATATTATTTGATTAAAAAATACAGTAAAAACAGTTATATTATCTAATATTATTACAATTTTAAATAACCTTTCTATTTTAATATATTTTTTAAAATGTAATTTATTTATATGATGGCAAAGCTTTATTACTACAGTCTTCAGTGCCACATGCATATCATTATATATTATCATTGTTGAAAACAGTTGTGCTGCTTAATATTTTTTGGAAAACCGTGGTATTTTTCAGGATTATTTAACAAATAGAAAGTTCAGAAAAATGAAAAAGTATTTGCTTGAAATATAAGCTATATATTTTTGTAACAATATACAATAAAGTCTCCTTTGACTTTTAATCAATATAATGCATCCTTGCAATTACAATTATTTATTTAAAAAATAAAATATAAATGAAAGTTTGAGTAGGAGGAAGTTATAAAACAAACGTGGATTAATATGGTTATATCCTACTGCTCATAAAACATTCACAATAGGCTTAAGAGATATAACCAGTTTCAATGGAAAAGATCTGACTACCTGAAGACGTTACTGTAGTTACACCCATTAATAGACATACTTCCTTGAAAATAAATTCCAGCACATCGCTATAACAACTAAAATTAAATGAGCCTTCACAATAGATAATGCTTTACAGTGAACTTTGTTAGAGAGCTACACATGGCAATTTATCTGTTTAACAATATACCCTACTCTCCTGTTGAGTAATAAAATTGCCATCTCTGTGTCACTTTTACAACATTTCAAATCCCTCAGTTCTCACCATCTCCGAAAGGCCCAGCCAATGTTGATTCTCGTTTTATTACGAGCTCTGTCGCTTTCTCTTTATGCAAGCAAGATTCTCTGTTCTCTGTTTTTTTTTTTTTTTTAAACAGGTGATTCCCCAGAGGTTCGAGATTTAGCGGCTCCATGTCAACCTTTCTGGCTCGTTTACTCCCACATGCGTCAAAGTAGTCGGAGCAACTTTACAAGAGACGCAGGTACGCAATTTCTCACGAAAAGTATCCCGCCCTTAGAACAGACTTACCATAGTAAATCAGGGTAAGACAAACACGTTTTGGAATGATTGATGGTGTATTGACTCAAAATTTAAATGTGAATTTTTTTTGCACCTTTAACACAAACACCTAGAAAATTCAAAATGGCGTCTAACTCGACAGCAATTGTTGTACTTGACGTGAATTTATACAGTTTAGGAATAAGTTGAAGATTTAAACAAACTGTAATTTGGTAACAAATAAGCATGGGAAGATTAAATCCAATTTTGAGGGAAGCAGCACCAAAAACAGTATTGAGTTACAAACGGTAAAAAAATAGTGTTACAACCATCCCTACTCAGCAATTCTTTGGCATCTTTAACTTAGGCAGGCGGAAACAGTTCACGGTCATTCTCTCTGCTTCCTCATCACAGTCTCTCAATATGACACCTATGTCCTGCTGCTTCCTTTCCCTCCACCCCATAAATAAGATATATGGCCATGTCTCCACGCTCAGCTGTCATCGTCTAAATTCATACGGCTCACGGGAGACACTCAGCTTTGTGTTTCACAATGACCGCCCAAAGGAGCGCACATTGCGTCCAGATAATGCACATACACAATTGGGCAATGTGCATTATAGAAGTGGATTAAGAGCATTCACGGAAGTGGCCCGAGGGCACCTCCAGAATTAAACGCTTCAGTTGATCTGAATCAAAACTATTTTTATCTCTCTGACCTTGTGGTGGTTCTCCTTGGTTTGGCTGGAGGACACAGGGTCAAATGACTAACAGGTTGGTGGACAAATCAAACGCAATGAAAGCTGATTGCGAGCTTTTGATTGGTTAAATAAAAGTGAGTGACTACAATGTGCAAAGAAAAAAAACTAAAAAAGTAGACCAGGCCTCAGCATCTCTAAACACGAAGTAAAGTGTGTGCGCATTTGTTGGGTTGGCCTCCGCGGTGATCTAGTGATAATCCACTCCTCTCAGCCACAAATGGTGTACAAAGAGCGAAAGAGAGAGTGAACCGGAGAGAGGGTGGCCTCAAGCAGTGATTACTCTATTTAATTCAACATGGCTTCTGAGGCATGAAACATGCTCAGCCCATAAATGACTTCCTCCTCTTCTCTCCTGTTTTCCTCAGAGCCTGGTCTAGCCCGCAGACCAAGGCTCCCGCACCTGATCGTATCGGCCTCTCTCTCCTCACTTACAAAAGAGAAACCATAATATGGAGACAGATATTAGGAGCACATTGGTCTGGTTCCCCAGGCTAGAGCACATCTGTGAAGGAGAGTATAAATACATTTTACACAATAGCATGTTCACTGATACTATAGGATGAATACAAGCACGCCTTTTCAAACTTTTTGAAACCAACGATCCTCAAATAACCTCTTCCTAAAAAAGCAGCTATGTATTTTCAAGTTGACCATTTCGTACATGATAGTAAACATCAATCTTAGTATTAAAAAGCAAATTAGTTTGTGAAATACATTTTTACATGTTAATTATTGAATTCAAAAGCTTGATTAGCTGTTATTTGTCGTTGTTCTAAAGCCAAAATGTACCATTGAAAAACACTTTCGGTTATTATAACATAATAAATATCACTGAGTAAAACTTATAGTGCCATAAATTATTTATATATAAGGAAAACCACATATTTTGTATATTCTAACATAATATATTAACACAATATATTTAAATATATAATTACGCACATACATATATATATACATAAATACATACACACATTAACATAATATACATATAATATATAAATACATATATAAACACAAATACATATATACATACACACATACATTATATAAATAATATTTATAAATATAAATATACATATGAACATAATATACATATATAAATACACACACACACATACATTATATATATATATTAATAACCTACATTAATATATAAATGTATATTATATATACATATATCTGATTTCTTACTGATTTAAAATGACTGATATATATGGTATTTTTTACTCCACATTTTCTACAGACCCCATAGTTGGTCCCTGGGCCCCAATTTGAAAACCCCTAGACTACAGTACTACAGAGACTCTTAAAAACAAGTCACAGAGAGCACTGGGGTGTCCCGATCTAGTTTAACGTACTGCAGGACGGTTACACAACATACAGTCTGTCTTTTACTCTGCAGACGCTGTTACAGCATATTGAGTCTCACGCCCTATTAATTGCAAAAGATTGCTGACAAACCAGACGAGCCGAGCAGAGATGCATGTGAATGGGCAGGCCTGTAATTGGAGCCTGGTGTACGTGAGCGGCTTATCCTACCCTTACAAACACACGGTCCTGCCCTGACCTCGCAGGGGCTCCGAGGTGTCATGTTCTGATCCGCTCTCACTGGCATTCCTGCTCTTTTCACTTGACTTGACAGTGTTTTGTGGTGAATCGCATAATTAACACAGGGATCTACAGAATTCAGTGACTAAACATAATTACTTCTCCCCTCCTATCCTTTCTTAATTCCTTCCTGCGGCCAGGGGTTTCGGCCTGGCTGGACAAACACAATGGGCTGTCATGTCGGGACAGCGCCGGCTGGTGGGCCGGTGGCTGAGAGGGAGGGCGCATTCAGCTCCAATGGACGCTTCATGCTGAGACTCAGGGATATCCACTGACACAGAGGTGACAGCTCAGAGAGGGAGAAACAGAGAAAGACATAGCAGGGGAGAGTCGTAATTAATGTCACTTGACAAATACGAAGTCAGATGAGACTGAGAGAAAGTTTATCACACAAATACATTAGCCGTACAACACCCGCTGGTCGCAAGAGCTACGATTTTTGGCGGTGACCAGCGGAACGAGAAGAAGTAAACTTGCCTCAATCCAAACGTGCCGGGTTCTGCTCCCAAACAATGACGTCTGAGAATGCACAGGGCAACAGTATGTCTCAACAGGTAGGAGCAAATCCTGCAGGAATGAAGAAAAGGTGGGGAAGAATACATGCAGGTTGGTGAATGTGGTTAATTAGAGCTGAATTACCTGGCTCTCGGTCCCCTGCTCTGTCCTCTCATTTCCTCTGTAATCCCACCAATCGGGCGGCGGTTAAGCTTCGGCCCCCAGGACGTACGGTTGTTCCTGCCCTGGATGCATTCTTTCAACAGCTCATTTACTTCTGCAATGTAACTAGGCTTTGGAAAAGAGGGTAATCCCTAACACCCCCCACGCCCACCCTCCCGATCAACCGCTCAGACCCCCACTGCTAACTCTATACACACGAGCCAAGGTATTTTAGCAGGGCGTTACAAACGATGATGCAGCTTTATATATTGGATGTTTGAAAGAGCACAAGCAACCAATGCAGAGGCGAGCTAAACAATTAAAGGACTTTTTAGTTACACGTTGAGGCAATTTGTTTGCTAAACAGCTAAAACATCTGCCACACCGGTTATCTGTTTGTTTTTCTGGCGTGAATCTTCTCAAATGAGATTTGCATCTGGAATAGAGCTGCAAGGTGTTTGAATTACAGTTAAGTATTTTATGCCGTGTTAAAGGCCATTCACACACACAGAACAAGGTTTTCCATTCCATTCCTTTTTTTTTTTTATGAAAGCGTGCTAAATGGACGTGTTTGACCCTTGTGTCTTTTCAACTTACAACAGAAGTTTTAAAAAATACATCTCTGGACCATTTTTTTTTTATTCCACTGATCTGTATCTAATGTTTTTAACTGCAAAAATACCTTCTGTGTGAACTGCCCTTTAGGGGCCGTTCAGACAGAATGTGTTTTTGCATTCCATTGCGCTACTTACTTTCCCATTGTTTGTGAAAACAAAAACATGATATTTTGAATGTCAACTATTTTTCCCCATATGATGAAAGTCAATGGGGTCCAAAACACCACTGGTCCTCATTGACTTTCATTGTACAGAAAAACAAAAAAAACAATCTATAGCTCAGGTACTTACTGCTTTGCTCCACACCAGGCATTTAACATTGTTTTTCACTATATGTTAAAACACACACACCCCCAGTTAAAATCATCTTCCTCTCAGTCAACAGGTGTTTTGACTAAACTATCTTCCCGATAACCGCTTTCAGACCATTTAACCATCATCTAACCTTCCTTAATCTCCCAATCCACAAACCTGAGAGGTTCTGCGCAATCTAGTCAAGTTCCCCACCGCTTCAGCCTGAAGAGTGTGGATTACCTTAATCCACACGTTTGGCATCCTGATCCATGGGAAACAATACTGTGTAACCATGCAGGGGCACTTTTTAGATGGGGTGGGTCTATACTAGATCATTAAGAGGATTTAGGCTTTGCAGTGGGAGACATTGTAATGAGCTACAGATGTTAAAAAAAAAAGAAAAGCCAGTTCAGGATGTCTCTGCTCAGAGGCTGTCGATTAGCAGAAGGGGTGAGAGGTGATGACTCTACAGTCAGGTGAGCATGTGCAGTCATCTGTGGTGTAACGCACACTGTTCCTCATCTTTTCTCATGTCATTCACACAGACCACAGGGCTAAAGTGACATACATCCTCTTAATGAAACAGAATCTTTTCAGCTTCAAAAAGACAATTGTTTTTCACTAAGAGGAAATACACTGCTGCCTAAACCTAAACCACAGTTTCTTGTTCTATAATTAAGTTAACTCATTTTTTTTTTTATGGCTTTGGCGAGAAGAAAAGACTGAAAAGACAAGAAAGATATACTGTGCATGAAACTCGTTGGATCACAGCATGCTTTCTTATTCAGCACTCACATCTACTCTAAGGAAAGTTTGACTTCAACTCAGTTATCACGCCCTCTTGTGTCAATCCACTGATATAACCGTTCACGCCTCAGAAACAGCATTGAACATATCAGAAGTTCAATTCACCTTATTTATTTTAACTTGAATGTTCCTGTGTCAGTCACTTCCAGTTATTTTAATTCATTAATTTAAGCAAATGCTTCAAAAGCCATTGCGGTTTCACGAGTTTAATTGTGAAGTTCCAGAGTGGTGTCTTCAAAACTATGCTGAGAAATATAATAATAAATGCATTTATACAACAGTGAAGCATGTAGGATGAAGGGTCATTGTGGGGAGCCTTTTTAGCTGCTGGTATTGGTGAGCTACTTCACAGTGAAGAGGCATTTAATGCTTTGGAGTACAGGAGAATATTGACTTGCTTCCTACAAATGGAAAGTTATCCAAAGAGGAATGATCAGATGTTATTTTCCAACAGACAATGCTCCTGCATTGCAAATTGCAAAGATAACCAAGAAGTGGCTTGAGATCAAGTTCATCAGGCTCATGTTCAGTCCTGGTCAGAGTCCAGATTTGGATATAGCGAATATTTGGTCTCACAATAAACTCAAACGAACTTCCTGTAACTGCAAGTTGGGGAAGGCTATTCAGTGCTTTATCTACAGTATTTGTGAATTTCCTGATCAGTGATGTGTGATTAAAATGATTAAGACAAATAAAAGACCACTAAATATTTTGCCGGTTTTTGCTTGGCCTTTTATTTATTTTATTTTTTTGCCCAGGAAATGCATTTGTTGAAGCCACCAGCCTATATTCTTCCAATTTATTTATTTTAATTATGTTCAACAGCAAAATTCCAGGTGAAAAACATAATTCATAATTCTGCAAAGAATTCTCCACCAATCACAGGATCACAAACTAAGTGACAAAATACCTCTTTAGCTCTCCCTACACTCTAAAATATTTGTGTGTGTATATATATGCATATTTTGCATTAAACATTGTCAAGTGTAGTTCTTTCTTTCATTAAAGACGCAAAGCAGACTTTTACCGTTGTCTTCTAGTCAGATTTTTGAATACATTTTTGCTTCAAGTTTGCAATGTTATGAATCACCTGGTAGCTGGTTGGTTTGGCTGATAGCTTACCTCTTCAACAAAGACTTTTCAAATATCCCAATGGGAAAATACTTCAGGAACCAAGGCCGCAGAAAACGTAGAACACTGTTGCACTCAACGACAGCTAATGAATCGGAAGTCTCGCACTTTCATAGAAAACAGCTTCTGAATTGAAAATAAGGTGGCTAGAGGTTTCCTGAGAGGAGAAAAAACACAGTAATTTCACTTTCACTGAATGATTCATGGTGTGAATCCTTCATTCCCTTCATGAAATATAGCGAGATAACATTTTAAACACAAGCAAGTCTTTGTGTTAACATCAAACTTTAGCAATCCTTTATTGAGGAGAACAGATCATATTCACTGTTTGCTACTGAAACATCACAACATCATACTGGGGACGTTCATTACATGGGCTTGTCGGGTGGTTAGAAAGAATCAGAGAGAAATAGAGGAAGGACGAGAGAGCAAGAGAATTTGATCACACTCTCCAAAATACAAGGGACAGTAGTTTCCCCCTCCGGTGAAACCCTCTCTTCTCAAGCCAACAGACTTGGAATAAATAAAATACTTTGTTTCATTTCTAATTATTCAACAATAAATGTTGATATACACAATGCAAATGAATGTCCTTGAGCACTCACGGCACAAAATATATCTCTTTACCATCTCAAACTGGAAACAGACTTGATCTATTCATCTTAAAATTAAGCTTTCCAGCATATGGCTACAAATTATGTGTACCAGAAGAGGGGAAAACTGCAAAAATATATATACATACATAAACAATCATCTCATAAAATTCAATTACACACTCATTTTAAAGCTACACACCAGAGCAGGTGAAGTCGATGAATAAACAACAAAAAAGGGAGGAAGAAAAGAAGGCCTCCAAAGCAAGTCTGTCTGTGTCAGATGTACAGAGTGCAGAAAAAAACGTATGTGAAGTAAATGGAGTAAGAACGTGAACGTATACGATGAAGCTGATCAAACGATAAATGTACATATGAAAGTGTTATGCATGAGCATGTACAAATGGGTGCGTGAAGGTATATGTGTATCAGTGTGAATAAGGGGTACATTCATCCATAGCCGACTGTCCTGTAAGTACACCCTTACAGCATGGTTCACCTTTTTACAGGCACGGTTCAAAAACAATCCTACATTAAGGATTACCAACAAAAAAAAAAAAAAAAAAAATTAAAAATCAGAACCACTCATAATGAATATTCAAGTACCTATCAGCCAGTCTGAGGAGAGAGCGTCCCCTCCCACTCTTTCACTCTGCTGTTAAAGGAGAAAAAAAAAAAATATAGCTATATACACATACATATTTCTGCAGTTTCACTTTAGAAATACTCTACCTTCTCATAGTTTCTCTTTCATAAAGTTTAGTATTTTTTGTTTTTCGAAAGCAAATGTGAGTGCAATCAAACAATACCAATTACGCCATATAATCTGTAATAAAAAGAAATAATTAAAAATGCTGAGTCAAAATGATAGAGGGGGAAACTATTCTAAATTCAAGAAATTTGTTAGAGAAAACCACAAACCAGAACTCAAGCTGATGGGAGAAACTCGGTGGGGAGAGAGTTGGGGATGAAGAGTACGGAGCAGAAGAAGACGAGTTCAGTTTTTTATGTACGGTCTCTGCGGCGACTAAAAGGAAGTCACCGTGAAAAGTTCCTCCAAATAAAGTTCTCTCCAATCAGGGTTTGCCATAATCTCCTGCCGTCAAAATGAGCGTCCTTTTATTTATTTTTTACATTTTCGTGTTAAACAGCAAGCACCAAAATGAATGACACAAGAAGAAATTCACCTCTGCCCCCAAAAAAGAGAAAAAGAAAAATCCACAACAGATACATTATATTTCAGTGGCTGCTGTCCAGCTGGTCGGGTGAGAGTCGCAGGGTTAAAGTAGAGGGTGGCAGAGATCATGCCTCCAAAAAAGCTGCACATGCGTGGTGTGAAGGGGTTAAAAGTGAGCCGTCTGAACGAGGGTCCCTGTCCCTCTCAGAGCTCGCTGGCCCCGTCCTCCTCCAGCTGAGTTCATGCCTCCAAATTAGCATCCAGCAACTTTTGCTCAAGCAGTCTCGTCACTGCTCGTAATCGACACAGATTTCAGGAGGGGGGGATGGGGAGGGGAGTAAAAATAAATCTCTCTACCGTACAATGCAGTTCTAAAAAAAAAAAAAATATCATCTTAACATTTTTGTAGTTTTCTCATCTTTAAAAACAAGCGTATGTATTCCCAGACTCGTTGTTTAACATTTCCTATGACGCTCTCCGAATCGAAACCAAAAAAAGTGTGCGAGCAAGGGTTTTCTTGTGTGAACTGAGGACATTCTCATGTGGATTCAGAAGCCGTCGGCTGCTCCGGCTACCAGGGGTCGTCCAGGTCACCTCCGCTCTGAAACAGGGGAGAAAACAAGAACGGGAAAGAAATGAGCAAACAGAGTCAAATTAAAAGGGTAGAGCACTCGCTAGTGAGAATCGGGGAAGTAAAAGAAACAGAACGAAATGTGTGAGGATGTGAAAGACAAGAACGGGAGAGAAAGGAAGATTTATTAATGTTTGAATTCCATGTAATGGAAACACGATTACCCACTAAAGTAGTTTTACATACTTCTGATAGAAAATACACTACTGTTCAAAAGTTTCAGGTCAGTCATTTTATTATTATTACAAGGATGCATTAAACTGATCAAAAGTGACAGTATAGACAATTATAATGTTAAAATTAAAATTATTCCATTTCAAATGAATCCCGTTCTTTGGAAAAGTCTATTAATCAAAAACTTTATTTTTATTTTTATTTTTTATTAGTTTCCACAAAAACAATTACCATAAGTTGATAGCATTCTTCAGTACCAAATCAGCATATTAGAATGATTTCTAAAGAATCATAAAAACAAACTTGACCAATGGAGCTTGAAAATTCAGATTTGCCATTACATTTTAAAACATTCAAATAGAAAATACATTTTAAATTGTAATAAAATGTCATAGTATTACTGTTTGATCAAATAAATGCACCCTTAGAGAGTATAAGAGACTTCTTTCAAAGCATTAAATCTTACAGACCTCAAACTTTTCAACAGAAAGTGTAGGTGCCTTCTAACCTACAGGTGACTCCAATGTAGGCAGAGGGCAAAAAACAAACAAAAAAACAAACACAAAAAAACCCACAATAACATAAAAACTGCATTAAACCAAAATATGTGTAGTAGATTTCATTCATTTAAAAAAAACTCAAACATATAATGATAAAAGCTAATGAAAATGTAAAACAACCACAAACAAATGGGTGGAAAAAGACCTGAAAGGCCCAGCCAGCATTTTTTTTTTTTTTTTAAAGATGCATTTCCATCTGAAAAGAAAACTTATTTTCCCCCGCCTAAAGACTGATTTATGCACATTTGAAGCTCACTTACCTCAAGCCTCAAACTTCCACTGAGCTCATGAGTAAGAACATTAGCCATATAGGAGTACATATGGAAATATCGGAGTATGAATGATAGTTAATAGTGCACAAGTTCTTACAAGAGCCATAAAAAGCATTCATGTGATTGTATCTGCATTCTGCGTCACAGAATGAGAAATTATGACATTTAATAATGGCAGCCAAGACAGATATCAATAGTTGAATTTGATTTATTTTGTTCAAAGAACTTCAGAGTGAAACAAAACAAATATAAACCTTTGCCCTGGAAATACTGCTCTATGGACAATTAAGTAAAGCTCTTTGATACTGCTGAGGGGGTATATTAGTAACAGGAGTTTAATATAACAATGGCAGCATTATGCATGCACTTACTCTAACTGTTAAGAAGATTACACAGTTTGTATTATGCATTAACTTCCAAATCAACAACGCAATCAGCTTCAAATTGCTTGATAAATCAGCCAAAGAAAACACATCACAAAAGCAGTTTGGAACAGATTTCTTGCGATATGACACACAATCCATGTGGACAGAATTCAGCTTGCTTTCCAAAAACCTGGGTCATAAGAATAAGATAAGTGCAATAAGAAGCACTGTGCAAATACTGCAGAGTACAGACATTCATGTATGATCATGTAGCAGCGTTGCCTAACTTGTAGATTGCAGAAGTTAGATTGCACTTCTATAGGTAATGCAGTCCACTTTAACAAATGACTTTTATATTGCAAATGTAAAGTCATTGACTGAATAGAATAGCACAACAGGAGAAATGAGAGTTCGCGAGAACATGTGATTGTGTAAGCTTCTGTAATCTCATATGGTCCATGCTTATAAAGCCAGTGCATTTCCATGTTGTGCTTTTTCCTCAAGGACACACCTGGATAACTGTGAACACTCAAAGAGCAGACACAGGACAATCATATTCAAGAGGTCAGCTCAAGTTATAAACCGATATGAAAGAGATATGGACAGAGTAGATATATACACACACACACAGCATTAGAGTTCCATTTTAAATGGTGAAAGAATTGCTTTTGATCAGTTAATCATTTTGCATAATAGTAATTCAAACATTTGATTCATATACACACACTAGATAAAGAGCACAAATAAAGCTGTACCTGATGTTTACTACAGTACGTTAATATCCTATAACTATGATCAACCACGAGACAACCCAGGAAAAGGAGTACACATGCATCGCATGGCACGAGAGCAAACAGTTGTGTGTATTCTTGGCACAACCCAGATTGTCTAGTTAAACCATTCCCTCTTATAACTACTTGCATAAGTAAACTCTTTGGGTGTGAAACAGTGATGGTCAAATCATTCAGGTGTGTGACAGTGTTTTCATATCTCCTTAAAGGGATGTAAAAAAAATGTCAACTCATAATTTAGTCACCTTCAAGTCATTATAAACCTGTGTAACTTTTTCTTCTGCAGAACACAAAAAATATATATATTTTGAAGAATATTTTTACTCTATGCAATTAAAGTCAAAGGGATCCAAAATGACTTTCATTATGTGGACAAAACAAAACAAAAAAACACAACAATTAAACTAGACAAAACTAAAAACCAAGACATTTTCCAAAATATGTTCCATAGAAGAAAGTCATTTGGAATGACATGAGAGTGAGTAAAGACAATTTTCACATTAGGATAAACTATCCCTTCAACAGAATACTCATCCAGGTCTAATTTTAAAAACACTAGGCTAAGTGCAGAGATACGAGAAAGTGCTTACTGCAGACAGAGCTGGGATATGCCAAGGTTAACCTCACTTGCAGTTGCAGAGCAGGTTTTTAGTGATAAGAATTTTGCGCAAAACTTCCTCTGTAAGCGACTTTTACTTTGAGCAGTGCTCAATAAACAAAAACACCCAAAGAGCTATTTCAAATCCATAAAGACAACCAAAAACCTGCACTGAAATTGCTCTAAGGAGGAACATTGCCTAGCAATGTGGGGAAAAGGGTTTGATAGCAGGGCTGGGTTTAGTGGGTCCTAATCAGGGCCATGCAGTGGGGGCGTCAGAGAGCTTGTCCAGAGATGGTGACGTGGCGGCTTCGTCCTGTCCCTCCTCAGAGCTGAGGGGTTCAGTGGCCGGGGACGGTGGGGGTGAGCGAGGTTCCTCCTGAGGGTCGGTCCGTGTCGTGGCACCTGTCCCGTAGGACAGCCGGTAACTGGAGAGCGCCTGCTCCAGCACGTGGCGGTATTCGCCTCGGTGGCTGAGCCGGAACTGTCGTAGCGCATCCAGCAGTTGAGCGGCAGCAGAGCCGCCTTCTTCCTCCTCACCGCCGGCTGCTCCCCCCTGGCTGTCCTGGTGCAAGACGCCAGTGTCAGTGGACAGAGCAGGTTAAGAGACCCCGCTTAGAGCGGGCCACCTGCCCATGACCTTACACTGGCCTTTCATTTAGAAAGAAGCACGCTTGAGGAGCGACAAAATAAGCTGTAAGTGGTGGCGAATGTGTGTTCGTCTGTGTGTGCGTGCGAGTGTACAAAAGATGCAGGAGCTTGTCAACACGGGTCTTTTCTCACAAGTCTTAGGAGCAATAAACTTGCTGAAGTAGCATTACCAAGATGCGAGTGCGACCACACAAATATAAACGCTTACAGAGTGGCACAAGCACAGACGGACAAACAAAGCCAAGGCCAGCAAAAAAAGCCTTGCATTTACATCTTAAATGCAGAGGCAGTGCTCTTAAAGATAGTGGAGTTTGAATGTTTAACCTGCTCTATATATAAGCTATCGCTGAGTACCAGTTACACTTGCCTAAGTACGACATTTGCTAATCACTTACTAAATGTATCATTCAAAATATTTGCTGGTGTCTGCATTAAAAGTATTATAAGATGATGAGTAAATGAATGGACTTAAGTCTAAAAAAGAAGACTCAAGTGACCTTTTGTTTTGAATTCTTATAAGAACAAAAAAGGAAGGAAAAAACACTCACCCCATCTTCTTCTCTGTGTGGGTTTAGCCTGTTGTAAACAGCTTCAATTACACTACGTCTGGAAGAGAAGAGAAGAGAAAAGAGACAAATTAAACCCCAAGGAAGACTCTGACAGGAAAATATTATTTGGTTTACAGCAAAACCTCAGATGTTTAAATTTAGAATAAATCACTATTCACATATTGTTAAGACATTATGCATTGCAATATTTTTACTCGATTCCTATATATTGATATTTAATTTACAGATGTATTCTCACACCAAGAATCAATATCTTAAGTTAATTTCCACATTAAAATAATTTGATATACTAGTTTATATAATTATATAACAGCAACACTAGAAAATATTTTCACATTTAATGTTAAATTAATATAAAATTCTGGATGATACCAATAGGCCTATAATTACTTTCATGTTATGGACAATAATTGATAGATGGTTCAAATTAAAACTATACTATTGTGTCTAAATCAATGAGAAAAACTGTAAAAACTTAACTTTTATAATTTTGAATGATACAAGTGAATTTAGGCATTACAACATTACCATATGTCTAACATATGTTTACAATAAGAAAAATGGATTATCATTTAGACATTTGCTCGAGATTAAGGATTAAAGTACTAATCTAAATGCAAAAACAGAAACAAAAGAGAAAAGAAAAACAAAGATACTGGACCAAAATCATGCATCAATACCGCATCACCAAGTGTGCACTGATTCCCACTCCTAATACAAAAGTAGGGCAATTACAAAACGGCTCTGATCAGCAGAAATGGACAAATGTTACTAAATTTTGGATCCGTACTTGCTAGCGAGACCACCTCCTGGTGGCAGGTTGGGGATGCTCTCAGGGCGAAGGTTATGCATGATGTGGCTTAGATCTGGGATGCCTTCCTCCCCTGACTTCTCCATGATTTCTGCAGACAAAGACAATTACATTACACATGTGGGATAATGGAAGAGTGTGATAATGGAAGCCTGGAGCATTTCTTCCACCATGACTACTGCTGTGAAAACAGTGTAGGCATTGGATCAGAAATCCCACTTATAGACAGAGTGTGAGAAAAATAACATCCAGCTGGAGAAAGAACGCCAAACAGGTTTCATCACAGCTGTCCTGACTACATCTCTAGTGGAAAATACACGAATTCTTTCAGAATTAATATATTCCCCATCCAGAAAAGTTCCTACGAGCCTCCAGACTGTTCAGAACATGCCAGGAAGTTGACAGAGAAGAAACAGAGGGAGAAGAAGAGGACTGCAATCTAAACAGAACTTACACGGAGAGCATTTTCGAACCACATGGCAGACACTAAGGTCTTTTCATTAGGACTTTTTTAATTAAAAGATGTCCATTTCCACAACGCTCGATGGACAATGCAGAAAACTGGCTGACAAATATACAGGTGCCACCTCTTACCTTCCACACGAGCCTCCAGGAACTTGTCCAACTCGGCCTCTCTCTTGACAGCCTCCTCTGATACCTTCGGTGCATTGGGGAAACATACTAGAACAACACTCATGTTGTCTCGGCTTCCCTGATAAGAAAAAAAAAAGAAGAAAAAAAGAGATTGTAGGTTAAAGAAAAGGCAGTTCAATGGACAAAAGTCCAACCTGTTGAGCAAGTGTTTATAACACCACAAGCTTCTATTGTAAACCACTATAAATCTAGACCGCTTCCAATTTTGCCAATATTTACCTCAGATGGAAATTTGTGACATCTATTCATACTTAGACACTAAGCAGACCATCGTAGAGAAACATCTTTCAATTGAAGGGGGGGGGGGGGGGGGGGGGGGGGGCTTAGTTTCCAATGTATATATGAGCCATACATCATGAAAATGTATGAAGAAGGTTACAGACTAATACGGAAAGCCCTGACATCAACTTGAGAAAATCCATGCCAGATCCAGAGCTGTGACATCACTCACAAGGTCCCTGGCTCTTAGCCTGGTAATACCAGACTCTGCTACTTCACTTTGCTTCGTAGAGAGAGTCTGGAATAGCATAATAGAGAAGTGTTTTCTCTCTCGCGGGGGGCGCTTGTCTGAAGTTTAAAATCATTGGTTACCCGTAAGCCAATCACATAACGTTTGGTTATGACGCGTGTTATGCGCAGGCTCAGCCGCATCTAACTTCCACTGTAAACACATGTATGATGCAAAAACTAAACCATCGAGCGAAATACCGGAGTGAACATGGCTGTGAACGACTTTTGCAGATTATGTGAAGTAAATCTACGCAAGTACGCATCCACCACGGTACAATCAGCGTCTATGTCACGGCTCTCTCAGCCCGCCCTCTGTTCGTTGATTGGCCCGGCTGTTTTCAGGCCGGTGGAAAATTGAAAGATACGCTGCTATCTCAGACTGACTACAGGAGCGAAATGAAATTAGCGGAAGTAGGAAGTCTGACGTAGTCAGGCTACCTGGCTCTGTCTGATCATCTGGAAAGCTGGTGTCAACAAAGGCAGAGGGCTCAAGTGTTTTTTAAAGGGTATTCGAGGGGTTTTGGATTCTTGAATGCCATGAGACAAAAAAAATAAATAAAAAATGCAGCATGGAAAAGGGGTGTGGGGATTGTTTTTATAAAATCATGAGTTACACACAGCTGGTTTGTCTAATGAGACTAGCAGGACTAGCGATTATGTAAAGACTCAATGATTCAACTTCATAAAGCTGTACAACTAATGAAAGACAGAACAAATAGACTAAAAAAGGTACGAAATTAGGGTAAAAAGATTTAAAAGGAAGAAAAAAAAATTCACCCAAAAATGCCATTTACTCTATTTGACACGAAACAAATACAGCACAAACCATGATGAAATTCAAGGACAGCTTCTCCCTCAGAGCCATAGCCATCATGAACTCTAATATGCACTGATCCCTCTCTGCTACAGAAATACATAAACACATACAGTCTCAGGGTGCTATTTTTCAATATTCACTTTGCCCACGAACAGGTTTAGTGCAATATATTCTTAGTGCAATATTTAAATTTGACTACAAACTGTTTATTTTTGTAATATACGTTTAATATTTGTCATATATAATATTGTTTTTGTTGGTTGTATAATTTTTCTGGCACCAAGGGAAACACTTACTAATTTCTTCATACGCGAGTATAATGACAATAAAGGCTTTCTATTCTATTCTATTCTATTCTATTCTATTCTATTCTATTCTATTCTATTCTATTCTATTCTATTGTCCAATTTGTAAACAAAAGACTGATTGTCAACTGTTTTTTTTTTAAGTCAGTCAAAAAGATTCAAGTAACAGCTTTGAACTTGCTTGCAAGTTGGCAGTTTGAATAACAGCGAAAAACCATGATGCGTTTCTCTACTAACAATGAAGCTGTGAGTTTAATTGCTTCAAAAACAGCAACGTTACCACCTCATTACTGAAACAATATTATTTAGCAATTCAGTAATGAAGCTACTTTGGTCGCTGGACAGTATTGACAAAAGTATTTGTGCTCCTAAATGTTTTTGTGTGTGTGCAGTGCGATCTCCCATCTCTGTGTGTGAGTGCAATTAAGGTTAACGCACACTTACCAGCCAAAAATATATATAAAAAAAACAAGCATTCAGATCATGGTATAAAATGAAATATTACATAAAAAAATATTATTGTTATTGTAAGTTTAAATCGAAACATGGTGTTATATTCTTCTAAAACAGTCATATTTTTATTTTAGCACTAATCATAACTAGAGACATCTGTTGTGATCTCCTCACCTTATGTAAACAGGTGTCCACCACAGAGTTGCAGATCTTCTCCAAATCATCCCACACCTCCAGCCGAGAGCGTACAAAATCACACAGCTCCTCATTAGTCATCACATCCCAGATACCATCGCAGGCGAGCACCACAAATTCATCCTCTTCTGAAACGCGTGGGATTTCGAACACCTCCGGTTCCGGAGATACCAGCTGCTCAGTGGGGCCCTTTCCATCCACACACTTGTAGTCATAGTCCCCCAGTGCGCGCGACACTGCAAGAGAACCATTCACCCTTTGGATCATCACAGAACCTCCTGCGTTCTGAATGCGCTCTTTCTCACGTGGATTGCACGGCTTGTGGTCTTGCGTGGAGAACCGGACCTGTCCGGCACGGCTTAGCACGGCACGCGAGTCTCCGCAGTTGATGAAATAGAGGTGCTCAGGGGACACCAGCACGCCAACCGCCGTGGAGCCACTACGGTCCATGCCGTTACGTAGATCTGAGAAGTTGCGCATGTACTCGTCGATCTTCAGGAAGCCAGAACGAATGCCGATTTTAACGCCCTCCACGGAGTCGGGGCCAGAACGGAAGTCCTCGCTGCTGGTTATGATGTGCTCCAGCAGGTGTTTGGAGCAATAGTTGGCCACGCGGGAGCCCGCGTGACCGTCGTACACCGCGAAGAAGGACCAGTCGTCCAGGCCGTGAGGCAGACCCACTGCGGCCGTGTGTGCATCCTCCATCTCTACCCGCCAGCCCTGCATGCTACTCAGGCCAAAGAGCAGACCGTTGCCCGCCCCATGAGCATTGTGTTTCTCTGTCTTCGGTTTGTCCAAGAAGGCCCCCATGGCTCAGGACACCGTCTGCAAGAGAAAGAGTGAGTGATGCGAAGTTGCTTTACTTGTCAAAAAGCTTTTTATGATGCTTAAGTATCACAACAACAAAGAGCATTTTGAGAGGTTAAAGGCATATTTTACCAAATAATTGAAATAGTCATTATTTACTTACCCTCGCGTCATTCCATTAAAACTTTGGTTAATCGTCAAAAAATGAATTATGATATTTTAAATGAAACCTGGTTTCTTATATTAAAATATCTTAATTTGCGTTTTAAAGATGACGTAAGATGATGAGTAAATAATGATACAATTTTCATTTTTGGGTGAACTAACCCTTAAACAATATCATGCCATGTTATACTAAACATGTTACTGGCAATTTAATCCACAAACACAGGTTGGGCTTTTTTGGGAGATCAGCCAAACAAACACTTGAGCAACACCAGCAAAGCCGTTGCATTGACGACAATGTTCTTTAGTATTACACAGTCATCAATCCTCCTTTGTTCATAAAACAGTGCATGTAAAAAGTATGAGACTGAAGGCTATGAAAGTGACAACTGCCAACGGAGTTACTGACAGATCTTGATGTGATCTAAAAGCTACTGTAACAGCAGATATGAAGATAATAACAAACTGCCAAAAGCTCATCAAAAGCAAATAAATACTTCAATCAAACCTCAGCAATTATGTTAATCAAGACCAATTAAATACAATGAGCATACAAGCATATATGACTAAATAAGTCATAATTCACTGAGTAGGCAGAAAAATAAATAACACTATTTAACCTAACACATTAACCTAACACATTTGGCATGACGTTCAATGAGAAAATCTTTGCAGAAGTGACTTATCACTGTTTAACTAGACCCATATCATCATAACCCACCATGAAAGGCACTATGCAATGTAAAATGTGCAGGTGTGTTCAAATGGAGCATTTAGGCTATGTGATAAAAATACACTAAAACTGTATTATTGTGAAAAAACTACAAAATGTAAGAGTGTTTGTAAGATAATGGTGAACATGACTCTAGGACTTCAGTGAAGGGGTCGCTCAGAGAAATAGCATGCATGAATGAAAGTTTCCTGTCAAAAGCTGGATCTAAACCCTCACAGTATGAAGCAGCGCCTAAATGAAAGCATATAAGGATGTCAAAAAAGGCTTCTGGACACATAATCTACACAGACAGATGGGGTGTGTCCGGACGGTAACTCAAGCTCCTGCATCACATTTCATCTTGAGTTTCATCTCTACCATGAGCCACGCTTGAAAAAAAACAAAACAAAAAACAAACTGGCTTTGGCTATCTAACCTCATCCTCAAGACAAGCAAGCACACAGACATCAAATGCATTTGTGTACTGCACAAACGGCGCATGCATGCAAAGCGCACTTTAAAGGAGCTTAGCAGAACTTACAAGACCAGAGGAAAAATGTATTATTGATTACAAGCTACCGAGACAGAAGGCAAAATGTATTTTTCATAAGTCTGTTTCCCCATCTGAATGCAGGATTAGAAAGTGTGGAACAGCTTTAAGCCGCTTTGGGCAAACCCCAACCGTAAGACCATTACATGACTCCAGGAATAGCCACTGAAATGTATTACAAGCCCAAATAAGCCATTAGACAAATGGAACGAGAGCTGCCTCGTAAGCTATGCGATCACAACTTGGGACCTTGACCTAGCAAACCCAAAAAAGCCAGTAGGCTACTAACTAGAAACGAGTCAAGGCTTGCCAATAGATATTACAAGCAGGGTCATGGGAGAGGTCAAATGACAGTTTCTCTCATTCTCTTGAAGCGCCCCTCTTCACAGGTCTGTTTATCCATTGGGAGAATGAGAACTGGCAGTGGTCAGCAGGGCCGGGATCCAGTGAAAGTTCCAGCATTCAGAGGATCATGGGCTCGTCCAAACCTGAGCATGTGGCCCATCAGGGACTAAACTAGACTTACCCAGAAGGGTGGTGCCCATGGCCAGATATTTGCTCACTACTCCACACATGACAGGCATGGAAGGCATGTGACCAAAAAAGGTGGTTGGGAGCTGGAGTGTGTGTTTGTGTGTGTGTGGTTGGATGAGGGCACAGGTTGTTGTGCAGTGTCATGGCTCGGCTGGCCAGGCTGTCGGTTTGGCAGGTCCTCCCCCTCTGAGCATGGCTCTATTTATATCTCTTCAAACTCAGATTGGGTTACTTGCTTCTGAAAGTGGGCAGGGGCGAAGTGGTGCATCCTTACGGCTGTTATTCATGGGAGGGAACGGGGCTTCTTCCCAACATTCATGTTCAGACGTCCTTGTCAGATCCTCTTCATTCTGAGGCCTTGAGGCTGGGATGATCTCTGTCAACAGTAAAAGGGCTGATCCATCATGCAGCGCTCGCTTTGATCAAACCCTGCCATTAGCATGGCAGATACACTCAAGAGGAAGCTTTGTTAATGCTCAGGCTTCAAAACAAGAGCACAAGACCAGGTGCAGTAAACGCACGAATGTATCAGATCAAACGTTAATAAACAGGCACAACAGCAGGAAATGAGGGGGGTTTGGAAAGGTGGCTGGATGTGGACCTGAGGAAGGGATGGTTGAAACTGGACAGTTTACCTTCATCTCCACACCACACACTAAAGGCAAGATTAAACATGAATGTCTGGCACAACTAAATGAAAGAAATTATTTTTAGTTTACTGCATTACTGCATTTTAGTTTACTGATGTATTAATCCTGGCTGGAAGTGCTATGGATTAAATTACAGGTTACACAGTATTATATTGGGGAGAACTGTATTGATAAATGGCCGCCAAGTATCGATATTTTCAGGGAGTGAATTTCGGCTCGCAATTGTGAGTATTGTGCATCATTTTACCCTAAGATCTGCGCTTATGATCCGGGAAATAATGATCATTTGAAATATTTCTTTCAGACTCATTTCATGAGTCATTTCATTTCAATTCATTCACAAGTCATTTCATAAAATCTTTCTTGTGCATGAGCTGTGTGTTCAGGAAGGGTGTCCTTGCATATTTCTGAACATGGACCAATATGTTTGCATGCCTTTAACTCAAGAAATATTAAAGATATCTTGCTATCCTTTTAGATACTGGTTGTTAAACTTTCATTTTGGAATCTTCATTTTAAAGGCCCTCGATGGTTGAATCCCTCGCCATTTTTGAACTGTCACCGTTTTCATATAATGAAACAAAGATTGCCTAAGTCAACAGATCTACTAATAGATCTACCAATCTCTCTGTAAAAATAGTAAAAATTAAATAATGATGCTGTCACTTTTTAAAGCCAGTTTACACCCCTCTTTGGTTCTAAATCTCAGGTGAAAATGGTCATTTTTCATGATCATCTCTACAAGATTACTCAAATAAATATTCATCCATGACATTTAATAGTTTGGCCTTCATCACTATTTATGTTTGTACAGAAAAAAATATTGACAAAATCAAAAATTTGACCCAGGGAAGTTTCCAAAATTTGGTTGATTTGACACGGAATGACCCAGTAGCCTCTCGAATACTGTCTGTATGAACGTGCAACGATGTTTTGTTGTAATAGCTTACACAGCACAGGGAGGGAGGCTTAATTTGAATTGTTGAACTACATTTACATAAAGACAAGTTAACAGTAATAAAAATAAGAACAAATAAACAAACTATAAACAATAGCACAAATAAATACAATAGAGTAAAGAGACAAATGAAATAAACATGGCTTCAAGTTTAACAGTATAAGAAATACTACAGAAATGAAAGTAATCAAACAGTAAAATAACACTGGTGGACAGTTTTCTTTGTGAAAATTAAATACAGATTAATGCTTACAATTAAAGTTACAAAAAAGTTATTCAGTCAAGAGCAGCGAGTGATTTTCTCTGTCTTTTGCAGCAGGTTTATTAGGCTGCTATCACTTTAAGGGCTTATATGCACAGATCCAATATACCATTACAGTGTTTACGTTCTAAAACAGACTATTTACCTGAATACTCGGCAACACGGCCATTTTGACATAATTTTTTATGTATTTGACTGTTTAAAGGGTCATGAAACCCCCCTCTTTCAGCTCAAGTCTAGCTCACAATATTTTTGAAAAATGCAACTTAAATGGGCGTGGTGGCTGTGAGAAGAAGGGAGGGGAGTGGGTGTGGTACGGTAGGGGAGAGGGGAGAGGGGGAAACTGTCACCGCAATGGCCCATGCATATCGACTGTCACTTAAAATCAGTGGTAAAACGTGAGGAAATGCTAAAAAAAAATATATATATATATATATATATATAGCTGGCAAAGTTAAAGTCTAATGAAATACACTGATGCCTTATTTTTGTCCTTTCAAAAGTAACTGAATGCCCTTCTACATATATTTGCCTACATTATTAAAGTATAATTGTATTTAAAACATATAACGTTTATGTATAATTATGTCATTATAAAATATATATTTGTTTATATACACACTATAAATGCATATATTTGAAAATAATAAATTTTCCGCTTAAAAAAAAAAAAGTTCCGTGGGCTACATAGCCTAGATCTACGCGCCCCCTAAACCCACATAGTAAAGATGGACAGTGACAGAGAAATTTGCACGCATACGTTCCATACAATTGAGGTATTGAGGTATTATCGAAATATCTAAATTTTAATAACGAGTGATTATTTAACAAAAGGCATGTAAAACGGTCAGGGTTACATTTTAGACACACACACGCACACACACGACACACCTCTGAAGTGAAAGAAAAGTCCTCGGAACCGCATCACTCGCAAGACGAAACCTGCATTGGTGTACAAGGCCGAAGTCCACCATTCTCCAGTTGAATGGTTGCTACACCGGAGTCCAGCTCGGGCAGCATCGCGGGGAAAGATGCACTGGAACTTTTTGCACCACGAAAACAAACGCGCGTCCCATCATTGCCTCTCTCATCAGCTACGCGATATCACAGTTTGATATGTCTTGTCTGTCATTGTAAAGTTCCCCGTGGTGTCATGAATAATTAAGAGAAAGTGTCTTCTCATTGGATAAGAAAACTCAGCACATGAATAATTATGAGACACCGATGAGTCATCAAAGTACTATAGTGCACTGCCACGTCACAGCCTGTGACGTGGACACGATGAAGATTTTAAAACCGGAAGACGAAAATAGCGGAAAAAAACTAAAATTTAACCATTTTCCCCCTACTATTAAATATAACAGATGCTATCATTGTCTTCAATGGTGTTCAACACACATACCTGTGTTAAAATCTCAGAAAATTTGGTTTAGGGTTTCATGACCCTTTAAGCACAATAAGCCATGAAAAAAAAAATCTATTTGGTAAAAAATTTCCTTGCAAGCTCTTTGAGGCGGCTTTATGAGAGCGCCACTTATACCTATAAATCAGTGGTGCACGTGCTTTTGGCTAAGTGTGAAACCTGCGGGAATTACTAAAATTATGTGCAATACAAGCACATACAACCAAAGCGAATGAGGAGGCGGGTGTGTGTCAATTTGCCGTCGGAGAAAGCACAGCTGGTATCGGTGTACCCTGAAAAAAACTGCTAAAAAGAAGTGCAGAAAACTAATACAAAGAAAACCTTCCAACATGGATTATGAAAATATTAATTTAAAAAAACTGACAAAGCTAAACTATGCAGTTGAGTCATAGTTCAGTAGACATCAGCAGGACAAGATGCACTATACAAATACATTTTTGGATAGCCACTGAAAATTGGCGTAGGTTTGATTTTGAAATTGGTAGGGACGGGGACATCAATATAAATATATTTTAAGTTTTGATCGAAATTATTGCTAAGGATATATCAGTGTCACTGGATATTGGTAGGGACACGTCCCTAGCGTCCCTACTAAATTCTACGCCCCTGAGTGAAACGATCATGATATTTTAAAAAGAGAGCTGAAGGACTATTTTTACTAAAGGTTCATAAAACTAATCTGTGAAATTACATATAGTGTATGCCATGTAATTAAGGACAAACTTTCCATAATCAAATAAATCATAATCAAATAAATAACTAAAAAACAAAACCACACAAATGGATTAAAACAGAATTATGCAGGAAATGCTGTAGCACACAATAAGGATTCACAAGGATCACTACTGCTATAGCAACTGTGCAATAAAGAGCTTCAAAGAGAAGCACAGAACACAATTGATTTACTGCTGTAGCAACACATTGTGAAGAATTGAGATGTTGAAAATAAAGTGATATTCTGATGCTAAGGTATTTTTTCTTAGTCTAATTAGACCTAGTGTATTCAAGTACATGGAAATGGACACACAAAAAAAAAGGTCCAAATTGATGTCATAACATCCTCCCACCCTCATCTTGTTGAGGCACAATTATAACTCCCCCCCCCCCCCCCCCCACACTTTCTATACAAGACTCCATTCTAAAAATAAAGTAAACACTGTGGCGTCACCAAGCAACTCCAGTGCCGCACTGTAAACAGGGGGCTTAGCTTCATTCAGTGACCTAGCTGCAAGCTCTGCATCTTCTCGGGACGAGATGACCCCCACACATTTCCGCTTTAGCTCTGCATGAAAACAGGCATCGAGCTTAACCTCTGGTATAGAGTAAGCAACTGATAGGATTCTGACCAAATCACTTAGCTTTCTGTTAGCTGACAGTATTTGCCAGTCCACTGCTGGTGTTCTGAGTGCCTGCAAGCCACACTAATGCTTATAACACTGTACAGAGGCTAGGGTTGGCCGGTATGACGATATATATGGCGAAATAAACTGTCTATTGTTAGAGATTTTGCTACATCATTTATATCATGGTATGCAAATATATACACGTAAAAGATACAATTCAAGTTTATTTGGACTTTTGACAGCTCCAGGGCTTTCATGAGAACTACAGATTACACTTCCACATTTTGTATCCCCACCCACGGACAGTCGGATCAACAGAGGGTTAGTAACAAAAAAAGTTGTTTTGTAACAGTAGGTTTATTACAGAAAATGTTATCACTTAAAGGGATGGTTCGGAGTAAAATCAACCTAGGGTCCTTTGCACCATGACCTCGAGCCAAACACCCCCCCCCAGAAGCCTTTTTTTCCTTGTTACACATTTAACATTATTAAAGTTAGAGCTCATTTCGAGATATCAGCCGGATGGTTTAGTGCAGGCGCTAATGGAACCTAGGTTGTATCTGGTAAATTACCCCACTAATAGCGCCCGGAATGGTACCAAACTTCTACAGTAGTACGAATAGGTTCTGTACTCATAAAACGAGGCATTGGAAAGTTAAGTACATCAGGTGTTTATTTAAATAACACTTGCCTGATGGCTCATGCTACTGCTAACCCGGACGTCGAGGTCACTTCAGTGATTTGGGAAAAGCCTGTAAAAGTCCTGGCAGAAAGCGATGCATAAGGATGTAGTGTAACGACACCCAGTTCCAGGAATGCAATAATATTTTGTTGGTAGTACCAGTTTGCAACAATTATTAGTTAACATTAAGTTGTCAACACTTTGGAAAAAAATTATAAAAAATGTTGAATATACTGGCTTTCTGCCAGGACTTTTACGGGCTTTTCCCAAATCACTGAAGTGACCTCGACGACCGGGTTAGCGGTAGCTTTAGCCATCAGGCAAGTGTTATTTAAATAAACTCCTGATGTACTTAACTTTCCAATAGGGCTGGACCCGAATATTCGAATATTCGTTCGGTGGGTTGGTATTCGATTTGAAAATTTGACATTCGAATATCTGTTGTTTTTTTGTTGTTGTTTTTTTCACACCTGGGATCCCCCGCGAAACGGTTCTCATTCGTGCTTGAATAAGGCCAGCGACACACTGGCTGCGTGGCGTGTCCGTTTTTATTTCGGCTCCCATGTTAACAGGTTGGAGTTTGCACACTGCCTGTGTGAGACACGCGTCTCAGGCACGGCTCGAGCCACGCGGAAAACACGTGCATGCTAGAAATAGAACCGACGCCAGTGTTCCAGCAACGGGAGTGTTCTCTGGCTATAGAGCGCAGAACAGCGGAGTTTGTATGGACCGAAGCATGCCTGAGCTTGTGTTTTGGGTTAAGATGCGTTGCTTTGACATTCTGGAAAATAGAATAATAGAAAAAAAATGTATTAGTCTTTTTACCCGTTATTATCAATCTAAATTAATCTTGTTTTTAATTTAACTTAATTTAATTTTTCTTTATTTAAATTTCGTTTTTCTTTATTTAAATTTCGTTTTTCTTTATTTAAATTTCGTTTTTCTTTATTTAAATTTCGTTTTTCTTTATTTAAATTTCGTTTTTCTTTATTTAAATTTCGTTTTTTTTTTATTTAAATTTCGTTTTTCTTTATTTAAATTTCGTTTTTCTTTATTTAAATTTCGTTTTTCTTTATTTAAATCTACCCTTTACTGTATCAGTAATTTGTTAGTCAGAAAAATATTAGACTACCTTAAAAGTATTGCTTAATTTAACAGACCTGTGTGTGTGCGCTTTATATCACTAGTGCAATGTCCGTTCTCGGAGCATATAAGCCCTGCCCGCGTGAGGCGCGCCGCTTCCCGCTCGCGCTGTTCTGTAGTTTTCGAAAAGTTTATTAATTCTGAATGTGTCGCGTCTCGCGTGTCCATCTATATTGCACCAAATGCAACACTGCACTCCCTTGTGAAGTCGATTGGATGAACGGTTCTCGAAATAATCAAAATGCAAACGGACATACAGACACATAGAGAATACTGCCTTTATTAGAGAGAAGAATATGTTCAGCACCCTCTCTCCGAAGCTTAGAATATTCGATGTTCATTACTACCGAAGCTTCGAAGCTCAAAAAATGGTATTCGGACCAGCCCTACTTTCCAATGCCTCATTTTATGAGTACAGAACCTATTTGTTCTACTGTAGAAGTTTGGTACCATTCCGGGGATTATTAGTGGGGTAATTTACCAGATACAACCCAGGTTCCATTAGCGCCTGCACTAAGCCATTCGGCTGATATCTCTAAATAAGCTCTAACTTTAAAAATGTTCTACCAAGGGGAAAAAGGCTTCTGGGGGGGGGGTGTTTGGCTCGAGGTCATGGTGCAAAGGACCCTAGGTTGATTTTACTCCGAACTATCCCTTTAAGACATAAGCAAACGAGGATACTGGCCGAGGCTGGCATTTTGACAATTTTCACACCACACACTCACTTTGAATTACGGCCGCACACTTGTTTCTCTGGCGCATAAGGTCTATGGGTGCATATCATTCGTTTGTCAAAATGAAATGTTAAAGGGGGGGTGAATTGCTGTTTCATGCATACTGAGTTTTTTACACTGTTAAAGAGTTGGATTCCCATGCTAAACATGGACAAAGTTTCAAAAGTTAAGTTGTACGTTTGAAGGAGTATTTTTGTTCCAAAAATACTCCTTCCGGTTTGTCACAAGTTTCGGAAAGTTTTTTTCGAGTATAGCTCTGTCTTACGTAAGATAGAGCGGAATTTCCTTATATGGGTCCTAAGGGCACTTCTCCGCGGCCGCGCGCGCACTCGCAGACCAGAGAGAGAAGAGAGCGAAAGCAGTACGTTACCTCAAAGCGCTATGCTCGGCGATAGGGAAGTCAATGTCACCAAAGAAGTGGGTTTTTGGTTGGCAGGGCAAGACAACCCTGCACAGATTCCCAAAGAACCCAGCGTTAAGGGAATAGTGGATGGAGTTTGTTTTTTCGAAGCATCAACGGAGGTTGTGCACGACTCTTTGTTCCCTGCATTTCGACGATGATTGTTTTATAAACAAAGCCCAGATCGACTTATTTGCAGATCGTCTAATGCTTAAGGATCGAGCAGTCACGGTGAGTAAACTACTTCAAATGTCTCTCTGTGTTGTTGTTAGATCAGTTAGCACAGCTATAGCACACCGCCCACACGGCCCGCCCCCAGCCGCTCGGTTTTTTCCGGAAAGACTCGGTACAGCCAATCTTTAACTTATAAATATAATAAAACTAAAGACGTTTTGGAGATATGAAGGATGCAATACTACTCTATAGGTACTCAAGATTAACAGGAGATTGAGTGAAAATGAGCATTTCACCCCCCCTATGATTAGTCAGTATCTGTTAGTCCCGCCCACAATACCTTCTTATAACACAAGGTTGTAAAACTAGTTATAGTAAGAATTGCACATTTGTGGAGTTGAATTTGAAAATTGATACTTTGAAAAAGATACTTTAAAAAGCCTACACTGGAAACCCCAATTGTACTGCTGCAAAAAAACAAGGCTAGCAATGAATCCGGGCGATTCCTTTAACTTAATGAGTTCATCTCAGTTTTTTACCAGAAGTATCTATCACTAATATTCAGGGGTGCACCTCTGGTCTGAAATGAAAAAATTCCCTAGGGGAAAACAAATACTTTTAAAATAAAAATGACAATGAAATTACCACTATAATCAGTAGATGGCAGCAGAGAAGCACTCGTTAGCTCGCTTGCCATTGCCACTTCCTAATGTAGTTCTTTTCATGTTTTGCTTTTGGATTTATTATAAAATAGCTATAATAACAAATTATTTAGGCTATGCTAATAAGTAAATGCATCAAATACTTTCAAATATTTTTAGATTTAATTAAAAAAAAAAATTCAAATGGGCCTATTTTTAAACATTGCTGTTAAAAAAAAAAAAGAAGAGAGCGCTAAATATCTTTTACTCGTTTATGTTACTGCAGGTCTATTAGTCTGCATTTACACTACAGCACTAAATGCATAGGACTATTTTGACAAATGTTTTGTTCCGTCTGTTGCCGCGGTTATCACTGACGATCATAGCAATTTCAGGAGCTATTCGCAGAACAATGTAGCGTATTCACTCCTTATATTTCATAAGCTACGCTTTGCCAACCCTGTTTTATAAAGGCCCACCCACTTAAACATTTCTGGCCTCGCCCCTGCTCTGTATGCAGCGCTGTACAGTGGCTCCAGCTACTTTATGTTCCCTGTCCAACTAAAATAACATTTCATATTCAAATTGTGAAAGGTTTATAAACAGACTATGATGCATGATGTGTATTTATAGGCAGGTTATGTAGTAAGAAAGGCAGTTACATCATTGTTTGGTGATCAAATCAGTGGATAGAGAGACATGGGCCAGTTCTGACAGTGTTTCAAAGATAGCACACAAAAGCCGTTACAAAAAGGTGTTTATGTGGTTAGAGTGCAACAAAGGACCCAGATCATACAGTTTCAGGGCACTCCCTAAGCTAAAGGAAGATGTGTTGCATTACAAGGCACCAAAACAAAAGAAGCGCAACAAGGCCCTGTATGGAGAGAGCTATATCTGTCCAGCTAGCCTCAGCTGAGTAAACACAGAGTTAGGAGAATGACAACCTACCCCTCTTCTATCACTCATACCATATGTGGCCTCTGCTCTACTGGAGGCAGGATGAAAGATGCGATGTCGGGTTCCTCTCCCCATGCACACATGTAAAGCACAGAAGAGCTCTCACATCTACTGTACGAATTATCCGCCCCCTCACAGACACACTGTAACTCCCACACGGCCATACACAGTTGGAACCGCAAACTTTCGCCATCTTTCCCCTTGAAACTGTTGTCACTGGCCAGTCATTTCTATCAAAACCACACAGTGAAACCTAAAGCGCAGGCCTATACTGCAAAAACCCAGCCAAAATACATTGTATCGGCGTAAGAGGGAAGTGGATTTTGGCAGACTTACACAACCACCGAGGGTGTGAGCTGACAGTCTGCTCGCTAAAAGGTCTAAAAGGTCTGTGCAAGAGGAATAAGAGACAACCGAGGGTAAAAAACGAAGGGAAAGTTCCAAATTAATGACAATTAACTACCTGAAACTCTTTCGTACAAGGCACTGCACAACTGGAGACTCAGCAAAACCTGATTTTATTTGAAATCTTCATTGAAAGACTCGAAACAAGCATCATCTTGTGGAAATCGCTGGTCTCCACAGGAGCAGCAGTTGCGATCACAGCATGTGAACAAAAAGGTATATAGAGGTACAACAAACAATAGTGAGCAATGCTGAGTCCCGCTGATGGTACAGCAAAGCAACACGTATTTGAGTAGGAGCTTGAGATAAAGTTCAATGCAAACGGTGTACCTAAGATTCAAAAAACATTCAAGTCGTGACATTTTTTGTCCCATAATGACAATACTTCAAAAATTCACTTTTCTTTTGCAATTGCATATTCACCACATGTGCTTTTCATTTTTATGGATTTCACTGACCTCAGTGCTGTTAGGCTCAATCCTAGAAATTGAGCAAAAGCCAATCAAGATTGGGAGCAATGAGCCATTTTTGTATGCAATATGCATCAGACGATCTGTGGGCATGACGCCTGAGGGTTAGACTACAGTAAGATCAAAAACAGATACCTAGCACCAGTAATACAGATTAACACAGCTTTAACCACAGCTTAGTCTTACTTCACTAATGGTGTGCTCACACTTGGCATGTTTAGTTTGATTAAAACAAACCCTGGTGCGATTGCGCTGTTAGTGCAGTTCATTTGAATAAGTGTGAACGCTGCAACCCAAACCCTGGTGCGCACCAAACAAGCTGACTGAGACCGCTGAAAAGATGGGTCTTGGTCCGATTACAAACTCTGGTGTGGTTCGAATGATATGTGAACGCAACACGGACCAAAGACATGTAAACAAACCAAAAACGGGACACGATATCACAAGATGCCAGTCGCAAATTTGACCATCACAGTTCGGTACAGGCATCAGAGCCGCGTCTCCTCACTGCACATCTTCATTTGTGTGTGTGATGTTGGGATCCCTGCCACTGTTTTGACTCCTTTAAAGGGATACTCCACCATTTTTTCATATTAAACTATGTTATTCCCTTAACTAAGACGAGGTGATACATACCTCTCTCGTCTCAGTGCGTGCACTCAATTGCTCTGGTGCGCGGCGACACTTTGATAGCACTTAGCTTAGCCTAGTTCATTCATTAGGAATAGCACTTGAAGTTGGGAGCACTTCGACTCTGCGCAGTAAAAAGTCACGTTGATTCTAATGACAGAAGTGAGAGGGAGAGGATTTATCAGGAGTGACTTTTTACTGTGCAGAGTTGAAGTGCTCCCAACTTCAAGTGCTATTCTGCCATACATTATAGTTATACTTTTTAACCGCTTAGAAAAGCGCCACGTTTTATTTTGTGTCACCATACTTGGTCGTGTAACTACTCATGTAACTGTATTTAAATACGGAAAACGTGGAGGTGTTTGGTGCTTCTAGCTTCCTCTGTTTGGTTCCTAATGAATGAACTAGGCTAAGCTAAGTGCTATCAAAGTGTCGCCGCGCACCAGAGCGATTGAGTGCACGCACTGAGACGAGAGAGGTATGTATCAACTCGTCTTAGTTAAGGGAATAACAGTTTAATATGAAAAAACGGTGGAGTATCCCTTTAAACATTTTATAAGCACTTCTCAGCTGGTCAAAATACCATCATATGTAGCAGGTTGTGAACATATCCCAATGCCTTTAGGTTTGGTGTTAAAATGCCACTGTGAACACCGAGCGTTTTTGGTCCGGACCAAACAAACTGAGAGTGAACACACCCTAAATGTTTATGATATTGGCAGGGCTCCAGAAAAAAAAAAAAAAAAAAAAAAAACACTTCTACAAGTGAAAAAATAAATAAAAATAAAATAGGCAGTATTAGGCACCATATTATTTAAGTGCCACAAAAGAATAAACATGTTTTATTTTGTCACGCCTGCCCTTGTTTTACAGCATCAGCAATTTTATCCATCTTGTGGATGTCCTGGGAACTAAAATCCACTTATAGTAGTAACTGAACTGCTTTTCCAACTTAATATTAATATTTTTGGTTGCAGTCTGGAGCCCTGTATTGGTCACACAAAACAACACACTCGCAGCAGACGCTCGTTTCCTTCTCGCCACAATGGTGGTGCTCAGGCACGCAAAGAAGAAGTTCCTATGTGAACCAAATGGTTTGCTGAGGAAGACAAATACAACATGAACAGAAAAGCAGACAAATTTGAGCTCTAAGAAAGAAGAAAGTGAAACTTTGTTTGCACGATAGACAAGACCATAAGATCCTCATAAAGAGTCATGAAGACGCCATCGTATAGGCTACATCCAAAACCAGCGATGGCTTCCTTCTATTATAAGCCCTGCAATGATCTGCTACTTGTAAAGGCAATATTTCATCATAATATTCATAATAATTTCAACCACTGTCAAATAAAATGGTAACAAAAAGATAAAGAAAGGTTTATAATGGTTTAGAATCTTGGCAAACAAATAAGTTACAGTTACGACTTCCATTGTACAGACAAAAAAACAAACCTCAAAATATTCTCAAAATGTAATTGTATGTTCCACAGAATAAAAGAAAGTCATTCAGATTTGTAAAAACACGAGGGAGAGCAAATAATGAAGAGTTTCCAGTTTTGGGTAAACTATCTATCAAAGGTGTAGCCTATAGATTTACTAAGAGAGGCCAAGCGAATATGAAGAGACATCATCTTAGAAGCCAATGTAACTTCTGAATCAAGGTCTAATGAAAAACAGTCCATACACTTGGCATCAGTCAGTCAACCAAGCAAACCTGCTGTTACCTAAAAAAAAATATCCACTTCATACGTCTATACAAACTAAAGACAAAGCAGAACTGTTACAATCTATAAAAGTATTATCAACTGGGATAAACACTGTAGTAGCATTGCTATGAATCAAATAATCTGCATAAGAAAGGATTATTGATTTCAAATATGGTTAGGCTACTTAACATCCATTAGTGAATTTACCATCATTGCATATACAAGGCAGGGAGCCTGAACCTGCTTTTTATAGCTACCTGAGCTATTGCTTTTACTGAACCACCCATAGAGCCAACTCAGAAATAATCCACAACCTCCGGCTATCAAAACACAGCTGGTAGATTCCATTAAGGTGTTAAGCAATTGGACCAAGCCATGTGATCTGAAATCCAAGTTTTTACCTTGAAACTGTAACATAATACAATTATACAAATGCAATTACGTGTATCCGAGAACACAATCTGAAAATTTAAAATAAAGTTATGACCAATTAATAGTCAAAATCAAGCTAAAGCAAAAAATTAAATCTACACTACCGTCAATATTTGTAAACGATTTTGAGAGAAGACTTATGCTCATCAAGGCAGCATTTATTTGATCAAAAATACAGTAAAAACAGTAAATTATGAAATTAAGTAACATTTAGATAACTTTTTTACTTTATTATAAAATGTATAATTTATTCCTGTGGTGCAAAGCTGAATTTCAAAAGAACAGAACTTATTTGACGTAGAAATCTTTTGTAACATTATAAATGTCTTTACTGCCAGTTGATCAATTTATTGCATCCTTGTTGAAAGAAAAAAGTTGAATGCATTTTTTTAGGCTAGGCCTAACTAAAGCTTCTCTTTACGTCAGACGTTCAGCGCAAACACTTGTGCACGCCTCTCACACGCCCACAGGGAAGAGGTGAGGAAAGAGTTAATCCTGAGTCATTCTGAACACCACCCTGCCAAACCCATAAAACATACAAATACTCTCAAAGCATAGGAAACATCTTGCATGTATTCACACTGTCGTAGTCCTCACACACCACCTATTCGGGCCTCTTGACATTAATCCCCTGACATTAGTCTGTGAGCTGGAGGGCTGGTTCAGCGATGACAGCAATAAGAGGGTGATCCACACGACCTGATTGTGACCCATACACATATTAAGACCATGCCAAGAAATTAAGAGCGCTACCTGTGACTGTCATTATAATCTACATAGTCTCAGTCCAATCGTAAACATCATGAGGACAACATCTGAAAGATTTATAATCATTCTTAACTTTTTTCCACCACTTCTGTCTACTGCCATGTAATGACACCAACCATTATGAATCCATGGACACATCAGCCACAGTAGGGTTGTCAAAAGTACCGGTACTTCGGTACTAGGGCTATTGACAAATTTCACGATTCGATTCGATTTCGATTCAGAAGCTTGCGATGCGATTCGATTAATTTGGATTTATATCAGGTACATTACTCGTCTCAACTAAAGGGCCCTACACACCGGGACGAATATCGGCACGCGTTATTCGCCAGCGTTTTTTAACGCGTTTTTTGTGTTCACACCCAAGCGATTTTCGCTGACGATGAGCCGAGTGAACATGCAAATTCATTCCCTGACATTAGATGGCGCTTAATGTAAAACAGAAACCACTCCATAACAGTTCTCTTTTATCAAGATTTTTGTAGTCGCTGTCGCGTTTGTCATATAGTTCTTTATGTTCCGACACCAACGAGACCAGCAGCTCTACAATCATCTTGCCTTGCATCTTCCTCGTCTTATTTCTTCCCGGCAGTGTAGACGCTACTTGGCGTATATCTTCTTCGCCGTTACGTATGTGCTCGACAAGACCGTTTTGTGTTTGCGCGCCCCCAAGTTGAGTTTTACTGTAACTTCAGAAGCTCCAGACACGTGAACAAAAGCGCCAATCTCATTGGTCGGATAGTTTTTGACGCGGCGTGTCAAACCAAAAAAACAAACCCGAGGAGTTTTTTTAAAAATGCCGCTTTTACGCGTGGCGTTTTTCGCGTCGGTGTGCACACTCACATTGGCGCCCTTTGTTTAGTCACGAGGCGTTAAACATCGGCGAATATCACGTGCAAAATTCGTCCCGGTGTGAACAGGCCTTAATGCTGTAAACAGGGAGTCAACTTGGTACTACATCAATATTGAAGGTTAAAATTAACTGATTTGTATTCAAACACAAACTACACACAAGGAAGTTATAATACTAACTTTACAATTACATAATTATGTTTCTACTCCAATTCGTTCTTTAAAATATAAACATTTAAATGGTGGCTGTCTTAAAAACTTGACTGATTGATTCAAACATACATTAAATATTGAAGAAAAAAGAATATGTAATATGGTGCATATATTTAGCAAAATGCACCACTGTATAGTTAATTTTTCTGGGTGACTGACGAGTTTATGACAACTGAATGGCTTTTCTGAGATATAAGTGTGACGTTACATGATATTGTTCACTAGCCGTTTTATTTATGTCTTCGCAGTTGAAAAACTGATTGCTTCACGCTGCTGCTTAGCTTGAACTGAGGCAGCAAAAGCCAATTGTCACACCACAATAAAGAGCGGTTTGAATTTCGTAATAAAATTGACAATTTTAAATCCAAGACTGTTCATATAGATATTTTTTACCCAGCCCTATTCAGTACCAAGTCGATACTTAAATATTAAAAGAGTAACGGCACAAGTCTTTCTGCAGTACCAGTAGTACAGAGCACCAGGTCCATCGAGTACCTGCTGATAGGCGGCTGCTTTCAAATTTGTGTGAGCGCTCTGTGAAGAGCGTCAAAGGTTTCTATTTATAACGTGTTTTACAGCATTGAAGCCAATCACACACATGTTTGTTGAGTATATGAACGCAATGGCCAATCAGTGGAATTTAAGTTTGTCAGGATACGCTCAATTCATAGTTTTCACGTGACGTAACACCCTTATAGAGATTGACCACCAGTGATTTTTACCAGGTTTGTACTAAGAACTAATATAGTAGTGACATTACAAGACACAATTTTAGAATGTTTTTGAATGTAGAATATATAAAATATTGCTGCATGTGCCGTATATGGATCACAAGTTCCTAAAACGTGCATTTTTTTCACATACTTTTGTTTTAATAATTTACTCTTTTGAGATGGAAAAGGCCTAACTGAAAACTATGACTACACCAGAGTTTATGCTGCGTGAGCTCTGCACACTCGCGAATAGTTCCATTATAACCAACAAAATATAAAGACTTAAGATTTACAGCACAGTATAGGCCGATTGTATACGATTCAATTCAAATCACAATACTAATCTTGATACAATACTATCACGATATTTTAAGCCAAAGTATATATTTTTTTATTAATTTATTATTATTATTATTATTATTAAAGCTGCAGTCCGTAGTTTTTCCTCTTTGTCACCATCTCTGTTAGAAAACTGCAATTGCAGTTATTCGCGGAATTATCAACTTTACGTGGGCTGTGCACGGCAATGTCCAATGTTTTGAGGAGAATGTGCGGCTGTCAGTCTCAGCGCCGGTGTGGATACTGTCATTCGGAATCACAGATTCTACTTTTTGGAAGTATGACCAACACCAGAATTTTCACCGGAAAATGTCATCTGAACAAGTAGGCCTAAGTAACATCCACTTTTGTTATGACCAACTAAGGGGGAAAAAAAGCATTGCAGTAAATCGTACTGATTAAATCTAACAATTGCTTATCCTATCACGTCAAACCGTGCAAATTATACTTTGTTCTCAAATTGTTAATGTTAACAACATCAGCATTGCGTGTAGCCACTCCGAAGTCTTTTGCATTTTACACTGGCGATTGTCGTTTGTACCTTTCTGGATCCGCCATCAAATTGATAAGTTTAATTATATCAAGTGCTGTGAGAAAAGGCTATAAATCTCCACCTTCATCATCCTCACACACAATATAGCCTACTTGCCAGGACATCTTCTTTATGTGTACAGATATGACGCAAAGACATGCTCGAATTTCCCGCGGAAGTCCACCAGTACCACTGGGATTAAAAACATTATTACAAGCTAACCATTTTGAATCGAGCTAAGGCAAGCAGATAGTTTTGAACACTGGCTGGTTATGTACTTGCTCAGTTTTATTTTGGATAATTTTTAACCCAAAAAAAGTTACAGACTGCAGCTTTAAATAATTATATTATTTTATTATTATCAGGACCCACAAATATTCGCCCACTGCATTATACATTATATTCAACATTATATATAGTAGTTTTATGTAGTAATGTCACTAAACTACGTAAAATTTCATTATTGGCAAACATATGAATGTCCGTGTTTACTATATGCACGCTGTTGTAAATCTGTTCTAGGGTTGGGCCAATAGACGATGCCATCGTCCATCGCGATGGCTGACAGACATCACGATGTTGAGCCGGCATCACGATAAAAATTTCTGTGTGAGGAAAAAAAACTCAATTTTACAGAGTTTTAGTGTCAGTACTACATTTAACTGCTATATACAATGTTGAATATAACATATAATAATGCAATGGGGGAATAGTTGTGGGTCCTGATAATGCCAAATGTCTTATGTTAGCAGTAAAAAGTGGCCTACATTATTTTAAATATATCTAGTAGTCAGTGAAAGAGTGCTCGTCTAAAATGATTCTGTTTTCAGCTTTAGAATCATGAATATTTTTATTCTGGTGTCACCATTGTCCTGTGCATTGGGTAATCAGCACACAGTCCAAGCCTATTCATTTCCACCCAAATTATTTTAATCAACAGTACATTTTTGTTAACCTTTTACCATACGTCTTGGAGCATCGTAATAATATCGTATTGTGAATTCAGTATCGTGATATGTATCGAATCATGACATGAGGGTATTGTTACACTCCTAACTTTTCATTTGATTTTTTTGGAATGTTTATTTAACTGAACAATATATGAACACTAGATATATTTAGGTTAAGATTTAAGTTATAATAACATAATTTTCAAATTGTTAAAATAATAATAGTTAATAGTTTTGCTAAGGCACCGAAATTGGTACCGAGAACCATGAAATTTGACTGGTATTGGTACCAACTACTGAAATTTTGGCACCGTGACAGCCCTACACAGCAGTAACCCGAAAACGAAAATTCGTGACCATTTACTCACTCTCGTGGCGTTCCAAACCTGTATGACTTTGTTTTCATTTGTAGAAAACAAAAGATGATATTTTGAAGAACTGTTATTATCTTTTTGTGTTCCACAGAAGAAAATCAATCATACCGGTTTGTAACGACATAAAGGGACAGTAAATTATGACATTTTTCGTTTTCACATGAACTACCCCATTCACATGTACAGCAAGTGATAAAGGAGGGAGTTTACGACTTCCACAAGCGCCACAGTGCCCGAGTATTTTCCCACAGAGCTCGCCATTCCATCTCCATCACAAGATCTGCATGGTAGACCTGTGCTTCGGTTCCTGCCAATACTGGACGGACTTTAAGGAAGCCACTGAGCAAAGAAAGGGGTCCACTCATCTGTCCTCCACACTTGTGCAGATCCATCCTTTAACAATCAGCATTAGATGAACAACTGCAAACTCAGCACTCTCTCTGAACTGCAGGCTTGGTCAAAGTTTCACACAGTGTTCAATCATGATAAAGAAAGCATCATTAACTGCTGTCGTCATGTCTACAGTCCACAGTTATACCGATCGAGTTAACAAGTGGTGACCCAAAACCCTTTATCTACAGTTATAATCAGACCTTTAATCTCTTTGCAGATGAGCACTGTGTCAAGTGTGTGTTTCAGTTACTCTAACATTATAAATGGTTATACTGTCACTTTTAATCAATTTAATGCATCCTTGCTAAATAAAAGTATGTTCTTTAAAAAAAAAAAGTCTTACTGACCCTAAACTTTGGTAGTGTATCAGAGAACACATTCTGAAAGTTAACTCATAGTTAAACTCAGTCAAGAAATCATCCCACATGCGATATGAAACCGCACTTGCAAAAGGCCACTAAACTATACATTTTTAAGCATGTACCACAATGCTTAGAACTAAGTGAGGTTTGATGTATTATTAATTAAGATGTATTAAGTGTTACTATGAAATTAAGATTTCTAATCAGAAATTACACTTAAAAACTGTATCAGAGATTAAAAAAAAGAGTGTGCATGTATGCACCACAAAACCTGAGGTAATGGAAGAACTGAAGACAGTCACTCAAAGTTTGTGCCACCATTCGACTTTAAGCCAGATATCTCATGTAAAAGTTTTGTTAATCATCATGAACGACTCCAAATTTACATCCATTCAAGCTTTTGCTAATTGCTACTTCTGCTATCAGTTAGGAGACATATTACCAACACTTTATCTGAAGTATGAATCACATTATATTGTAGTAAAGGAAAACTAGCTGTGAAAATAATATTAGTAAATATTATATATTACGAGGCCTTGCTAGAGCTAAACTGCAAAGATTTCAGCATAAATCAGGCCGTCCTTGCAAACACCCAGTTAGACAAAAGTAACCAACTATGGTAAGCATGAAACCAAGGGGAAATGTGAGCCAACACATTGTAGGTTTAAAGGACAAATGAAACGTCAAGTTTGAGTGAGAAAAGCTTCAAACATGTCAGAGAAACAGAAGGAAAGCTGACAGGAGCCGAGTTGATTACATAATGCACTGAATTCTTACTAACAGTGAGCACGAGCCGATGGGATTATTTCTGACGCGCGCTTGTTTATCTGTCGCAGCTACCGGACAAACAAAAGCAATAAAACTCGGAACCTACACACAATAACAACAACAGTGGTTCTTTGTTCTATCCAAACGGAAAGTGGGCGGTAATGTCAGTCTAATATCGTTAAAGCTGCGCTTCTGTGTCAACTCGCTGGTTACACAACAAGCCTCATACTTAGCAATGAAATCACGCGCAGGCTCGCGCTGGTTAGCTTAGCACGAGCTCTCGTCGAACAAACCCGAGGCCCACACGTCCCCATACTTACATTTCCAGATATTCGGTGGATGTCAGCGTTCGTTCCCACTTCGGTCTCTTGGTTGCGGATATTTTCGGAGTCGATATGCTTGTCGCTTCCTTTAAAAACTAACAATCAGGGTGACTTCACGTGAGAAACGATCATTCCGTTTACGGTGATTCTCTGCTTTGATAGCGTGAATTTTTGCGCATGTTTGACGCCAACGCAGATGTCCCTGAACAAATCTATCCACTTGTTGTCTAAATCTTTCTAAGTTTCGTATCAATATGGGATCATGGTGTGGGATAAATCATTACATATATCCGGATAATCAGCTTCTGTAGGGAGGCCAAGATATCCTTTGGTTCAGAGTCTTGTGCGTCTTGATGGAGGGGAGGGATAGTTTCTTCAAGTGGCTCGATGATTGGCCAAAACTCCACAAGGCGTGTTTGCTAATTGGATTATTTTGCTGACAGCAGAGACTACAGATGGCCAATCCCACGATTTGATTGGCTTTCGTCTTGTCATTTACCGTCATGACGCTTGAACAGTAGTTTACATTACGCACAAAACGCAGCGCTTAGTTTGTCATGTTGAGTGTCTCCATCCATCTCGAGGTCACAGTTGGGGCGATGTGCTTTATTTACAGTATAAAGCCAACAGTAGGTAGTAGGTTAGTAATTTATTATATACAATATTATTTAATATACACTACCGTTCAATGTTTTTTTATTATTATTTTTTTTATGAAATAAGTGTCTTATGCATTTATTGCATCAAAAATACAGTAAAAAAAAAAAAAAACAGCAATATTGTGAAATATTATTACAAATTAAAATAACTGTTTTCAATTTAAATATATTTTAAAATGTAGTTTATTCCTGCATGTGTTAAGCTAAATTTTAAACAGACATTACTCCAGTCTTCAGTCACATGATCTTTCAAAAAATCAATCTAATATGCTGATTTGCTGCTCAGGAAACGTTCCTTATTATTATCAATGTTTATAAAACAGCTGTGCTGCTTAATAATTCTGTGTAAACTGTTTTTTCAGTAGCCCTATTTTTATTCAGCAGGGATGCATTAAATTGATCAAAAGTGAGAGTAAAGATTTCTTTTTTTTAATAAATACAAAGTTATCTCATTAAACTCTAGATGGCACAGGCTAATATGTCCTTAAAATCTTGCAATCACATCATTGTAGGGCACAGGCACAGCTGATTGGTCTGGCTGAATCAGTAGCAAATGAGCCTGCGTGCTCAACCTTCAAATACATTTAAAGCACGCTTTCATAAACCCTCCACCTTTCTCAGCTCCACCTGTAGACAACGCTATCTCACGACCAATTTGTACGAATTCGTACGAGTGAGTAAAAGGTGGCTAATTCGTATGACCTCACTCGTACAAATTCGTACCATTTGTCTAAACCTCAGTGATGGGTAGGTTTAGGGGCGGGGTCAGGGGTAGGTCATTCGTACGAATTGGGCAACTCGTAAAATATGTACGATTTAGCAAAAATCATAGGAGTGAGATCGTATGAATTCGTACAAAGGAATTAGCCACCTCGTAAAATTCGTTGGAATTGCTGTGAGATCGGGTTGGTATAGATCTGCTACGGGTAATTTGTGTAATATGCTATATTGTACAGCAGCAGCATGTCTTACTTGCTCACAGCAGCGTGTCGTGTATTTATTGGCAGTAGCTGCTCTGCAGCAGCAGTAATAACAGCAGCAGTAGTGTAGCAGATCTATTCCACCAAGACCAAATATATTATAACATTGTCATATCCATTGCCATACCATGCCAAACACTTGTCAGAATTGTCATGACGGAAATTCTGTTCTTTTAAACTTTCTATTAATCAAAGAATCAAAACAAAAATATTAACCAGCACAACTGTTTTCAACATTGATAATACGAATACATTTTTCTTATGCACCAAATCAGCATATTTGAGTGGTTTATGAAGAATCATGTGACACTGAAGACTAGAATAATGGCTGCTGAAAATACTGCTTTGCCAACACATGAATAAATACATTTTTTTATATATTCAAATAGAAAACAGTTATTTTAAATTGTAATAATATTTCACGATATTACTGTTTTTTACTGTAATTTTGATCCAACAAATGCAGCCGTGGTGAGCATAAGAAACTTCTTTCATAAACATAAAAAACGTACTGACCCAAACTTTTGAATGGTATGTATATGGATATGTAAGTATTACTCTTCTTATTAGTCATTATTTTGTAATAAAATGTTTTTGTCCCAGACTTTCGCTTTTACTTGTGGATTTAATCATTCTTTACAAAAGAGTCTAAACAATGACTTCAATACATGAAGTCAAATGTATGGGTAAATGAAATGTAGGATTAAACAATGGATGCATTGTCTTTCTTTTTTGAATGAATCTTTATTTGTTTTTAACAGGAAACAGTAAGATCATCATGCAGACTTAAATTAGATCAAATCAAAACAAACAAACCACCCTCAAATAGCACATCAGATCAGATACACTGCTTAGGAAACAAAAGGAGACTGAATATGTCAAGGTATAGTACATTCCCTTTTAAGTGAAGCACTAAATCTCTCAAACGGAAGCATTTTGAAGATCTTCTCAAACAAATCAAAGAGGGTTTATTCTTGATCCAACTAAGTAAAATGCATTTTTGGCAAACAAATAGCAGCTTTTGAGTGCAAGTGTCAGATTGCTGCGTCTATAAAGAGCCATGAGTCCAAGGTATAACCAAATAGCCTAGTGCCTAATTTCCCAATGATCTTGCTCCAAAACGTCAACCTACGTGAAACACTTCTGCCTCAGTGCTTCTTGTAGATGCACCAGTTGATGTCCACTGTGTGCACATCATGCTGTGGCTAACCGTCCAGAGACTCAAATGCCTACATGTCTTGAGAGCTGAATGGTTAGGTGTCCTTATGCTGTTTTATTAATCTTTTATCAAGTTCTGAAAGTACAGACCACCATTGGCTGCTTGACAGCACCATCAAGTGGTCACCGGCAGCGGTTCTCTTTCACTGAAAAACAAAAAGAATCAAGATTTGGTGACTTTATGCTTAAAACAAGCAACAACAAAAAAACTGCCAATTGGGTAAGAAAAATAAACTTAATTTAAAATGAAAACAAGTTTATTTTTCTTACCCATTGGCAGACGGTTTTGTTTTAAGTGTGAAGTCACTTCATTTTAATACCTTTTTCAGAAAACAAGACTTGCTAAATTATGTCTTTTGTTTCTCAATTAACTGCATTTTTAAGAATGTTTACTTAAAAAAAGAGACAAAAACGGATTGAGGATGAAAATTAGTTTTTGCAGTGTTAGGACTCCACAGAGGGAAATACTTGCAGAGCATGTCTTTATGAGTCTAAACTTAAGTTGTTAGTAACTGGAAATGATTTAGCAAATAATTAAACATATGTTTGCAAGTTGTGCAGTCCGATTACTAAGAGTTCTAAAAGCCGAGAGAAACATTCCAACACTCTCTTCCTCTGAAGGAAGTGCTGCTCTGAGGCAGAGTTAGATCATTATTACTGGTGACATCATGCAGCTGTTGCTGACTGGACAGTTTTGCCTGGAAGCAACATCATGTTTAAATATTTGTGAATGTCTGCATTAATGCATCTAGTATGCATGGTTAATTATGTATTACATGCGTGTGTGCGTACAGAGGAGGTGGTGCGATACATATGGGCAGTCATTCAAACCCCTTTCTGATTTCTATTTCACGAGACCTCGTAGGTTACACTCAATTTGACCCTCACTCTTTCTTCATAGATAATGTCTGATTTAATTCTTTGTGAATTTTGAACGCTTTGAGGGGATTCACTTCACATTAAGCACGCCGTCCACACAGCGTTAAATATTGAGCGAGCGTGTCGTTTTGTTTTTATAATTTCTCTTGCCACAGGTGCTGTTGGCAGCACTAGCTTGGAGACCTCGAGAGGTAACTGCATTTTGATGAGCCGTCAAATGAGTGAACAAAGCAGGCTGGAGGCTTTAGTCAGGCAGGCTAGTTCATTTCATCGCTTGTGACACGGAGCATGCACACGGATAGTCAACACTTCCCAGCCTGCCTTTGTTTCTGCCCACTTTTGCGCTTGTGAAAGTCTCTTTCTCATTCACCCCTTGTGCCATATTATGTTCCCTAAGTCACAATGAAATCAAAATGAACAATTCTTGTTTTTATAGAATATTGTTGTATTTATTATAAATTAGTTATCCGTGCACATCATTATTTAAAAAGAATAAAAAAAATGTCTCATAATCTTTCATCTCATTCTTGCAATGGCTCTGATTAAGTGTTTACTGGTGTGAGGGCGGGGCAAACTGTCACTTATATGACATTACAGCTACAGGACAACTATCCAGGGGGCCAATGTTTTGGAAAAAATTTAAGTTTCCCGGGCGCCGCCATTGATTAGCAGACCATCACCTGCTGTTAGAATTCCATTGACTCCCATTCATTTTGGCGTCACTTTGACAGCGAATAACTTTACATCTGAGGCGTTTAAAGACTCCATTTGTCCATTATTTATTTCTAAAGAAACACGAAAATGTATAAAAACTCCATTACCTTGTATCTTACGTTATGGCCCCGTAGAAGACGTTTTTGTAAAAATAGGCTAACGATTGCATCATAACCACGCGACTCTCTGTCGCACGGTAGAGAAATTACCGTATAGACAGGAGGAGAAGCTCGCGGGCAATTGGGGGGCCGTGGAGGCAAAATGACAAAATAATTAATCAGAATACTTAGCAAAAGTTGCTCCTGCTCCTAGCTCATGGACACCTCCTACTCACACTCTCCGTCTCTGCAAGTTTCGGAAGGGAATGATTCAGATTTCTCTTGGCACAGCTACTAGAAGACAGACAGGTTGCTCACGTGACATATACGTCGTCAAGCTCAGTTTGAGTCTGTGCAGTACGCTCAGCCATCAGGAAGTGAGTGCTTCTAATTGACTTCACTTTTCTCCGTTGAATCCAATTGAGGTCGCTGTGTCCTTTTATTTTACTGTCTATGCAACTATCCAATCAAATTCCGATAGACAAAATGAAAAGTCTATCGCAACTTCCGTTTCATGTCATCATAATTTACTCACCCTCATGTTGTTCCAAGGCTGTATAAGTTTCGTTCTTCTGTTGAATACAAAAGAAGATATTTTGAAGAATTTTGGTTACCAGACAGTTGACGGTAGCCATATATTTTTTCATATAGGCCTACTATGGAAGTCAAAGGCTACCGTCGACTGTTTGATTGCATATTCTTCAAAATATCTTGTTTTGATTTTAACAGAAGAAAGAAACTCATACAGGTTTGGAACAACATGAGGGTGAGTATCCTAAATAATGACAACAATTGAATTTTTGGGTGAACTATCCATTAAATAATTTTGCTTGTCACGTAAATGTATCTTGATTTAAGAATGTTTAGACATTCATACTGCAAAACAAGTCAAAAATATTGAGTAAGAAAATGTTTTTTTTAGAGTGCACTGTGCCAAACCAAGAAGGAAATGCTGGTTTGTGATGTGGTGGGAAGAAATCAACAACTTGATTCTGGAGTGTAAAGGTCCAGGTCAGTCTACTTTCATATTTGGTTGGTTAACGTGTGAATGAATGGGTGGCAGTCCACTGAGATATGGAAGGGGCATGTTGTGTATAACTGCTTGTTCTTAATACACATGCTTTCCAGATCCCCTTTCCCCCAAAACATTTTAGCGGCACCATAGAGTATAAAAGCAAATTCATCTTTTATTCACCGCAGGCTGAATATTCAGACTGCGAGATGTTAAAGCAGCGGAGGTCAGTGTTTAGCAGGCTTCTCTTTCTCTGAAGTGCTGAAACAGAGTATGCACTTGCTTGAACCAAGGTTCATGGAAGCACATTAAAATGTTTCGCATTTTGAATAAGAAGCGAGCCGAAGCCATAGCCCATAGACCCTGCTGCATATGCATTAGGTTCTGTGCTACAAAGGCTAGGGGCGCTTATTCACCATGGATTGTCTTCAGGCGAGGCCCTCGATGTGAAGGCCTTGATCTCGGGTGTGCTGGGGGGGCCCAGACGCACTTAATGGTGTGAATCAGTGGACCAGTGATGTGATGAGTGTATGGTTGATCTCACTTCTTACCCTTTGGCATCTCCAGTCTCCTTGAGGCGTGTATGATGAACATATTTTATCCCTTAAGACTGATGGAACAATTAACAGTACGTTTGGCGGTTGCCATTAAAACTCTTAAAAGGGGCGCTGGTGTAAGAGTCTAATTCTACAAACAGGCTACAATATTCATAATAAAGGGATAGTTCACCCAAAAGCTTTGGAACACAAATGAAGATATTTGTAATGAACTCTGAGAGATTACTGTACCTCCTCTGAAAGTCTATGCAACTACCAATTTGGTGCTTCAAAAAGTTCATAAAATAATTCATAAAAATAATTCATATGAATTGAGCTGTTAAGTCCAGATTTTCTGAAGAGAATCGATCGCTTTATATGATGAACCAGCCTGATCTCACGGCAATTCATACGAATTCTACGAGGTGGCTAATTCGTACGAATTGATACAACCTCACTCGTACGAATTAGTATGATTTTTGCTAAATCGTACATATTTTATTAATTGCTCAATTCGTATGAATTCATACGAATGACCTACCCCTGACCCCGCCCCTAAACCTACCCATCACGTGGGTTTAGACAAATCGTACAAATTCGTACGAATTGGTCGTGAGATAGCGTTGGATGAACAGATTTAATTTATTCACATATAAACACTCATCATCGCACACAATCAGCTGTGGTAAACAGGAGCTCAAGCATTTGCTTGATGTGTGAGAGAACCAATGAGGTTCATTCTCGTGTTACGCAGCATGTTTGAGCTTTAACTTTAATGAATGTTGAGGTTATAATTTTAGCTTGATGGTGACATATTGATGCGTAGGGTGTACTGTGTCTTACTCAAAAGCATGCACATAAAACATGTGTCATCAGAGAAGCAGGCCTGGCTCCAGCAAAGGTCTGGGTGGGACTGGCCTGTCTAAATATGATCTTGGCCCACCCTGGCAACCACCACCCACCCGTTGCCTCAATTGTTCAGCCCACCCTGGGAGTCCTATGGCACACCTAACAGATGGAACCAGGCCTCCAGCAAAATACAGCAAGGGTTTGGTGCATAGGCATCAACAATTAAAATCATACATCAGCGCCATTATTTATAATCTGTTGAATTGATATATATTGGAGTAAAACAATTATCCACATTTTTTATTTATTTAAATGTTTAAAAATGTTTTTAGTTGCAGCTCACGTTTTGCTCCTGTTAATGTATGATTTCCCCCATTAAAAAAAAAAAAACATTCTTAAATATTTTGACATAACATAGTTTAAGTAAAGTAAATTATCTCAATCCATTTTCTCAGTTTTAACACACATTAAAGGAAAGGTATATGAAAATGGTCAAAAACATGTTATAAATATAATTTCATCCATACCTGTGAACTAACTTTTGGTCCAAAACAAGTTGCTCTTGCTCTTGTACTGGCTAAACTTTAATCCATTCATGTCATTTTTATGTGTTTGTATTACTTGTATACATTTAATTTAATTTAAGAATATCACAAATCAGGATTTAATATTTTTTAGAAAGGTCCCACATCTTGCTTTCTACCTCAGGCTGAAAAATGGCATTTTCTAGATGTTAGGCACCCTCTTTCACTGATCATTAGCTGAAAAGCCATCCCTAGTAATGATTTCTCTAAGTCAACCACTCATTTGGTGTAATGGGATGTGAAGTCCTATTTGTTTTCATGTTCTCCACAGAGTGTTTTTTGTTCACTTCTGCCCCCTGCAGGAGTATGCCTGAATAGCAATCATTATTGTGGAGGCAGAGACTCATCTGTGGATTTCATCTTACAGGAGCACATATAGTCTTTCTTATATTATTTATTTAAATAATAAACCTATTTATTCATAATCAGCGAATTATATATAATCAATGGGAAATTCCACCCCAAAATTAAAATTCTGTCATCATTTACTCACCCTTATGTCGTTCCAGACATGTACAATATTTTATCTTCTCTGGAACACAAAATAAGAGATTTTGAAGAATGTTGGTGACCAAGTGATTTGGTTCCCATTCACTTCCATTGTATGGTTAAAATTATAACGAAAGTGATTGGAATCAAAACTGTTTGGTAATGAGCATTCTTTAAAATTTCTTCTTTTTTGTGACACAGAAGAAAAAAAGTCATACAGGTTTGGAACAACATGAGGGTGAGTAAATGACAGAATTTTCTTTCTTTTTTTTGGTGGACTATCCCTTTAAATAGGCCTACATAAAATTCTAAAATTTCATAAAAAAGCATTCATGTCTCATTGCTTATTTTCTAATATTTTGCTAGTAATCACATTAAATACTTCAGAAAATCTGAATAACATGTAACCATAATGAAAAGCATTAATTAGCGGATAAATGAACATATAGGCCTACTCTGCTAATCTCTCCTGTTCCTGCCTGCTGTATATGAAAGGCAAACAGGACCAAAACGTTTTGGCCCTTTTGGCCTTCCATAGCCGTATTCCTTCTGCTCTTAACACTTCTGTGTGACTGCGACTTAGATGGTAATGGGAGAATGTTTTGAACATTTCACACACTCCAAGTTCACATAGAGCCAAGCTTTGCGTTCTCAGGCGGCGTAGCCATTAGCCTGGCTGCCGACCAGCAGACCTGTCACCCTTGTTTAATGTGCCTCACTGGGCGTGAGTGTGGGGGAGTTTGTACGCAGACACAGAGATGGGCATTTCTGAGGAGGAGTCCGGGCCGGTGCGGCTTTGCAAACCCACAGGCCGAGGGTTAATAGCATCTGCGCCTATTCTGCCACCTCCAGACGTCAGGAACACACACCGTCACCCACTTAGCTCAGAGGGTCGCGTACAGAGCGCTCGATGCCGCTCTTTGACAGTGTCAGGACCGATTTAAATGAATTTCTGCATGTGCTAATTGAGTGATCTCTAACCATCCACTCAACCACCTGGGCAGAGCTCCAGCGGTCCGTTCATCTTCCTCGGCGGCGGAGCTCCGGCATGTCCTACTTTACTGTTTAATGACCCTCTGATAGATCAAGACCGTGCCAAAAAGCAAACAAAAGCGGGAGCTTTAAAACCCAGCATGACCCAGATGATGCCCCCCTCTGTGCCCGTTCTCATTGTTCTGACGGGAGAAAGAAGCGGTGCTTCATTTGCATAATAAATGGGAATGCAACAGCAAGAGAGTGTGCCGCTCCTCACCGTAAAACAGTGCCTGTTACAACATGCAAATGATCTCCTTCATAATCCCATCATCATTCAAGGATTCGCTTGAGTTGATGGGAACTACATACACGTACACTTAAATGATATGAGAAATGATCCTTATGTTCTGTTTCAGCTATGATGAAGAATTACCTTCCATAAAAATAAAAGTACATGTCTCACATTTTCCATTTTGTTTTTGTGAAACCCCTCTTCTTTATGGCTCTCTCCTTTCTAATTTAACCCAAAAATGGAAATCTGCACCGGAGCTGCAGTCACGTCTTTGTCAGCTGCACAATTTCTGGTGCAAGATGGCAAGGTTAAACGTCTCTCATCAGTTGTATTTGGTTGCCATGTGATCAAAAACATTCCCGACAACAGCCATTCAGAAGTACCTGGCTCGTGACGAGATGTTTTGTCAGATTGGGGCCTTTTATTTGATGTTTAAATTATAATTGCCTTCCAGGCCTCATAATATGTTGTCAGATGGGTCAGGTAAAGAGAGAACGTTCCTTTCATTCGTCTGGGGACTGATTAAGGATACAGCACACTATTTATTTTGAAACCAATATTTTTAATGGAAACACATTTGAATGGCACTTACATACACTTTTTTTTCTCATTAGCAGAGTTTAATTGTTGCACAGCATTTAGGTGGTTTTGTGTGCATGTGTGGGCTTTAGATCCTTACAGACAATGTGCTAGAGCTGGGATTACATTCGTGTCACGCCAAGATTATTCTCCTTGCCTTATCCTTGCAGAAATATGATTATTATTGTCATTCTCATTTTGTGTTATTCCTGTTTATAGTGCGATTAAGTCAGGTCTTAATAATGAAAAACTCATCGGATGTCAGCTCCTGCTCATGCAGGATAAGAAAATGTTTATGAGACAGAGGGCAAAGCTGGGAAAGGTCCCTGAGAGATTTGCAACGTTTAAATACATGCCAGGCCTGAATAATTCTGTCTGCATGGATCAGAGATTCAAGTTTACAGGATAAGCCATCACGGGCGTCTCAGGGCAGGGTTGTAGTGACTGAAGTCTCACTTCTGCAGAACATGCTCTCTGTACTCGGAATGTTCTTTAACATCAGAAAGCTGAACAATGCAGTCACATCCAAAGAGTGTGTGTTTCTATTGTTTGATTATAAATCAGACATGGTATAGTTTATAATGGCCAAAACACAAATGCATAAATGTCTTTGTATTATTTAAGAAAATCTCAAATAAGCTATATCAATTATATATAGTCTATATTATACGTTCCATTTTATATTGCAAATGATATATTATTTTAATATAATATTTTATAAGGTTATAAAAATATATAAAAACATTTCATGTAATTATATATATATATATATATATATATATATATATATATATATATATATAGATTATAATTATATCAAATGTAATGTTAATACTAAATATAAAGTTTTATAATTTTGTCTTTAGAATTATATATTCCTTGTGTGTGTGTGTGTATATATATATATATATATATATATATATATATTCTAAAGACAAAATTATAAAACTTTATATATAGTATTATTATTTATTAACATTTAATTTTATAACATTTTTTATAATCTTATATATTACATATTATTTTAAAATAATGTATTATTTGCAATATGAAATGAAATGTATATATTGTATTCTTCAAAATGTTTTGGATTTGTTTGGATATATATATTATGTAAAATATAATATTGATAAAAAGTAATATATATATATATATATATATATATATATATATATATATATATATATATATATATTACTTTTATCCAGATTATATTTTATATAATTTATGTATGTTAAATATGTATTAAATACTATAAATGTTTTTACATTATTATAATGGTATATATTAAATATTATTTTTAAATAAAAATGTTATATATAAAAAGTATTATATTACATATTTTAATATTATTATACGTTTTTGGACATTTAATTCATACTTAAATTTAAAACATAAATTAAATTCATGCAATTTGTAATGTGTGTGTGTGTATGTGCCTCAAACCGGTGTGATGTTGTTTTTATTTATGAGTGGTACAGATTTAAAGTTTCATTTGAGCAACAACAGCATTGTTGCAGGATTCTAAATTTGCACCAGTTTAATTTGTAATGTGCCAGTGATTCCCATGATCCTCTTCTCTTGTGGTTCTCATCTCTGATTGCTCAAACCCTGATTTGGCTTCTTCTTATAAGAATTTCAGACCCTATGCTATAAAAAGACAGTGGAGGCATTATCGACTTATAAAACGGATTCAGAAACAAATTAAAAATTGTCATGTCTAATCTTCTTTGACCAAAAGTACCAAGTGCAAGTGGTACATGTTCTTAAATCTGTGGCCTGATCCAAGTTGTTTACAGTGCTAAGCCTCAGAAGGGATCTGGTTGCTCATAAATCTGGGGCTCTGATTATGTCACAGCGGAGACGAGACACAAAGCCACACTCTCATTTTCACTTCCTCCTGACAGAAGACATACATTTAGGTCAGATATATATATATATACATATAGCATGTTTGTCCATGCACATATGCAACTATATCTGCTGTCTATCTGCTGTCTAATGCACATATACTTTCCAAACAGAAAAAAAACTGCAGGGAACTATGTGATTTTTATTTCATTTTATTTATTTATGTATTTTTTGCGAAAACGGTGCAACGTGCATACGTATTACGTGTTCAATCTATAGGCGAGTTGTGTTTCTTTACAAAATGACCACCAAATATTGGCTTAGCAGCATAATGCAGAGTTTTTAGTCGTTTTCATGGATCTGTGGGAAAATTGTGTCACCTGTATGCAAAAACAAAACATCGTTGTCATGTAAACGTACCATTAGGTCGTTCATTTGCACGACAACTGCATTTTGAGGGCCTGAAAACGGGTTTCAACGTGCAAGTTTTTGATAACGATACTGTTATCGTTTCCGTGTAAACTATTAAAACATGAAGTCATGCGCATGCGTATTACGTGTTCAGTCTATAGGCGCATAGTGTTTCTTTGCAAAGTGACATCGCCAACTACTGGCCTGGCAGCATAATACAGCGTTTTTAGTTGTTATCGTGGTGTTGTCTGAGTGGTGCATGTATGACGTCACGTTGTAGGCCAGTCGCAGTTAGCGTCACACTGGTTTCCTCGACAAAAAACCAATAGGTTTTTTTCATAGTCTTTTGGATTATCATAAAAAAAAACAAGCTCTGTGATCAACAAAAGTTTATGATACTTACATGTTTTGTCCATCAAGATAATTTTCACAGATAAACACAACTTTTATGTATTTTGAAGCCTAAATGCAGTCGCCAGAAGTAAAAAGCTAAAGGAAGGCTATAAACGAACTACACCATGGTCACATGACCATCACTAAGCTTCCTACAACTCTTTCAGTTTTTATCTAAAAAATGTTTTCCCAGAAAGTTAGACTTAGAATAGTTTATAAGAGCACAATTTTAAACGAACTGAGTTTACATGTTCGGTTGATGATGTTTAATCACCTCGACTGCAGTTCCATTTAGCCACTTGTTAGCAACCGCCTTTTTCAAGACACATAACAGCTTGAAAAGTGGAAGTGGGGTAATACCGATGTATTTTATGCCGTAGAATAAAACGTGAAATTGTCTTGAGCTTGTGTTCACCAGACCTTATTTCAGCCATTTAATCAGAAACCCATTCAAAAAACCCATTGACTTCAGGACGATGGTACCGGAAGTGCTAAAATGCTAACTCGCTTCCGCGTTTTGGCCTAAAAAAATTAGGCCAAAATTATGTTTAAAAGATGTTAAAGATGTTTACCACAGGCTTTATTTACAAATAAATCGAAAAAACCCATTATAAAACCCCATTGGAAAATCTCGAAGGAACCAGCGGCGAATTATTCTTCTGGGTTCTATACCAGATGTAGGAAGTCCTGTATGTGGCACATTCACACAGATCTGTTTGGTATACTATTGTTTTTAAAGGGACAACATAAATGAAAGTAAATGAGCAGATAATATTTTTCAAATCTAACAATTTTCCACACTTTCTTGAATCGTGGGTGAGCTTATGTCTGCAAATAGTTTTGAAAGCAGCCACAGAGTCTCCATTTTGCCCTGATTTTGGATTACTATGTTTGTTTATGAATAGGCTATGAATATACAGTAGCTCGAAAAAGTATTTGGTCAGTTAACCCACACTTAAAAGTATGAATTATTTCCTTACATCCTTACATTCGTTTTGAAGAAAGAAAGCACAAGCAAAACATTTCAAGAGTTTGATCAAATAAATAATATTATATATTTTAAATAATATTTCAAAACGACAACAACAATATTTCATAAATGATAGAAATATCACATTTTATTAAATAACATTACATTACATTTTAGGCCTAATTTTAATAAATGAGAAGATATTTGTCGTCTTTACACTTTCTTTGACATGGATTGTTTGACATGAAAACAGACTCGTCTTAATGGATGAGTTTAATTCTTCAAATGGTTTTGAAAGACATGGTGTCGATAACTCATTTTGGTGATCATGGTCCATATGTGTGTTTGTTTGCATGTCTATTCATGTGTTTACATACGGGAGCCATGTCAATTGACCCCATTTTAATTACTGGACAGGATAAACATGTTTGACACACAGTGCACCCCAGCTCTGCTCTTTTTTTCTTTATTTTTTTCTTTTATTAATGCTCTGAAGAAGCAGCTGAACTGAGCAGCGCAGAGGCTTACTGAATGATTACAGAGATTGCCGGTGCCATCCAGAGCCCACTGGAACACACGAGTCAAGTGGCCTGGCAGCAGGACGAGTTTTTTTCTTGGGATTGTGTGGAATTATACAGAGTATTAATTCAGGTCCCTGCAGGATTCTGTGGGAGGCAACGGCTGGCCGGTCAATACGGCAATGATAAGGATAAGGAGCAGCTGCTGATGCTCAGTTCAGCAACCCGATTAATCCGCTGAGACTCTGTATTAAAAAAATAAGGCACAGAGCAAGTTTGATTGAGACTTAAGCTCAGGGAAAAACGAAGGGATCTGGATGCTGCATGTATGGGATGGGATGGGGGGGGGGGGTTTCTCTAGTTTCATCATAAAAAAACACTCCCTAATCTATATTTGAGATGTACTGGATCTTTATCTGGGAAAGATTATTCTTTCCATGATATTTCAGTTAAATAACACATTGTATATGGTTTTGTAGCGTTTCCTAAGCAGCTTGGCAACGGCTTAGCTGAAGAATGTGTTGGAGCATATTTAGAGCACGGCAAATGGCATAATGAGAAGGAAAATTGCAGTGGGGGAATTTATTTTGTGTATCAAATGAAATCCTGTTTGTCTATGTAGTTCGCAAGACTTCGGAATCTCAGTGAATTAAAGAAACATTACGGGATCAATACAACTTTAGCTGTCAATTGACAGCATTTGAGGCATAATGTTGATTGCCACAAAAATTAATTACCACTTTTCTCTCCTTTTATTAAAAAAGAAAGTGTGACAGTTACTTTGTCACACTTACAATGGAAGCAAATGGGGCAGATTTGTAAAGAAAAACTTCAATAGTACCATTTAAAAAAAAGAAAAAAAAAAAGATAGGGATGCATGACATATCGGCCACAATATCAGTAGTGGCCGATATATGTTCATTTTTGTTATCGTTATCGACCCAATAAGAAAATTAGGCCAATATAGTAAAGCCAATAAATAATAGATTATTTCCATCAGCTGAGGCACTTCAGATGCGCACTGTTTCCCATTATGTTTTTGAACTGCTTAAAATATTATTGGAATCACTTCAAAAAAGGAAAATACAGTTAAGTGCAACATGCTGTCATATAGGTTGACATATAGGCTACATTAAATTATAATGAGAACATTACAATTGTGTGCTTGGGACATGGCTTTTAATGGTGAGACTTTTTTTGTTTTTGTAATAATCAAGCTCTCAAAAATGATAAAAATTTGGATTTAGATTTATCGGCCAATATATCGGTTATCGGCTTTCAAATATAACGATTTTTGGTTATCGGACAAAATTTTCATATCGGTGCATCCTAAAAAAAGATTCTATATAACCCAAAAGTTCTTGACTCAACTTTAAAGAACTATTTATTCCGAAAAATAAATATCAAGAGAAATGTATTAAATGATTGCATATTACTTTCATGTTTAACAGGTTATTGTATTTATTTATTACTAATTAAAACTAAATCTGGCCGAACCCTTTAAGGTTCCATATAGAACATTTTCTATAGAGTGAGATGCGTTCCCACCCAACACGTTTATCTCACAGTGATCTCTCCATATGACCACAATGTGAGTTCACAGTGAGCTAAAAGTGTAACCGCACTGTGCACTCACTGTGTGCTCATATTATGGACACTAGGGCTGGGCGATTTAAATCGCGATATTGTTATGCGCATCTCGTCAGTAAAGCCGGTTCCTTGATTAGTAGTAAATCACCATCACCTGCTTTCAGATGAAGCGGCATTTAGGGCTGAGGAGATAATTAAGTGATTAATTTAGTGATGATTGAGCATTATTGAAGACACCTGATGTTAACAAGCAGAATCACTGAAGAAGAAAATCACAAATTGTAAGTTACCATTAAGGTGATGGGTGTTTGCTTTAGTTGGGCTCTAGACCATTATATGTTTACTTTAATATTTACTGTTGTTTGTCTGCTGTTATTGATTTATAACAGTTACATGAACAAAGTAAAATGTTATGTTATAGTGTTGGTTATGTTTTGACATAATCATGCTGTGATCTGAAAAAGGAAACTTATTGAGATAGTTTGGTTTAACTTAGCAGCAGTTTAGTGATTCTTCAGCCTATGATTATCAGTACTTTACTTATAATTCAAAATATTTAATAAACATTTTTCTGATCAATAGACATTCAGATAAATTCATTTAAAACACAGACATCAATAATCAGCCTGTGAATCTCAACAATGGTGACAATAATAAAGCATGTTGCAGTGGCTGCCACCAATCACAACTCATTAATGGCTCCCATCATGCATTGCGGTATGAATAAATTATGATCTGAATTGTCTATGTAATTTACTTTTCCTAATTGAATATTCTGCTCCTCACCATTGTTGAGATGCATAGACTGAATCTTGACATCTGTGTGTGCCTAAAATAATGATTTTTTTTTTTTTTTTTTTTTTTTTTACAACTTTTAAGAAATCCTTTATATTATATAAAAAAATTCTGGGCATTTATGCAGATTCACTAACCAACAACATAAATCGAAGTCAGAAAGAAGGATTTTAATGAGTTCAGTGATCAAGTTCAAATGATGATTGTCATAACATAATCAACATCATCAGATCACTTTATTCTTTGTTCAACTGGTGATTATAATTCAGAAACAACAGCCAAACAAAATCTAAAGTTAATAATATATGGGCCTAGAGCCCAACTAAAGCAACCATTGATCGTCATAACGGTAACTTACAATTTGAGATTTTCTCCTTCAGTGATTCTGCTTGTTAACATCAGGTGACTTCAATAATGTTCAATCATCACAAAATTAATCACTTAATTATATCTCATTAACTTCAACACTCTTGAGTGTGGACTCATATACACTCCCAGGAGTGTTAATTTAACACTGGAGTTTTTGCTGTGTACAAAGAGCCGTAGTTAACTGACAAGCTGAGCCATATCGCATTAATTATCGCTGGCGATACGTCTGCGATATTAGTGCGATACGGCTCAGCTTGTCAGTTAACTACGGCTCTTTGTAGTCAATGCCGCTCCATCTGAAAGCAGGTGATGGTGATTTACTACTAATCAAGGAACCGGCTTTACTGACGAGATGCGTATAACAATATCGCGATTTAAAGCGCCCAGCCCTAAGACCAAAGAGCCCAACTACAGCAAACACTGACCTCTACAATGGTGACCAAACTCTTCAAACAAACTTCAACATGTAAACCTCTTAAACATAATTTCTAAACATCGAAACTTCCCGCTATAACTGTCTAAGAATGTTAGGGGGGATAATGTTCTATCAATGTCATCACTAAACATGTTTGAAATGTTTATAGAGAGTGTTATCCTACCTTTTAGGAGAACATTCTGGTTACAAAAATAAAATTAACTACAGAAAATATTACAAGAACATAACATAATGCTCTCAAAACATTCATAGAACAATAACATTTCTAGCTGGGATGAGCTCATATTGTGGTCATAGTTTGAGCACACAGTGAGAGCGCTGTGCGGTTACACTTTTAGAACACTGTGAACTCAGATTGCAGACGTTGTGACCACATGGTGACATCACTGTGAGATCATAGTGTTGACTGGGTTACCCTGACTTTAGTGTAAAAAATCGCTAAATAACATTGTCTGTGTAAAGATATATTCAATTTTACAAACTTGTCACCATGACAATGCTTTGCCATAAACCTAAAACTACTGCAAAACTTATTTAAACATATTTACAGCTTAAATAATACTAATATTGCTGAATAGCTACTGCTGTTAAACTCCTCCAAAAACTGCCCTTTGCCATAAAGCTTTTTTAATAAGAAATTATTTATTTTGTGGTAATCAGCATTATATAGGCTACCATATGCGGTCAGTTGCATTAAATATGCATTAAACCTGACTATTTCACTATTTAAACTGGGTTAGGTGCCCATGGCTTTGAAGGAAAACGGCCTGGCTCTGTGCAAACCCCCTAATCCACCAAACATAAATACACATATAGACCACACACACATAAACGCATCACTACCCTCCATCACTACTTTCCGAGCACCCCATCCCCTCTCGCAGCTATGAATATTGAAGCGAAACACTAATAACAACATGTTTGCATTGTTGCGACTGCTCGGTCTGAATTATTTACTGGTGGACTCTTAATGTGACCACGTTGGGCTACAGACCAGCGCACAGCCTTTCCCTCAGTCAGCTCTGCTCTGCCATGTCACCTTGACCGTGTCACTACAGCTTAGGCGCAGACGGAGGTCAGAGTTCACTCTGCCAGGTTGCATGAGTTTGCGAGGAGGTGAGGTCCAATCAAGCATGAGACAGCTTTTCACTTCCAGTGTCCGTTAGAACCAGCTCCCTCGCCCTGCACATTAATCCACTCAGCAGCATTAATGTGTCGGATGAAAGTTTTATGTGCCGAATAGTCAGCAAATAGTCACTGCTTTTAAGGCACAAATAAAGCCAGGGCAAGCAGTTGTGTGAACATGGTTTGCTTTGGTTATTACTAGTTTTTAATTGTTTATGTTGAGATATTTTTCAACTCTAGCTCACACCAAATTGAGATGTTTCTTCAAACTCATTTATGACCAGCACCAAAATATGTTGACGTGCAAAATTCTGAGACAATTTAGAATTTGGGATTTCTAACTTAAATCTGGTAATAAACTGAAAATTTTAGCATTTTGAAAAAATGTAAATAAAATAATATTATTATTATTATTGTAAATAATATTCCTTCATATTATGATGCTTTATTTATTTCATAAATATATTTCAGATTCGGCACTATGTTAATAGCGGCCGGTAATAAATTGAAAATTGTAATATTGAAAAAAATATAACAAAGAACATCATAGTATTATTGTAAATAGTATTTCTTAATATTATTAAACCTTTTAAAAATGATAAATATTTCAAATTCTGCACTATTTAGGTAATAGCGATAATAAATTAAACATTTTTAACAATGTAAAACAAAGAGCATTATTATATTATTATTGTAAATAACATTCATTAATGTGACTATATTTGTATTAATTATTATTTTTTTAATAAATATTTCAGATTCTGCACGATGTATGTAGTTAATAGTGAGTAATATTAAATAAAAAAATTTAGTAGGCCTAGTTCTAAAAAAAATTATTGTAATATTCATTAATATTATTGTATTTATATTTATTTACTTAATAAATATTTCATAATTTGTGCTATTTCTATACACTGTAAAAAAAACGGTAGAAAACTGTAAAAAAAGCAACGAATAAGACATGTTAATTGCTTAACAGTATGTACCCTTACTGTATACAGTGAAAAACTGTAATAGCGCTCACGGGACATTTCATGTAATTTTACAGTAAAATACTGTTAAATGTATGGATTTTGGAAGTACACTGTAAAAAAAAAACCTTACCGTTGCATTTACCGTACCTTACCGTAAAAAAATACAGTAGCAATTTTTATGTTTTACATCATTGAACTCAAATTCATGGTGAAAAACTGGCAGCTGTGGTTGCAAGTACTTTACCGTAAAAAATATGCTAGGAATATTTATGTTTTACAGCATTGTTCTAAGGTTTACAGTAAAAAACTGGCAGCTGGTTGCAAGCGATTTACCCTAAAAAAAATATGGTAGTAATATATTAGGTTTTACAGCAGTGATCTAAAGATTACGGTAAAAAACTGGCAGCTGTGGTTGCCAGTACTTTACCGTTAAAGATACGGTAGAAATATTAAAAAATTTACGCCACTGAACTAAAGTTTACAATAAAAAATTGGCAGCTGGTTGCAAGTGCTTTACTGTAAAAAAATATGGTTGTAATATTTTAGGTTTTATGGCATTGAACTTCAGTTTATGGTAAAAAAAATAAATAAAAAAACTGCCAGCTGTGGTTGCCTGTAATTTAAAAATATTGTATTACAAACCAATTTGTCATAAAAGTTATTTTTGAGAATTACCAGAGGTTTAGACGTTGATGTTTTATTGAAAATAATAAAAGAATATAGCTGCGAGCAGCGATTACGGGCCCAAGCCGGTGGCACCGCAACCCCGGTGCCTTTAGTTACCTAAAGGCACCGGGGTGGCGGTACCGCCGGCTTTGGCCCTCCATCGCTGCTCGCAGCTATATTTATTTATATATATATATATATATATATATATATATATATATATATATATATATATATATATATATATATACATACATACATACATACACACACATACATATATATGTATATATATATATATATATATATATATATATATATATATATTAGGGGTGTAAGAAAAAATCGATACACTTGAGTATCGCGATATTTTATTTTGCAATACTGTATCGATTTTCAAAAACGCAATATCGATTTTTTTTTTTTTTTTTTACGTCCAAAAATATTCATGGTAAGACCGTAAGACAGTGGTTCGCGCTTATGTTGTTTAAATCCCTACCACTAGATAGCTATGCTGAGACGCACCACTAGTGCCCTCGCCAGGCTCGCCTATAACGGTGCGTGTCCACTGGACATTTTAGGATTGACAGCGGACCGGAGAAAGCGTTGAGAGCGACCGAGAGCGTCAAAAAGTTGGGCAGTTCCTTTATACAAATATCAAGCGAAAAACGCAGTCGGCAGCCAATTGCTGTGAGGTTCGGGATGTGACGTCTGTCTTGAGAGTTTAAACATATGCAAATTGTGCCGGAGTTTATGCTGGATTTAGTGCGTAAATCATTTTGTTTACAAATTAGACATTGTGCAGTTGTTATATATATGTTAAATATTTCATTTTGGATGTGTTTATTGTGATTATATTGGCTGGTTTTATAAAAGTTTATACAATTGAAAGGATATCTTTGCTTGGTGCATTTGGAAACAAAGCTTGTCTATTTCTAAATGTAATCGCGTGCATCGTTCACACCAAATGCGAATAGAGCATCTGGCGCGAGTGATTTCAATGTTAAGTCAATGCAAAGACGCGTTTACGCGCCTCTGGAGGTCCTGCGGCACGAGGCGTTTAGCGCGGCGCGGTTCGCCTCATTCGCGCGTCCAGTTCTTTTAAAATCTTTTATCACATAAAACTTGATTTCAATATATGACACATTCATTTTGTTCACTTTCATCCACTTTCATTCATTTTCGTCCAGTTCACTTTGTTGTTTTGTATTGTGACAGGGGCTATGTACCTATTTTCTTTTATTATGGCCTACTTGAGCATATAAAAATTTGCTCACTAAGAACCTGTGAACCACAATCCCAAACTGGCAGTATGATTTTCTGTGTACTGAATTGTTTACCTAAAGTAAACTTCTTTGACTTTTATGCACATCATGTCTTTTGTAAAATATTTTAAATATATTTTACTTTAAAAAAATCCCAATATATCGCCTTATGCACAGTATCGAAATATATTGCAATATATTGAATCGTGACCCATGTATCGTGATACGTATCGTATCGCCAGATTCTTGCCAATACACAGCCCTAATATATATATATATATATATATATATATATATATATATATATATATATATATATATATATATATATATATATATATATATTATTGTTCAAAAGTTTGGGGTCAGTAAGATTTTTTATGTTTTTAGGAGAAGTCTCTTCTGCTCACCAAGGCTGCATTTATTGATTAAAAATACAAACAAAAACAGTAATATTGTGAAATATTATTCCAATTTAAAACAGCTGTTTTCAATTTTTAAATATTTTACATAGTAATTCATTTCTGTGATCAAAATTGAGTTTTCAGCATCATTACTCCAGTCTTCAGTGTCACATGATCCTTCAGAAATCATACTAATATGATGATTGATGCTCAATAAATATTCTTTATTATTTTCAATGTTGAAAACAGTTGTGTACAGATTTTTTTTTTTTCAAAATGCTTTGATGAATGTAAAGTTCAAAAGAACAGCATATATTTCAAATATATATATTTTTAACATTATAAATGTCTTTACTGTAACTGTTGATCAGTTTAACTCATCCTTCATAAATAAAAGTACTGATTTATTTTATTTATTTCCCCAAAAAATAAAATTTTAATTATTACTAACCCAAAACTTTTGAGCGGTAGTGTTTAACGTTACAAAAGCTTTAGATTTCAGATAAATGCTGTTCTTTTGAACTTTCTATTCATCAAAGACTGTACACAACTGTTTTCGACATTTAAAATAATAATGAATGTTTCTTGAGTATCAATCATCATATTAGAATAATTTCTGAAGGATCATGTGATAGTGACGACTGGAGTAATGATGCTGAAAACTCAGCTTTGATCACAGGAATAAATAACAGTTTAAAATATATTAAAATAGAAAGCAGCTGTTTTAAATTGGAATAATATTTTACAATATTACTGTTTTTGTTTGTATTTTTAATCAAATAAATGCAGCCTTGGTGAGCAGAAGAAACTTCTCTGTTATGTGCGCGCCACAGACTGCACACACGTCCGCTTAGAGTTCCGCCTTTTGCCTTCCGTCAATATTACGTTATTAGAAAAATATTTTTTTAGAGAATCGATTTTTTGACATTTGTGAATCGATTCAGAATCGTCCACGTCCGCATCGCGATGCATCTAAGAATACATTTTTTCTCCCACCCCTAGATTTCATACAACAGGTTAATAAACAGTTACAATTAAGTCACTTACATTTTAGATGCAATGTTGACTGTTTTTGTTCTGTTTCAGCAGCGAAAATAGTTAAACAAAGATCACGGCAGAACCATCACGCATCACGTGTTTTCTCATAACTGAACGATTCAGCATTTTTAACGAATCGGTTGACTCAAAGATTGAATGATCAATCCATAAACATCTGTCTTAATCATGATCGACTCATTCGAACGAATCGTTTGAACGAATGAATCAATGACTCGCTTATTAAGATGGATGCCTGGCGACACCTAATGGCGGTTTAGTGTTGTTTAAAAGCATCATTCTTTCCCACGTGTGTGATTTGTGTGTGCAACATTATCATTATTTTTCTTACACTATTATATTAGCGATTTAAAAGCACCCACTAGTGTCACACGTCGATTAACCGGTGGGAAAATATCCTCAGACACATACCTAATACATGTATATTTAAATACAATATTGGCCTACCTGGTAAAAAGTTTTATATACTATTTTGATGTCCTTTTGGACACAAGAGGGCAGTATAGCCCTATGTTTGCTTTTTTGTTGAACCAAATAGCACTAAATAGCCTGTTTTAACTTTTTCATTCTTCTTGAATTGCAAAAACAGAATAAAATGGGTTTAGTTGTGATATTTGTATACTTTTATATAGAAATAAATGGTATATAATTACATTTTTAGAAGATTTTTAGTGTTTCCTTTTTGGACATTATTTAATCCCTCGCCATAGCAAAACCGTTTGAGATATTTATTATCCATTCACAATTTAGCATATTTAATGTAGTTTCATCATGTTGAAAAAGTTTGGTACGAATAAAATAAATAGTTTAAGAGGAGTGGCTAAAAATTCAGAGGCTGATTTTGCAAAAAAATCCACATTCAGACCAAAATATCTGACTTCCTGATGGCCAGAGCTATTGAATGTAAATTAGAAAGTTGTCCGGCTTGATGAGAACAATATACAAACTATTTTTTCTTTACTGTAGTTAAAACTAACCCCCCCACTTTTGTCAAAAGCATGTTGAAAGTGACACACTTCCTGCTGCCAGTTGGTGGCGCTATAACTTTGACTCACAATAGCTACATCCATCTGATCAGCCTCTTACCACGAACACACTGCTGAAGTTTCATCAAGATCAGTTAATGTATGCAGAAGTTATTCCACTTCCATGTTTCTCTTTTCTCGCCATAAATTCGATTCCTCGCCACAGCCAAACCGTTCGAGATATCAAAAATCCGTCCGCAATTTAGCATCCTCAATGTCTTGACTACATGCACACCGAGTTTGAAGGGGGCACGGTGAATTTTCTAGGAGGAGTATTTCACATTCCACAGCAAGCGTTTTCCAAACAACCCATTATAGCCGACTTCCTGTTGGGCTGGCGTAAAACTTGACCGGGGTAAAGTTGTTCGGCCCGATGAGATCTATATGTGTACCGAGTTTCATATTAATTCATGCGAGCGTGTTTGATATATGGATCAAGTTTTAGAACCCCGTTCAAGGGGGCGCTGTTGAGCCCCCCAGCCACGCCCGGGTCCCAGCTTCAGCCCGGCCCTGATGGCCGTGGGTTCTGACCTGTGTGCAAAGTTTCAAGAGTTTTTGAGCACGTTAAGGACCCCAAAAGCCCCTGAAACCTTGATTAACAATATAAAAGCAATAGTCAAATCCCCCCCTCCCCTCACACACACACAGACACAGAGAGGGAGAGAAAATTCTTCAGAAAATCCACATTCAAACCAAAATATCTCTCTTCCTGTTGGTCAGAGATGGTTCATGTAAATTAGAAAGTTGTCCGTCTTGATGAGAACAATACACATACCAAGTTTTGTTGCTGTTGATAAAACTAACACCCCCACTTATGACTAAAGGTGGCGCTACTGAGCCCCTCACCACGCCCGTTTCTGAAACTTTGCACATGTCTACTGGATAATAAATGTGATGTGTCTGTCGAGTTTCATGCAATTTCAAGTATGTTAAGAGTCTCAAAAGCATAAAAAAAGAATATTAAAGTTTGATGCGTTGCCACGGCAACAGTATCTAAGATATCAATAATCCTTTCACAGGTTTACATCTGCCGTGTGTCTACATTGTACACATAAAGTTTGAAGCAAATCTGGTAAAAATAAGACAGTGATTTCAAAGCATTTTAATAGTGATGTACTTCCTGCTGCCTGTTGGTGGCGCTATAACTTTGACTCACAATAGTCACATCTGTGCGATCGGCCTCTTACAACGAACACACTGCTGAAGTTTCATCAAGATCAGTTAATGTATGCAGAAGTTATAACACACTTCCTGTTTCATTTTTTCGCCATAAATTCGTTTCCTCGCCACGGCCAAACCGTTCGAGATATCAAAAATCCGTCCGCAATTTAGCATCCTCAATGTCTTGACTTCATGCACACCGAGTTTGGAGGCGAATCGATGAATTCCCTAGGAGGAGTACATTAAATTCCACAGCATGCGTTTCCAAACAACCCTAAATAGCCGACTTCCTGTTGGGCTGGCGTAAAACTTAGAGCACGAAAGTTGTTCGGCCCGATGAGTTCTATATGTGTACCGAGTTTCATATTATTACATGCAAGCGTGTCTGATTTATGGACAAGTGTTCGGATCCCGTTCCAGGGGGCGCTGTCGAGCCCCCCTGCCACGCCCGGGTACCAGCTTCAGCCCGGCCCTGATGGCCGCGGGTTCTGACCTGTGTGCAAAATTTCAAGAGTTTTCGAGCATGTTAAGGGCCCCAAAAGTGGCCGAAAGGTTGACAAAATAATAATAATAATAATAATAATAATAATAATAATAATAATAATAATCCTACCGAAAACAATAGGGCCTTCGCCCTTTCAGGGCTTGGGCCCTAATAAAGTCGCCATTATGGAGATTAGTGTTTGCTATAGTTGGGCTCTTGACCCTTGACTTTCTAACTTTAGATTTTCTCTGGTTGCTTTTACTGAGTGTTTATAAAACACATTCATTATGGCATGAAAATCAGAGAGAAAATGTGATCAGGTGTTGTTGGCTATTTATTGATGATGACATAATCGTCATGTAGTGGCCTGATTCACTGATCTCATAAAAAGTCTTATCTTTCATTGTATGAGGAATGTTTAATACTAATTTATTTCACGTTTTTGAGTATAATATCTCTGTGACCCTACCACATATGAGCCAGCAGTGACAAACAGATAATCAGAAGAGCTTTAAAAACACATGGTGTACAAAAAAAGGTTTTCAACTATTGTTCGATTTAGACCAACACAGACATCAAGAATCAGCGTATGAATCTCAACAACGGTGACAATCAACAAAATAATCAGGTAAAACTCTGAACATCACAAAACAAGCTACTAAAAAGTTGCAACAAAAACATCAAAAAAGAAAAAAGCAGATAATAATAATAAAAGAAAATACTAAGGCAATTCATCATAATTTATTCATGCTGCAATACATATTGGGAGATATTGACGACTTGTGATTGATGGCTCCCATCATGCACTGCACTTTTATCATCACCGTTGTTGAGATTCATATGCTGATTCTTGATGTCTTGTGTGTGTCTGAAATATACAGTAGTTCAAATATTTATTGTGCACAATGTTTTTTTAAAATTCTAAAATTAATGACCCATATAATCAAAGATAAGAAGTTGTAAGATAAGTAACAGCAGCAGAAATAAACTAATGTTAGAAAGTCAAGGGTCAAGAGCTCAACTAAAGCAGTCACTGATCACCATCATGGTAACTTCAAATAAAACAATAAATCATCAACATCTAAACCTCTGTCAATTCTCAAACAGAACTGATGTATGACAGAAATAAAGTCAATCTGGTTAATAATAAGTGAAGCTGGTAATTCTGTGGAGTTGTTTAATCCTCTGATGAGATCTTGAGAGATTTCATGTTCTTTATCTTCAGTTGATTTCATCTAAGGATGTGACCGAAGTCAGTTGTAGTTCTTGTGTTTCTGCTCATCTCATTCTTGTTGTTTCTCTTGACATTCCCAGAATTCCCTGCGTGACACTTCACATTTGATGTTATTTCATTTAAACAAGTATGTTTCTTCTTAGTTTTTGTTATCAGTTATGTACATTTATAAGGGTTGTCCCGTAAAAACTAAAAGGTTACTACTGTATTTTTTATGGTTAAGTACTGGGAACCACAGCTGATGTTTTTTTTTTACCACACATTTAAGTCCTGCTGATGTTTTTTTTTTGTTTTTTGTTTTTGCCGTAAATTTAAGTCCAAATTAAGGTTGCTACCATATTTTTTTTTTTACGGTAAAATATTGGCAACCAAGCTGTCGTTTTTTTACCGTAAATTTTACAGGTTTTTTTTACAATGTCGTTTTTTTTACCCATAAATTTAAGTCCCGTAAAACATAAAAGGTTGCCACCATATTTTTTTTAACGGTAAAATACTGGCAACCACAGCTGCCTTTTTTTTTACCGTAAATTTCACAGTTTTTTTTAGGTAACCTAGGTAACATAAGTAATTTAGTGACAGTCAACTCCTTTGTACAGACGTTCAGATGTTCTTCCATTGATGCACAAGATGCTCACATGATCATTCTTAAATCATGCTGGGGAACATGATCATATTCATGCAGCTCCAGCGCTGCTGTCATCAAAGCAGAAGAGAGATAAACCAAATAAGACTTACCTTTCAAATAGTAAGGAGCACTGCAAATGTTCTTAAAAGCAGTTTTTTTAACACGTTTCACTATATTGTAAGGACATCACAAGTATAGCCATGTTTTCCTCATGGGGACCAAAAAATGTCCCCAAATGGACAAGGATTTCGGATATGGCCATTTTTGTGGGGACATAATGTGGGGTTTACCAGGACACACACACACACACACACACACACACACACACACACACACACACACACACTTGTCTGGTTCATCTTTGTGGGGACTCTCCATAGACTTAATGGTTTTTATACTGTACAAACGGTATATTATATCTCCTTACACTAACCCTACCCCTAAACCTACCCATCACAGAAAACATTTCCAAAAAAACTCATTCTGTATGATTTATAAGCTTGTGTACCCATGGGGCCCTCAATTTAGGTCCCCACTGTGACACAAGTCCCCATGAGTCTGTGTGCATTCATGTTGAAGTCCTCACAGGGATAGAAAAACATGTACACACACACACACACACTTTGATGTAAAAAGTGCCATACTGCCCTCTGGTGACCGGTATAATATTGACATGCAGGTAAAACAGAATCAAAGATGTAATATTTTGATAAAAACGATTAATAAATTCAAACTCTACCCGCCACATTGACCCATATATTTTTTTAATTTTGACAAAACTAGAGTCAAATTGCCAACTTTTAGCTGCTGGCACACTTTATCTCTTTAATTATGCCACTTTAATTCTTCCTATTATTATATGGTATTCTATATTATTATAATACCACAAAGCTGAAATAGCTGATATAGTCTCACTCATTACAGTATGAATGTATAATATGTATGACCTTTTTAACAAAGCAGGCTACTTATGGAATGTGAAAGGAAGGATCTGCCTTGCAAGCTTTATTTCATCAGCAGAGGGCGTTGTAGTTTCAGCCATGACATTCATTCATCCAGTTTCCAAACTGCTTGTCCTCTTTAGGGTCGTGGGATGCCAGAGCCCAGCAGCATCATAACACATAGAAACACCCGGGTCCTGGGCGAATGACCAGTCCATCACAGGCCCACATGTCAGGTTGAAAAGATTTTGTGAATGACAGTAAAAGTAATTGCATATTTTTACTTTCTAATTAAACCTTACAAATTGTCACAATAAAAATGATTGCATGTCAAATAAGAAGGACACAAGTTAATATCATCAAATCATGCTACAGCAAGGACAGCTCTCAAGCTTTAGATTTAGAAGTGATTCAGCTACCAGTACAGAGTGCTATTTTGTTCATCTCCGTTGTTGACGTATACAGAGAAGCGAGTTGCTGGGCACACTATGGGGTGTGGTGATGGTGTCTTCGATGGGGATGTCCAAGGCACCTCCTTTGGCTAGTGTAATGAAAGGCTGCCTGGCTGTGGCGAGGCCAATAGGGCACACTGAAACCCAGAATACTAGCTCTGTGGCATGACCAGGAGGGAGGAACAGCACCAGTTTAGGAGAGACTCCCAAAATGTAATCTGAAAACAAGGGCGGGTACATTAGTAGATAAGTATAAATTTGACAAAAATCGATACAATTCTAATAGAAAATTGTCTTATGAGTCAAAATGACAAAATATAGATATGTTTATGTTTTTTGCACCTTTTAATATTCTTTATTAAATATTTTTTATATTCACCAAAATTGACATGAAATTCGGCTATTTGATAAATTTGATAAAATGCTAATAGTAAATTGTCTTATGAGTGAACATGACAGTCAAAAGGACCCCACAAAAAAAGATGCGTTTTCCTGCTTTTTTTATAATATGAATATTAAAAATGATTAAAATAAAAAAAATGATTCTTTGTTAAATATTTCCTTATTTATTATTTAATTAATTTTATATTTCATCTAAAATCATATGCTAATAGAAAATGATTCTATAAGGGAAAAATGACAGTCAAATTGTTTTCCTTTTTAAGATTTTGTGTTCATTATTTCCTTATTTAGTAAATATTTGTATATTAAGCATAAAATTGGCCTGAAATCTGTCTAAAAACAAAATTCAATAAAATGCTAATAGCAAATTGCTTTATAATGTGTTATTCTCTGTTAAATATTTCCTTATTTATTATTTAAATAATTTCGCTATTTAACATAAAATTAACATAAATTCCAGCTAAAAACAAAATCCAATCGAATGCTAATAGAAAACTTGTTTTATGAGTTAAAATTACAGTCAATATGACTACATCTTCTATTTTTATAATGTCTTTTTAATATTCTTTGTTAAATATTTTCTTATTTCTTATTTAAATAATTTCATTACCATAAAATTGACATGAAATACAGCTAAAAACACAATTCAATAAAATGTTTCATGAGTGAAAATGACTAAATCTATTTTTTATTATGTGTTTTCCTCCTTTTTATTATTCTTTGTTAAATATTTCCTTTTTTAGTATTTAAATAATTTCATATTTACCATAAATTTGACATGAAATCCAGCTAAAAAAGTACCTTAAATGAACCTTAAGGTCAATGTAAGCATAAAAAAAAAAACCTGGCTAAAAAAGAATATTGCCACAGAGGAGACGCCTCTGACGATAATAACACATAGGAGCAAGTTGTGCTTAGTAGTAAGCGAGCGGCACAGACCGACCCAAATCGGTCTCTTCTCCGTGCAGGGCCCTGGGTGCTGCAACAGATGGAAGCCGGGGTTAAATTCAGCTCTGGGTGTAACCGTACATAAACAAGCTGAGCAGACCTCAAACATGGCTTCTGGATGCACTATACGGCCTGTAGGGAAGTCCTTGGGCCGAAAAACAAGGGCCCCAATCTGTCAGTATTTTCAATGAGAGATCAATCAGCAAATATAATACGGCATGAGGGGCTATACGTGAACCTGCAACAGACATCAGCAGCAGCATCTTCAAACGATAACAGTCCAGTCAGTGTGACTCGACACAGCAACAGTACAGTCAGAGAAAGAATGTTCAGCATTACCATGTGTATCATGGAAGACAAGAAACGTTCCCTTATGGGCCGTCCTCTCTAGGGGTCGCCTTGGATACTCATTGTGGACATCACAAAGAAGTCAGTGTACAGTCCTGTGCAGACGCCTTGGCAGCCGCTCTGGCCATAGTAGCGATGTTCCCTCTCTGCAGTGATGTAATGTTTTGGAATGATCGGAGTCAGAGTAATGGATGAGTGGTTTCTGTGGACAGAGTTTTGTTTGAGAGTTTTCTTCCTCTTTTTATTTTTTTGACGGGTTGATTCAGTTGTCCGTGGACCACGGCTGATCTAAGGCTTGCACTTTGCGTGTCATTTAAAGCTCTAAATTGAGGGTTTGTAGCAAAGAACTGCATCTACTATGATTAGAGTTCTGCCACTTTCCTATCCACTATAGCAGTTCATCTTTAGTTTATATACACAAGTTGAATCACGCAAAATGAGACGGTGTAACGCATGTAACATATTACATAATATATGGGTCTAATCATACGGAAAGCCACTGTGGTGAGGAGTGCTAAGAGAAACTGCCTATTTAAAAATGATGGGAATTTCACATGGACCGAACTTAAATAGCCACTGAACTGAACACAGAGTTCAGTGTGGAAACAAATCATTTTCCACTTAATTAAATAATGCATAAATTTAACCATTTGAGCAGGCAACATTTTAACCATGAATATAATAGAATGTGTTTACAAACTTTAGAATGATTTCTGAAGGATCATGTGACACTGAAGACTTATTTTTTTATGTTTTTGAAAGAAGTCTCTTCTGTTCATTCATTTCTTTGGTAAAAAAAATACAGAAAAACTGTTATATTGTGAAATATTATTACAATTTAAAATAATGGTTTTCTATTTTAATATACTTTAAAATATAATTTATTTCTGTGATACAAAGCTGAATTTTCAGCATCATTACTCCAGTCTTCAGTGTCACATTAGAAATAATAGAAAAATAGATTTTCCCTTTAGAAATCATGTTGGGAAAAGTTGTACTGTTATTTTTTATTATTATTATTATTATTATTATATATATAACCTGTGATACTTTTTTCATGATTCTTTGATGAATAAAAAGTTTTAAAAAACAACAGCATTTATTTACAATAGAAATCTTTTATAACAATATACACTACTGTTCAAAAGTTTGGGGTCAGTAATTGTTTTTTAAAGAAATGAATACTTTTATTCAGCAATATTGTTAAATTGATAAAAGTAGTAGCAAAGATTTATATTGTTAGAAAACATTTAAATTTTGAATAAATGCTTTTCTTTTTAACTTTTTATTCATCAAAGAATCTTGAAACAAATATCAGTTTAAATATGTTAAGCAGCACAACCAACATTCATAATAACCGAGTATCAAATCAGCATATTAGAATTTTTTTTCTGTATTTTTGCAGGCTAGATGAGCATAAGAGACTTCTTTCAAAAATATTTAAAATAATAATGTTTCCAAACTTTTTACTATATCTATCTATCTATCTATCTATCTATCTATCTATCTATCTATCTATCTATCTATCTATCTATCTATCTATCTATCTATCTATCTATCTATCTATCTATCTATCTATCTGTCTGTCTATCTATCTATCTATCTATCTATCTATCTATCTATCTATCTATCTATCTATCTATCTATCTATATATGGTTATGGATGTTGCACCCCAATAGCGCTGGTATATATTCTTGTCTGTTATATTGCACATAAAAAGAGTTAGGCTAATAATCTGTTCCAAAAAATCCAGGCCTAATTGCCAAGCATTGCCATCTTATTGTAACGGAACATCGCATTTCAACATATAGGGGGCACTGTAGAGGTCGAAAGACCTGAAATGTGTCAAATAAGGGAGACTTGCCTGGGGTCCTCCATAAACATGATTAAGAACTAGGCTACTATTAGGCTATGTAAAAAATATGTAAAACAACATTACATAGGCCTAAACTTTTAACGGCACATTGGCTAGGCCTACTCAAATATGTTCAATTTTGAAAGTAGCTTAGATGGAGGAATGCAGCCTTAAAATGAATCTAGTGTCGGCCCTCTTGCGGGGAGCTACAGGAGGAGGAGAGGAGAATAAGATTTCAAGCACCTGAGTTCAATTTCTGCTGTGTTGAATTGTCTTGAGGCACGCAGTGCTCACGAGGGCACCGAAACCACGTGACGGGAAGGGCGGGGCTTCGGGCAGCGCTCTGTTGGAACTTCTACAAGCTCCGCCCTTTAACAGCTGCAACGCATTTATACACATGTGCAAACTTTGCCCATGAGCGACACTCCCCAAAACCAGTACGGCTCAACTCCAAAGAACTCCAGCGACCTTTACCAACTCCGTTTGAAGACGCAAACCCCGTTCAGCCGTGGATTTCTTTGAGAGCACAAGGATCCTTCTCGGTCCGAAAACTTTTCCCCCCCTCTGAGCTGGAACTCACTATAGAAAATGTCTGCTTCGGTGCTGTCTTCCATATATGATTTCGACAGGGTAAGAATTTATATTGTAAAACGAGTACTAGAAGTTGTTTTAAGTTAACTTCGGTTTCTTTTCTCAACTTTTTTTTGATATTTAGTTTATCTTAGTTTGTTTATTCAATTTATCCGCGCTGGCAAACTTGTAACGTGAGAGCTCCATGTTTACTAAATGTTACCACTCACTCGGCTTTTGTGGCACATAACGCGCTCTAAAGGGAGAACGCGAGTAACGAGTTTTGTTTTTTAATTCCTTTTTTTCCTCCGTTATGTGTCTCAAACTTTTCTATGATAGTTACATATTTGTATTCAACAAGTTAAGGTAGTCTTTGAAATCTATTTCTTAGACACAAATTGTGAATTTAATGGCAAGACAAGCTGATTCAGATCAGTTTAGTCATTTAACATACACATATTACTTCTCAATGTGTTTTTGGTCGTCGAACTTTATTTTTATACACTTGCGTCTTATAACTTCTGTCACCTCAGGAGGGTTATAGTCATGTACAATAGTGAGTTAACTGCTGCAGCTCATTTCTAATTTGTTTAAACATGTACCCACTAAAACTGTTTGACATCTGTGCTTAGGAATTCTCTGTTTGGTTTCTTTCAGGAAAAAGTCCCAAATTCAAATGCAATCTTTCTCCAAAATATGCTGGAAAAGAGGAATGTCGGGGTCCCATTTGCTGCTTCCAATACCAATACCAACACCAACAGCAACAGGTCTTTTGGTTATTTTAGGAGTAACTCAACAAACCACATGGACTTCAACATGAGCAACAGGCTCCAGATCGGTTTTGAGAGCTCAACACCTGCCTTCATGAATAAAGAAAACAAGTACAGAGACCGTGCGTTCAGTGACACAAGTGAACGCAGTCAACAACTTCAGGAAATCCTTCAGCAAAAGCCCGGCTCTCAGATCAACTCGACCCGCTACAAAACCGAACTTTGCCGACCTTTTGAGGAAAATGGCTCATGCAAGTATGGAGAAAAGTGTCAGTTTGCTCACGGCTATCACGAATTGAGAAACCTGTCCCGCCACCCGAAGTACAAGACTGAGCCGTGTCGCACATTCCACACCATCGGTTTCTGCCCGTACGGCCCCCGCTGCCACTTCATTCACAATGCAGATGAGCGCAGAGCTGCCACGAGTAACACTCAAGCGAGGCTCAGTGGTGTCCTGGGAGAGAAGGAGTCATCAAACCCATTCCTGAGACAGCGGGAAAGGCCGAAGCTGCATCACAGCCTGAGCTTTTCCGGCTTCTCCAGCTCCTGCATCAACGAGTCTCTGTTGATTGACAACCCAACGTCCCGCACACCCCCACCGCCCACCTGCGCACTCAGTCCCAGTTCACCCTGTCTGAACGCGTTCTCTTTCCCAGATCAGGATCTTAAGGCTTTTCTTGCCCCCATCATCCCTCAGACCCAACGCGCTTTTACCCATCAGACCAGCGGTGGCTTGTACGGTAACATTCAGAGTCAGACCAACACTTGCCCCCCGTCGCCACCTTTCAAAATGAGCCACTTGCCCTCCATGCATCCACTCTCCGAGTCTCCAGTGTTCGATTCTCCACCGAGCCCGCCGGATTCCCTCTCAGATCCCGAGGGGTACCTGAGCGGCTCTTGCTCTTCCTCCGGCACAATCAGTGGCTCGGAGTCGCCCAGCATGGACGCCAATAGACGTTTGCCAATCTTCAGCAGGCTGTCGATTTCAGACGATTGACTTGCTATTATTGTTATAGCCTTTTACGAAAAGTAGTGCCAACATGAGTTTCAGGTCAAATATCAGTCTCAGCCGTTGGTTTTCTCATGATTTTGTCATGATTGAGATGCGATTATGTATATCTTTTCTCATTTTTCCTTACAATGACATACCAAGATGATGGCTTCAACAGTCTAAAACAGGAAAAAAAAGGCCTATTTAGAAGCAAGTCTTGGGAAAACATTCCATACGTTTGAAAGTGGTGTGAGCGCACAAGAACTGGGACTCATAAGTTGGCCATGGAATGTCACTGCAGATTTTTTTTTTTTTTTTTTTTTTTTTTTTAAAACTGTGTGGTATCATTGCATTTTGCATCATGCTTTGAAATCTATTTAACTTATTTATTGTCATTTGAAAGTATAGCCTTCAAGGATAAATTGAGTCCATATGGTATATTTATCAAAGCTAAAGCAATACACTTATATTCCTGTTTAAATTGTGATCGCCAATATTAATCTGGAAACGGTTGGGTTTGTCTCACAATAATATATTTTTGTTAACTTGTCTATTTTACTGTAAATAGGTAAATAATTTAAGATTGTATGCTATTTATTTCGATTTTGTTTACTGTGTGTGTATCTATATTAAAAAGTGGGAGCGTCTGATGAGGTCACGCTGTGATTTCTTGGGAGGGAGGGGAGCGTCAGAGGATCTATGGGCATTTGTAGAATGTAGCCTGTCTTATGAGGTCTCTTTGGCCGTAAAGAACTAACTGACTTCACACCTACAAGTATGACTGTTTCCTTTTTTTTTTTTTCTTTTTTTTTTTTCTTTATCAACGGTAACTATAACAACAACCAAAAAAAAAAGTATCCATTTGCACACAGTTGCATGACGATTGCTGTCTAGTGCCAGAGAATGTAGCACTTTCCTATCTAGAGGTTAATAACTAGCTAATATGTCCCTGCTGGGGTTGAGGATCCCACATACTGTAGCTTAACCTAATAAAGCAGTCGCTTTGGTGTATATCTAAAGCCAATCAAATTGAATGTAGCTCATAGATCAAGATGCCTTTTTTTATGGTGAATGAGATGCTATTTCATTGTTTATTTTTCTACATTTAGATCATTCGATCACACCATTCCTAATGAAAGAAACTCTGCCTTTCAACTGTGCTTCTCTACACATGCTGACTGGGGATATTAAGGTTTGTAGTTGGTTAATAACGATTACTTTAACTTTTTCGATGAAGTAAAACAACACTGAATGTAATAAGTGAACATCAGCTGGAGTTGGAGTGTGTATAGAAAGTGTGCAGAGTAAATTTGTACTGTATGTTGTTTTTTTTTTTTTTTTAAATATAGAACTTCTAATAAAGGCATTTTTGAACAAGATAATGATGTTTTGAGGAGTTTTTTATTCAGTTAACAGTGGAATATTTGAGTTGTTTATTGCTCAAGACAGGGGCATATTCATGCAGTGTCCTGTAAATGATTGTCTACTTTCTATTCTAGTCTGGTTTCCCGCCCTCCTGCTTTTCTTTCAGGAAAAATGGCTATTACAATGTCCCGGAGTTTGGTCTCTCCTGGCAGAATGTTCAATAGAGGCCTGCTTTGTGTGAATGGCAGAAAGTGAAGTATGAGGGTGGTGCAGTGGCCTTGCACAGCGATCTGTGGGAGGTAGTTTATAGACCCTTCCGTTTGGAAATGCAACAATGTTCAGTATCATCATATAAAAGCAACTTAAAGACTCTCCTGTAGCAGGCCATTGTATGAACTTCTCTGTGCTGGAAAGAAATGGAATTAGGAAAACACATGCAGACATGTGTATCAGTGTTAAGGGTCTGCTCGTGAAGATAAGGCGCTCTACAAATATTTACATCCTAAGAACTTGTTAGTCAAAGCTGTTTAAGTTAGAGGGTGCGTAATGTATGGCCTCTCACAAGCATATGTATGATAAAGTTGATAAACGTTCAAATGATTGCGTTAGCTTATATGCGAACATTTATGTCTGGATCCAATGTGCTTGTGTGTGAGAGTAGTGGGGGTCTTTTGCGTGTCAGTGTGCATGTGTAAAAGAAAGGTTGTCAGCCATTAATGAACCACATCTCACAAAAGCAGGAAACCACTCTGTTCGCTGATTAGGGACTCTTGGGAGCAGAGCTATTCCTCTTGGATATTTTCCACTACCCCTCTTTTGTGATTTATATGGAGTAGGCTTGAGGCACAGAGTCATTTATCAGATATGAATACATACATTCTGTCAAACTTTTGAGTTAGAATAAAAGATACAAAAGATAAAAAGATTTTATTTTTATTATAATAATTTATTGAGGTTTATTATATAGTTCTCTATATTCATTATATATATATATATATATGTAAATAAAATGTGTGTATATGTAAATATATATATATATATATATATATGTGTAAATATATATATATATATATATATATATATGTAAATATATATATATATACACACACACACACACACACACACACACACACACACACACACACACACACACACACACACACACACACACACACACACACACACACACACACACACACACACACACACACACACACACACACACACACACACACACACACACACACACGCTGTTTTTAATACAAGACCACTAACTTTTATATTTTGAGGAACAGGGTTGTTGCATTGAAGGATAGAGGACAGGCTCCACTTTGGCTCAGGCTTATCTTCAGCAACTGAGCACCTGTGACAAACAAACCAACTGGTCTGTGCCTTTCCTGTTTTGTTGTCAGAAATGTGTGCTTGGTGCTAGTTTCAGTGCCTCCATGCACAAGGCAAGGAAGTCCCACCCTCCTCCTCCTCTTCCTCAAGTGCTGGAGTCTAAAAAGCACTAAGTGAACACTTCCTTCCTTGTGCAAACAGTCCTATACTCATAACCCCATGTGTTCTGCCACTGCGGTAGCCGTATTGTCTTAAGCGTTATCTGAGAGCAACCAGGGGAAAGCCAACACAATATAGTTCAGTGAGTCATAAGAAAAGTTAGAGCACATCACATCCATAAACACAAATTCTGAGGGGTGTGGCGGGCTAAGAGTTTACTGGCCTGATATCGCCCTCCTTGATTTAGTTTCCTCTAAGATGGGCTAGATTCCAGTGGAGCAATAGTGATGCTTGGATTGACACAAACTCCACCATATGGACTCAAGGGGACAGGAAATCTCTACAGTGGATGGATTCACTGGCATAATAGAATCAGGGACACAGAAATAAACCGTCGAGAATGATGAATCTGCCGTGTCACGCAGTACCCTCAGTGCAAAACAATGAATTCAAAGACCCCATAAAGAGCAACGCACTCAGTAGGGGTCTAAACTAAAGGAAATGAGAGGCCCGTCTGGGATCTGAATCAAAATACTACAGCACAGAACAATGGCACAACCTGTTCACTCCACAGAATTCACGTGGTGATGTTTGCCTGCTATGGAAGCCTGTTTCCACCTAAAAAAAAAAAAAAAAAAAAAATTAAAAATGGAAAAACAAGGTTACACTTTATTTTAAGGTGTCATTGTTACAGTGTAATTATATATTTAAGTACTGAGTAATATTAAGCAACTACATGTACTTACTATAGGGTTAGGGTAGGATTAGGATTCAGTTGAGGGTTAGTTGCATGTAATTATGCATAATATTACAATGGTAAGTACATGTAACATATGTAACAAGGACACTAAAATAAAGTGTTACCAAAAACAACTACGATTTCAGAATTGTGTGTTTATATCTCACAATTATGACTTTGTTTCTCAAAATTGTGACTATTTCTTCATGTATGACAATGTGACATATCTCCAAATGTAACTTCATATTTCACAACTGCAATTTTTCATAATTTGTGACTATATCTCACAGTAGTGACTGTCACAATTTGACTATTTCTCATTTTAACTTAAATATAATTTTTCTTTTACATACTCTGAGGTGGAAATTAACTCCCATAATGGACCGACTTATATTAAGTAATTTAATAAATCTCACTGTTAGACAAAGCTTGATTTAGAGCCCTGCTCACTTGATTGGTGTTTTGCCAGATGCTTTTTTTTCACTACGTCAGTTTGAATTTACTTATCTTTAATGGAGCTCCCCAGCCTCCTGCCCGAGTTTTATGATGTTGACTCATACAGGAGTAAGTCACCTTTTCTGATCCTCCTGATATCCTGGCTGCTAAATAGGTCAAGCACACTCACATTAACATACAGTTTGCTGTGTTAGAGTCTACACTGACGTCAGTATGAAGCGTACACGAAACTGACCTTGAGCGCAAGGCTGATGAGAGAGAATAGCCTTTCTGTTTCTCCTGACTGGAAATGGGATGTTCACATGTAATCATTACCTACCTACTTCTGTGGAGTAAAGAAAGATGCCTGGATGTGTAGTTTGCAGACAAACACCAAAAAGAAACATATTTGTGAAAATATATACAATCAAAAATCCAAATTTGTGTTTAATGAACGAGTAACTGCTTTTGTTGTTGAACATGCATTTGAATACATTATTGGCACAAATGTGCCTTCCAAAAGGTAGGCAACATGTAGTTTTCATGTTGACATGTAGGCAATCCCAGAATGCACTACGAAAGCTCCGTGTAAAAACCATCCAAGATGGAAGACAAGGTCGTAAGGCAAAACAATAATCTGTTTATTCTGGCTAAATTAATTTTAAATACATGAAAGATGTAAACAGTGCAATTTAAGGAAATATATTTTTCAAATGTACAACTTTAAATGCCAAAATACAATACAAAACACATTTTAATATATTTTGGAGCAATACAATATATATTAAATTACCATATAAATATATATAAATATATAAAAGATAGAATATATTTCTTGGCCATTTTTACAATGTATTTTTAAGAATTCATCAATATATATATATATATATATATATATAGGGGAGTTTTAAAACTTACTGTTTTACCCAAAATGTGTTTGTGCAATGTATATTAATGTTTTTTATAAGAATCATGTTGTTCCCCTCATGTTTCCTCTGTTAGTATCAATCATTTGTTTCACGTATATTGTATATTTTGTATTAGGTGCTCGCTAAAATTTGAAACACAGCTAAAGTTGTTGGCAGCTTTGGTTGGACTCAGACATTACTAATTATTATTTTTCAGGTATCTGACAAGGTGAAAATACTTGCTTGACAGTCACTCTAGGCATCTGTAGACATGAGTGATGGACATATTCTGAATTTCAGAAGATGTTCCGTACATACCTCGCTCTTCTGAATGATCCTCACTTGTACAGCCAGGCATCTGTCAACAGATAATTCACACACATGAAAATGTTATTGAAAGAGTATAGACATACTCTTTCTCAACTCTTGAACAATAAGGAACAGTCACCATCTGAAGGCCACAGTTCTGGCCGCAGCCTTTTGCAACAGTTCAGTGGTAAAAACCATCAGGGAGAGAGCCAAAGACACTGAGTCTGGACCACTCCACAGATGTTTATTTGAATCCACATTCAGGCTTCATTCAGATACTTCTTCCATCCTTTCTGTGTTTCATGTTTACACAACTCAGGCTGTTTGGATGTTCTTCTGGACTTGTGCTGCATATGCGCTTCATTTTTCGCATACTCCAGGGACTGGAAAGAAACCTAACACCACACAGTCATCGCACTGTGACTTGGCCCTCACAAATCAACAGACAGGCATGAGACGGCTAGAGGACGATTGAGCTCAGAGCGAATATCAGTGCATATAAACAATTTCCTGTCTGACTCACAATCTGGGACTTTGGTCCTCGAGGAGAGCAGGATAAAACACATTTACAGCTCTCTGAGTCGATTGCATGTAAAAGATAAAGTCAAAGAGATAAGACTATCCTTAAAAAAAAATCACTTCTAGGCAATAACTAATTTATAGATGCTTTGATTTATGTAAACTTTTAAGATTTAATATAAAGTTTACCATTTGAGGTTCCTCTGTACTGCTAGCCAGCTCAACAGTTCCCACATTTATCCCATAATAAAGAGGAAGGTTTGGTTGCGTATAATATATGATGAGCCAAAACATTATGACCAGTCATGGGTGAAGTGAATATTGTTGATCATCTCCTAACAGTCTGAGTAGAGATGGAAAGCAAACAGTCAGTTCTCGTAGTCAATGTGTTGGATGCAGGAGAAATGGGCAGAAAGAAAGATCTGAGTGACTTTGATAAGGGGTCTGGGTCTCTCTGAAACGACAATGCTTGTGGGTTGCTCTCGGTCAGCAGTGGTGAAAATTTACCAACAGTGATCCAAGGAGAGACAAACCACAAACCGGTGTTGGGCACCCAAGTCTCATTAATGCAAGAGGGCAACAAAGGCTATCCCATTTGGTCCAAACCAACAGAAGGTCTACTGTGGCACAAGTCACACAAAATTTCTTGGAGGAATGTGTCACAACACACATTGTAAGCGTAGCCGCAGACCAATCAGAGTGCCTGTGATGACCCCTATATCCATCGTCGAAAGCGGTTACAAAGGCCATGCAAGCGTTGGAACTGGACCTTAGAGGAGTGGAAGAAGGTCGCCTGGTCCGATGAGTTCTGTTTTCTTTTACATCACGTCGACGGAAGTGAATAAACCAGCACTATGGGACGACGATAAGCCAGTATAGGGAGTGTGATACTCTGGGCAATGTTCTGCTGGGAGACCCTGGGTCCAGTCGTTCATGTGAACGTAATTTTGACACATGCCATCTACCTAAGCATTGTTGCAGACCAGGTACACCCCTTCAGGACAATGGTGTTCCGAGGTGGGAACATGTTTAAAGTTCAAGGTGCTGCCCTGGCCTCCAAGTTCCCAAGATATTATTCCAGCTGAGCATCTGCTGGACCAACAAGTTTTGATCCACGGTGGCACCACCTAGCAACCTACAGGACTTGAAGGATCTGCTGCCAACATTTTGGTAACAGATACCACAGGACACCTTCAGGGGTGTTGTAGAGTCCATGCCTCGGCTGTTTTGGCAGCACACGGAGGACCAACAGCATATTAGGTAGGTGGTCATAATGTTTTGGCTCATCTATAAACTACCATTCAAACTTTTGGGGAAAGTAAGTCTCTTTTGCTCACCATAGCTACATTTATTTGTACTATATTGTGAAATATAATTGCACTTTAAAATAACTGTTTTAATATATATTTAAAAATGTTATTTATTCCTGTGTTGGCAAATTTGACTGAATTTTCAGCAGCCATTGTTCCAGTCTTCAGTGTCACATGATTCATCATTCTAATATGCTTTACATTAACAGCATTTTGGTGCTCAAGAAAAAATTCCTATTATTAGTGTTGAAAATATTTGTGCTACTTACATTTTTTGTGGAAACTGTGATACATTTTTCTTTGATGAATAGAAAATTCCAAAGAACAGTGTTTTGTAACAATGTAAGTTACTGGGTTCGCACTGTACTTGAGTCAATGTGTTTGAACAGTTCTGCCTTCACTAAATAACATGTTTTGAATTTACATTAGCAAACCCCCTCAGGGCTTCCAGGCTGTAGTCAGTCAGACAGCTCACCTGAGCAGCAGGTAGGACATGTGCACACACAGCACCTCACCCCTGAAGGAGAAGAGATGGAAAGATGAGTCTAATCTACAGTTAACTAAAGCTAAACACCTCACCTGTCTTTACTTTGAATAAATCTACTAGACTGAGGCTTTATATTTGCTTTTGGGGAGTCTTGCTCTGAACTGGATGTGTCTCAAACCACACATCTGATGTAATGACAAAGAAATGAAAACACGTTGAAGTGTTTATAGGCTAAACCGCAAGGTCTTTACAACTTCGAGGAGAGAACTTGAAAGAACTGACACTACATAAGCTGGCTGTGTGGAAGCGTATACAATGCATGTAGAGAAATCAGAATCTATAGGCACTATAATAATTAGATGTATATTTCATTGTTTTATCCATGTACAAAACGTAATGAAAATAATATGAACACAAATTTAATTTTTACATTATTATTTCTTTCACAACAAACAATTTTGGGCCTAATAAAGTTTCAAAATAAGTTAGTATTGTTTACGATGAAAACAAAAGTTTTGAAGCAGAGCTAAAGTTGCAGCTTTGGTTGGACTCAGACATTACTAATTATTATTTTTCTTCAGGTAACTGACAAGGTGAAAATACTTGCTTGACAGTCAAATACTGACTCTAGGCATCCATATAGGCATGATTATTTTCAGTGTTTATTGTTTCTCATTTGCAAATCATGCACAAAGTGTACAACTAATATTTAATTGTGTGTATTTAGGTTACATAAATCTAGCTATAAAAGTTGCCATATTAGGACTAATGAGTTGACATTGTAAACATTTTGGTATAGAATGGTCATCACCACCATCATCTTTCCCATCACGGAATGCTAATAAAGACAGAACATTATTTGAAATAGAGTGGAAATGTTCAAGATTTCTAGACAAAAAAAATGTATAGTGCTTCTTGCTTACTCAAAACAGTGAGCAGCACCAGTGAGAATGTCTAACTCTTTAATTAATTTGCAATATACCTAATTTTATCTGGAAATGAAGCAAATTTGAATAGCCACGCTGCATCGACAGTGATGTCTGGATTCTGGGTGGTGTTTTGCTGCCGCTTCACTTGTTTTTACAGGCCCGTCTCATAATATCTCCCTCACCTGATAAGCACTGTGAGGCTAGACTGACAAGCTTTTGCTCTGCCGTCATTGCAGGACCATAAAATGGCGAAACAGCTGTGGTACGTGAATTACTGCACTCAGGGAATTAGTGCACTAGAACTGGACAAAGATTAGCATGAATTACAGTCAAGCGCATGTCTTACCTGTGACATTTAAGTGTTTTTAAAAGACTTGCGTTGCAAGACAGAGTGTTGGTTTTTCAGGTATGCCAGGTAGTTTAACCCTTGTAACGTTATACCCCTCTGTACACCCATGATTAATGGTTGACCATGAGATAATGGAACTGTAAACCTTTGCAGGTCAACAGCTCAATTGTGGCTGTAATTCTGTGAACAATTCTGTCCAGACATCTGAGTCCACGTGCTTGTCTTTCGTTTGCGTATGTTTCAAAATTCACGACAGGTCATTACCAGACAAAATGTGAGGATGTCTAAGCAATTCAAACAATTTTTGGCTTGGGGCTTTTTTTATAAGGTAATGGAAAAATACCATGGTAACATCAGTTCTGAAAGGTCACCTTTTCTCTTCAATTTTTCTGATCATTTAATCCCTCTCGCACTATACACCACTTTTACACCAGAGTTTTTAGTACGAACCCGAGTCTCTTTGACGTCAGAGTTCAGTTTGTTTGATTGATGTGCAGATGGTTCTCAGCATTGGCTGCGTGCCATGAACCACACCTGAGACCGTTTGAAAAGGCTGTCTGAAGCATGGTTCATATAAACTCTGAAACAGTTCACAGTTGGTATGAATGCAGTCTGGTGAACAACAAATGTAATCCGCATCTCTGCATTCTCCCCATCAGATCGATTAAAGTCTGATTAATTTCTCATTGCTGTTTGTCTCCAAATAAATGACAGAGCAGCTCACATACTTCACAACTCTTGCAATGCCTGCATGGGGGGAGGAGCGTAGAATCAAACTTGGGTTCAGACCAAGAGTAAAAACAGCCTAAAAGAAGGTATACAAAAAAAAAAAAAAAAATTATATATATATATATATACTGAGCAAAAATAACAGTTTTGACTATAAAGGTCATACAGTGTTACTGTAATATTCTCTTGCAAGGAACAACACTACAATGCTTATTGGTGGATTTAATCCTGGTATAATGTCAACAAAGATCTTCCTCATAGATCAAGCCTTAGGTTTATTTCAAGCTTTGATATGGTAGCAAAACTTTCCATGCTGGGTTTAATTTAAAAGAGGTACAGGATGCAGAATTGTAAATCAAATTTGAATGTTTGGAATTAGAATTAAAGTAAATTGATTTAGAATTTCATGTGACTTTAATTTTAAATTAGAAGAGCAAAGTGTGTCAGGACAAAAAAAAAATATATGTTGTGTTGACAAAGCTTTGTTTGAAAAATCTGAAAAAAACGTTTGTTTGTTTGTTGAAGATTTATAGGAATTATGAACAGATAAAAAAAATGGAACGTCAGAATGGACAGAACACTATACACTGTAAAAAGAAAATAGATCAAGTTATGACAACATAAGTTTTTACATTGTATTAAGTCATCAACATTAAGAACAAGTTACGCAATTTTAAACTTTTTTTATAAGTTAAACAAGGCATCATTATAAGGCATCATTTTATAAGGCATCAACTTTTTTATAGAGATAGATAGATAGATAGATAGATAGAATTTCTAGCACTTGTGGACAGAAGGAAGTGAGACACAAGTTTACTGCGAGTGACTTATGTTTGGGGTGTCGTTTCATGACCTTGCATGCCCTCAGCTTGTGTACATTTCTTGTTCTATTTTTACATCTAAGGCCCTGTGTGTCTGTCCACACTTGTTCTGATATTCTTTCTTTATCTCTCTGCACCGGTGTCTCTTGTCGCTCTTCAGTGGGATAAAATGAGATGTCAACCCACAGACTAAATGACCATGATTATTGTTTGCAACACATGGCACATGCAGAAGCAAAGACCCTTGTGGTCAGAGTGATGATACGGCATAAAAGAATCATCCAGTAAACCACTAATCAGAAGCCATGCCATCAGAACCTGGTCTGCAGACTCACCACTGATGAATGGAGAGGAAGTGTAAACCCCATTGAGATCTGTTGTTGCAGTTTGATGAAAATATTTGCGTTTCGTGACCCTTGGGGCAGTGTGGCAGAGGCTCCTTCAGCTCTAAATTGATGTAGTGGAACAATACCGTTCCCTTCCAAGAGGTGCCTTACCATCTGGACTTCTGCAGGAAGCTGCCATTACTCACCTTGCCTGCGTAATTTCAGGGGCTGTGAAATTACTGTGGTGAACCACTTCAGGCCACCAGCCCCAGGGGCTTTGCAGTAGAACGCCACCACATCATCCCTCACACAACTTATTTGACACACCTCCATGAAGAGATTTAAGCACAGGAGAACTGATAAAAAAATGTAAAAAAGTGTTTCTTCAAGTATGTCCCTGTGGGCTAAATAAATAATTTTCACATAAAAAAAAAATATTATTCTATTTCATTCTTTAGATTAGTTTTAAACATGTAATAGTCTGTAATTTTTTTATGATGGTTATTCATATTGTAAAATTAAAAAGTAAAAGTAAAAAGGCAAATAGTAAAACAATAAAATCTACACATATATGTATTTGAAAAGAAAGCAATGGTAAAATGTTTCCAAGTCAGTTTTCATGTGACGTGAAAATGTCAGATCTGTTTTAATAAAATGAAATTTGCGCAACCAAACAGAATTGCTAAAATAGTGTATTGTTGTTGTTGTTTTTTCCCCACAAGTTTCAAACAAACAAACTGCAGTTCTGTTTGGTGCCACTAGTTGTGCAAAAATTACACATTTTTAGATTAGTCATTTTATCTTTCTAGCATTTAATCTGTCATGCCAACATGGGTTATGTAGTGTGTGTGAAAGTAGGGGAAAGGTTAACTGGGATCTGCGTTCTCAACCCTCTATCTGGGTTACACTGTCAACACTTGACATGTGCCATACACACGGACTCGAGAACCGCTCAGAAGCACGCAGAACAAGAGGGCTGAGTAGACTAGTTTGTGGTTTCAATGTAATGTTTGTTTATAGCAAAATACAAATAAATGTAATGTATATTATCTCAGCAGACAAGGAGTAAACCACATATTTTGGATCGGGGGACCAAAAGTAAACCACAGAAAAAAGCCATATCGGTCTATCGCTATTCTGAGTATTGGGAACGTGTCCCTCTCGATCTCTATGGTGCTTATGGCCCTGTCAGCATACTAAGATAGGGTTAAAATCCTATGTTGTGTTCAGCTCTGGGGATTTTCAAGGGTAACTCTTTTAGAAAAGTGTCTGGTCCTCCTGCGCTCTTGTGATAGAGTGAGTAAAGAACAGTACTGTATGGAGCTTTTCTCCTGGGGGTGGAGGAGAGGAGGGGGGCACACTTTCAAAGACTCCAATACAGACATCTGCAATCTGTCGCTTCAAGCAAACTTACCCCCTCGACCTTCTTTTCAAGCAGGAACTACTGCCAATGAGGAGGAAGAAAACCCAATCATGAATTCCCAGCGCTTGGCAGCCACCACATTCAGCATCTCCCTGTGTCTTTTGTGCTTGGTCTCAAAAAGGTTTCTTTTTTCCTTCCCTCTTTCAAGCTTAAAGGCCTTCCCTCTCTTTTCTGTCCGTCTGAGCGAGGGCCTAGAAGAGTCATGGGTGCAGTAATGAACTGCATGACAAAACTGTCATTAACATTTCCAGTGAATGCGCTCCCTGACGGAATTAAGATCGCAGGTCGCGGATCTCCATGTCCATTCTCCCTGCCTGGGATATAGTGGGATGCAAAAGCTATAATGTGCAGGGTTTTTTTTGGACACATTGTCTAGATACATCTAAATATGAACATTATGTCATCATGACCCTCATGTTGTTCCAAACCAGTATGACATTCTTTCTTCTATGGAACACGGGAGGGGAAATTACGATAAAATGACAAAAAAGCACAAGAAAAATCATAAAAGTGGTCCATATGACTGTTTTCCAACCCTGTGTCCGAATATGCCTACTTCCCTACTATGGGTGAAAAACAGCATGTTAAAAGAGGATGTCCGAATTTATAGTTTTTATAAAACAGTAAGTGATAGCCTGATGACCTACAACTTCCGGCGAGATTCTGAAGTGCACATCTGATGAACACTTTACTATCGCATGAGGCAACGAGAGAGGATGGCAGTGAAGCGACACAATTGATGCCGTAATTCACATGTCGATGGCAACATGGCGGATGCAGTGTGTCCAGATTTCATTTATACTACACAAATTCATACTATAAATACACTCACAAAATAAGTTCTTCAGCAAATGTAGTACCTACTCAGACAGTGTGCAATTTTGGATGCAGATCAAGTCTTCTGGCCTCCATAAGCTTTATGTGAAGAACAGACCAAAAGTCAGTATTCGCTGAAAGTCTTATCATCCTTCCCACCATTCATGAGAATTCATAGGAGATGTAGTGTTTGTGAATTCCCATATCAGACTAGATTATCATTGATAACAATTAACAAATTATAGCATGACTTCGGAAGTCTTCAAATGTAGCATATTATGAGTCATATTTATGATAGCTATACTTTTATGGTTGAAAGCTTCAGTCCTTTAATCATTCATCAAAATACCTTTTGTGTTCAACAGAAGAAAGTAAATCATACAGGTTTGGTGTGACGTGCATGGATGAGTAAATGATGACAGATTTTCATTTTTGTACTTACATATGCTTAAATATTTAGTCCATGTCCAACTTAAAAAAAAAAAAAAGCTTCACTCAAAAACAACTAAAAGACAGCCACTCAACTGATTAAAATTGTACTCACTCTAAGGCTCAAATTGGAGTGGGCACACTAGCAGTCCACAATGCCAATGTGCACCAGGCCTTGGCAATGAACCCTCATGGGATCGTCCTTGAATGTCCCACAGGCTGTCATGGAGACAGACATGCGGGTATTTACAGCTCGCTTTCTCTTGCCTCCTGTCCCATCTCCTGCTGTCCGGTCTGGGGTGGGGGTGGACAGTCAAGGCCTTTGTGGTCTGCATTCTGGGTTTATTTTCCCCTCATTCCCGCTGTCTATGTTGTGAATCTCATTTGGGGGTTTATGGAGATCGACCAGGCAGGAGGTGTGCGGGTTTGTTGGGCTCTTTACAAGGCCCATCTGGGCAGGTCTGCAGCCCAATAAAGCATCAAAAGCAGCCTGATATAAATCCACCATGAGGTCCCTTGGTCTGGAGCAGGTGTATGGCTGACATGCCATTACTAGAAGCAAACATGAAAGTCCACCAATGGACACAACCAAAATCAAAATTACACACACAGTTAGACATGCAAGATTGAATTACTTCTGATATGTCACAATCATTTTCTTGTCAAACTAGTCAAATGTGAGTTTTAGCACTCCAGAGTGCCAAAATAAACTAACAGGTATGAACAGGCTAGCTTTGAACTAACCCAACTCTCTCTAAAAAAAAGCATGATTTTGGTTTTTCCCAGGTGGTGTCAAGAAGTCACAATAATAAAGATGTAAAACCTAACAGTAAAACAGGTTCACCCAAGATCAACATGTTTGAACGTGCAATCTGTGAACTTGAACACTCAATCAACGTCATATATGGGTGCTATAAGGACCATCGGTTCAGATGAAAGGAACAGACATCAATTAACTGACACATTCATTTGAGGTGTGAAGAACATGTGTCACGTTGAGCAATATTACGCATATGAATACAGCATTCTCTACCTTTTCAGCAGTGTAAGCAGTTTTACTTGCTTTTCATTATTGTCATTTATTGAGAATACAGAAAGGACATTAAAAATATATAAGACTGTTAGACCTAAGATGTATATCAAAGCAACATATGGATCACTGGGGTAAAATGTGTGTCTCCAGAGTGCAGTCTATCAGTGTGGGCCAGGAGAATGTTCTCTGTCTTAACATGAGACGCCCAGAGGGGAACTATAAACTCAGTAAAACTTGGCAACTACGAACACTGGAGTTTACAGGAAGAAACTTCACTGAGGAAAGCAGAGCAAAGAGGGTCATCAATTTTACCCCTGACAGCTTCCCGCGTCATCTCCACCACAATAGTGAACAATTACCATAGCTTTAACAGTACCTCTGGCTCTACGTGATGTTCCTGCAGCAAACAATCACAGGATTCTGAAGATCGAAGGGCTTGATCTTCTGAGCAGCCCTGCAACAGCTGAGATTGGCTGGAATTGGAATGACATGCAGTACGTAGAAAGAGATCTACAACTGATCCTAAAGCAACAGGCATGCCCACACCTGTTTTTAACAGTCACACCACTCCAACCAGCTGAGACTTGCCCCCCACAAACAGACACAAATAAAAATCTCTGTGTTGACAGACATGAGATACTGTAACTTCTGTGATGGTGAAAGAAAAAAAAATATTGTGTAATTGCTTCATGACTGTGAACAGTAACACAAACCGGTTTAACAGGAAGATATTATATATGTGTGTTTGTCTATGACAGCTGCTTTTATTGTGAAATCCGTGTTCACTGTGTGAAGTCTGATGAAGAATTGTGATCTCATTTATAATTGTACATATTTGTAATTAAAGTGTGGCTCATAAATTTTCATGCGTTTGCACAGACAGTGAAACATACCTTTTTAACATATTGAAAGCATCCATACAGCATTGTGTGTACGAACAATCAACAATATTAATAAAATGTTCACTGCACTTAACTAATTTGCCATTATAGTAGTTTCATTCTGTTTTGTGTGATTTCTGGTGCCGTATTCAACTCATTTTGACTAAAAAGTATCTATGTACATTTAACTATTATGTTCTTTATATTGCTGAGACGTGGATAGGGGCTCAAAAATATATATATGTAATGGTAAAACGTCACTACAGACATATTTTTACACTTTAGATTGTCCATGTAGGCCGACATTTCAGCATATTCAGAATGTATGTGTAAATATTATATACCATGCTATGTGACAAGGGAGAGGAAACAGTCAATGACTATAACATATAACAGATTAATTAGAGATGCATCAAAAGAAGGGAGACAGATGGCATATAAGTATAGCATTTTACAGTGTATTTTCTAATAGTGGCATTTGTAGCCTATTACAGTAAATTGCATTTATTGCTATTGAATAAAGAAGAACATACCGTTGTGCTTCAGTGATTAAACCAAATGTTCTCATTACATATCACAATCTTGTGTTTTGAAACAATGATTATGTAGAATTAAAATATGTAGGTCATACAACTAGAATGATAGCATGAGATCAGGTTTTGAAAGAATGGCAAGAATGTTACAAGTGCGATCAGTTTGGAGATGTACACTGAAAATGTACACCAAATAGTACCAAAGCGAATGAAAAAACTGTTGCTCATTATGTCACTCCTGAGGTTTGTTAATGCATGTGGCAAGTGCAAGGTCTAAACCACTGCTACTTCACTAAGACTTACCAGCTATTACCAATGTCACTGCTGTGAGAATGATGACTGTGGTACCTGAATGGAAGAAAAAAGAATGAAACCAATTCTCCCTCTTCTTCTTCCTCTCTCTCTCATGCGCACACAAGCTCTTACAATATTTCTCTGAAAAGGCTTCACAGTGATTAAAACCCCCTTTCCGCTGGGTCCCCCAAGTTGAACATAAAGGTGCATTCTGGGAACAATGATCTAGTGGAATGTAGCCCCAAACCCCTGCATGCTCCACTCTCTCCTCTAATAGAGAAAAGAGCTCCCAAAGATGCTTTTGATGTCCAGCCTTATGCAGACAAACAGCTGCATGGCTCTTATGAAAGCCTTTTGCTTTCGCTAAAAGACAGCGAGCCTGCGAGGAACACTGGCGGAAAGATGAATACGGGCCTGAATTGCTTCTTAAATAAAGAGGGAAAAGAGATTGGAGCTAGCGTAGTTGCTCAGAACATGGATAAAGCATACGGCCATAAAGAGTGTGAGAAATCAATTTGCTTTTTAAGGAGCTCTTTGTAAACAGGAACATTGTGCTCATTTTGCTACGCTGGTGGCGGCATAGACCTTTCTTTTGTAAATCGAACAGCTTTAGTATACAATAGCCGGAGGGGGAAAAAAAACTGCATGAATTCAGTCCATTGATTTAGGTTTAGGCCTAATGTGTTGATGCAGCAGAATAAAACCATGTTTAGGTGTCACAGGAGCTCTGTGTTTAGTTTTCCTTCCCCCTCACTCCTACCGCTTCACTGTCGGCCCCTCCTATGACCTCCTATTCCTCTGCGTCCCTTGAGTCGGTTACATAACTTATTTCCACTGACCTGCCCTCTTCTTTTCCTGTGCACACACACACACAGAGCTCTCACATATTTCTTCTGGATAATTCAGCTGGAGATTAGGGAGGCTGTGGGTCAAACCCTCCCCTGCCTGGACTGCATATGTGGGTCTTTTCAAAGGTCTGGATTTCATCTTTTTCCCCTTGGTGTCCTGCGCACACAGTGTCAAGCCCGCAAACCTCCCTGCGTCTGCCTCTATTTTAAAGCCTGTCAGTTTAATGCATTACAGTGTGAAGAATGAACACTTGGAAAGAAAGACAAAGGTCGGTGCAAAAAAGAAAAGGACAAACAGAAAAAGATAGAAAGCTTTAGATATCTGACGTTTGGACATTGATGGGGGCCGTAACCTTTTTGGACGATGAAAAGGGAAATCCAGATGGTTCTGAGCACCTTCAGATTATTTACTGAGCCTGATTTAGCAGCGTCTACAAACACATTCTTTCTCTTGAGGTAATTTTTTTAACTTAAGTAGGCCTATGTTACTGGATTTGTTATTAGGATGGATATTTCTGGAGGCCACTTTGGCCTTTCTTCCCCCATGGTGTTCTCTGATGTCCACTGACGGATCTCAAGAGGGAAGAATGCGTCATGGGCAAGTTATTAAATCCGATTTTGAAATAATATTTATGAGTGGAGGCGTTTATATGGCCTACGACATCAGAGGCGGAGGTGGGATTTGGGTCAGGGGAGAGGAGATCTTCCTGAGATGGAATACATCTGGAAAGAAGATTCTCCATTCTCTAGCATTTTTGCCACATCCTTATATAAAACACGGCTGTGAGCAGAAATAAATTTAGCCCGCCTTTGCTTCTGTATTTCTCTGAAGTCCACCTGATTCCATGTTTTTTTATTACAGCTGGGCATGAATACATATTTTCTGATTTGATTCAGATTCACAAGCTCTCAATTCAATTTAATTCTAATTTCAATTCAGTTTGATTCAGATTCACTTGTCTATTGAAGTTACAAATTTGCGTACATATGAAACAAACCCGCTCTCAGCTATTGCTGTAAATAATAAAGATTTTTCGTTACATTTTAGCATATCTATCAAATGAGTAATTTGTTCATTAATCAGTCTACTCTGGTTGAGCTGAATGTTTTTGATTCAAACTCGAACTACACTGCTATCAATAGGGCAGCTCAATATTTTTTCCATTATTTTACAGGCATTCAATTCGAACAGCAAACTTATGTAAAATATGACTTATTTGGTCATGCTGCTGTATTCAACCGCAGAAGTGCGTCAGAGTAAGAGATTGATCTTAACAATCAGTATCGAGAACGTTCAATCAATATTTTCCCTACTACTGTGTTATATACAGTATTTCATGTTTATATACTGTACATTCAGCATTATTGCAAATCTTACCATCCAAAAGTATCTGTGTCAAAGATATACTGTTGAAAAACAATTCCAAACCATAACATCTCAAATTGAATAGGAAAACCATCAGCAGAATCATTCTTCATTGCAGCTGTCCATATGTCCTTCATCACTATGGCTTGGACCAAAAATAACTCTAGATTTACAAAAGCTGAAAGTCAGAGAGAGATTGTCACAGATGGTACAAGTTAGCACGGTTTACAATATTCTATTACCCCCACACAACTTCTCTCCAAACAAGTCAGATTGATTTTTCATGGAGGAGATTATGAGTAACTCACTCAGTATGTGCTTTATTTATAAACCCATGGGAGCCATCTTATGGAAACTATTTTCCAAAGTGGGCTCTGCCAGTTTTGTGGCACAGGGCCTGTGCATAAAAGAGAAATTCCCTTTTTATGCTGATCTATTATCAGGTATGTTGTGGCTGCTGTAATAGTTAATAGTCCGGATTTTGATTCATGATCAAATTCAAATGAGATCTCTGACATCTCAACTGTTTCTCCTAGCAATAGGATTAAAGTGAGATAAAATCATGACTTTTGTTGAAATCTCTTGATTCTCATATTTTTCGCCAGATCTTTACAGTTTTCTTCTGTGAAAAAGATGCTAAGTTTGTGTGTGTGTGTGTGTGTGTGTGTGTGTGTGTGTGTGTGTGTGTGTGTGTGTGTGTGTGTGTGTAAGTTTTATTTCTTTTAGGAGAATTAGGGGAAACATCTGAGATCAACATAAAATAATTTTAGGATCCTTTTAGCAGTAAATGTGAGACAATGTTGGTACTTCAATGAAACCTAAAACTAAATAAAGCATCAAACATAACCATGAGCCATGAAAGAGCTACCTTGTGATAACAGCAACTCCGGGATTCCGAGTTCACACACCACACCCACTCAATGGCTATAGCTGTTATTTTGGACATACTTGAGATTTGAGCACAGGCGCTGTTTTCCAACTGGCCCATCTGTGTCAGATTGAATTATGAGCTTAACCCTTGATATTACTGAAACAGAAGATGGGTGAGTGGGGTTACCCAAGGCTGGCGTACCCATGAGAAACAAAATCAGGTGTGACAGGGTGTGGAATCGCAGTGAAGATGGAGATTTACTGGACATTACAATTAAGCTTTCTGCTCATCCTGCCACTTCATGACAAATGACTCATAATTACCTGCTGAATCCTGCTGATGATTATGGTACAAATTCACCACCCTTTCAATACAATGGATCAGGCTTTAAATTTCAATTGTCCATTTCATAAAGAGGAAAAAAGAGGATTAAATATTATCAAGTTCATGATTAAACTATTTTTTAAATGTTGATTTAATAAACATCAATCAATAAAAAGTTATGACTAAATGTCAATGACTCCAGCCATGTGGATGAGTAACTTGATTACAAACATAGCAATCCAGTGCAAGAGGGGAAATCCAAGATTTTGAATATGGTCTGGGCTGACAGAGCATCTGTAAATAGAGTTCCCATCCGGCCACAAACTGTCTATCTCTGCCAAGTGCATATTCGAGAGTGACATGCAGGTTGTTAGTTTATGGCTGCACAAGCCTGCGGTCCCAACAGTGGCTCATAAAACACGTTAAAGATGGAGTGACAGGACAAAACCTAATGTCTGTCTAGACCCTGCACCTATCCCGACCTTTATTTAACTTACCACAGTCAGTGGCGAATAACTGGTTGTGTGTTTTGCCTTGCCAAAACAACCTACCCAATGCAAATTTCGAAACCAAAGTGGTAACGTTGCTCAATATGTGGATACAATGAAGTTTTGTTACACTCTTTGTGTATTTATGTATTTTCTTTCTGGAGTGTGTGTAATGTGATTACATAAGCAAATGGTCAAATTATCCTAGGATAGGTTTGATTATTTTTGCATGAGGCACTGGCCAACCCCCTGTGTGTTGCTTATGACCTTGTGGCCCTAGGGCATTTTAACTAATTTTAACTCTACGCCTGTCCAGGATCTCTTTCACTATGTAGGTCAGCGCTTTATCAATCTTCAATGGAGGCGGCGGTTCAGGATCCGTGGTAACATGGCCAGATGCTGGGTGGATCGGTTTCAGGAGGGAGACATGAAAGGAAGGAGAGATTTGATAATGAGCAGAAAGCTCTATATGGTACGTACCAGGGTTAATCTGACATTATATTTTGAAAGGACCCACATACCTAGGGCTGAGCTTCCTGCTGGTTAGCCAGAGCTTGAGGTCATGTGTGGACAACCAGACCCTTTGACCAGGTTGATAGTCAGGGTGGAGACATCTTCGCGAATCTGCCTGAATCCGCAGGGCACATATGGCTCGTTGTAGCTTGACGTGTGCACTGTCCCACACCTGGTCACTACACCTGATCCAGTCATCTAGCCCTGGAACTGTAGAGGGTTTCCCCTGACCAGGGGGACATTGGAGGTTGGAAACCCAGCACACACAAGAATGGAGTAAGTCCAGATAAGGAATGAGTGAGGGAGTTCTGTGCATGTTCAGCCCATGGGAGGAGGTCACCCCTCTTTTGTTGCTCCTGACTACAATAAGACCTGAGGTATCTGCCAATCCCCTGGTTAAGTCTCTTCACCTGTGTGTCAGCCTAAGGATGACACCCTGAAGTGAGACTGACGTTAATATCAAGTTATTTGCAGAAGGCCTGCCAGGCTCTGAAGGTAAACTGGGGTCCTCGATCGGAGACAATGTCTACTGGCAGTGAGATTGTCCTGTAAATACCTGGGTGTCCAGTGCAGAGAGAGATGTGGATCCACTGACTGGTTCTCTGACATAGTGCTTGAGGTACATTGTGTTTGTTCTGTGGGCATTCTGGTGGTGCAGGGTCTGTCTGGTGTGCTCTCTAAATTTCTTCCATAATATCCCAACTGATGGGGGTAATGATGACAGATGGTGGTAGACTACGACCATTATGTGGCTGTGTATGAGGTGGATCATACCTTCCAGAGAGAGCGCTGGCCTTGCTGTTCTTTCTGTTCTTTCTGTTCTTGCTGCCAGGCTGGTGAGTGAAGGTGAATTGGAAGCATGTGAAAAACAATGACCAGCGGGCCTCGTGAGCATTAGGTCTATTGGCTCCTTTGATATATTCAAGATTCTTGTGATCTGTGATTAATTGAAATGGAATGTGGTGCCACTCCTCTAAAGCTGCCTTCATGGAGAGTAACTCCTTATGACCCACGTTGCAGTTTAATTCGTCTGCATTCAGTTTTCTAGAAAAGAAAGCATGTGGGTAAAGCTTGCCTGGATTATCATGGCGTTGTGACAGGACCGCCCAGATCCCACAATCTGAAGCATCTACTTCTACCACGAAGAGGAGGTTGGAATCTGGATGTTTGAGAATAGGGGTAGTAGTAAAACTGTTCTTAAGGGACTCACAGGTTTTTGGGCAGCATCAGTCCATGACAATTTGGAGGATTTACCATTGAGGTGAGATGTGAGAGGGGCTGCAGTGAGACTGTAATTTCAGATAACCCAGTGGTATAAATTGGCAAAGCTCAGGAATTGTTGGAGACTGTGTTAGGCTTGGGCCACTCAGACACTGCCTGAATTTTTGACACGTTGTCCATCTCAACTCCTTGGTGGCTGATGTTATAGCCGTCTGGGTGATGTAAAACTCACATTTCTTATCTTTCACATACAGTTGATGCTGTTGGAGACGTGAGAGGACTGTCTTGACATGCTTAATGTCCTTAGCTTTGCTCTGTAAATATGTAAAGATATTGTCAATACAAGCAATGACACAAACACTGCTGGTGCATTGGCAAGACCATAGGGCATGACCTGGTACTCATAGTGCCCCCCTAGTGGTGATAAATGCAGTTTTCCGCTCATCCCCTTCTCTGATACTGATGAGTCAAACTGTGTAAATTTGTGCCTCACAAAGTTGTTCCAGTGCTGAGGGGACAAGTGGAAGTGGTTCCCTGTATTTAACAGAGTGTTCAAACCTCTATAGTCAATACATGGGCAGATTTCACCATCTTTTTTCACACGAAAAAGAAGCCTGCTGCTGCTGGTGTGGTTGAGAGCTGGATGAACCCAGATGTTAGGGCTTCTTCAATGTAGCTCTCCATGGCTAGGGTTTCAGGATGTGAAAGAGGGTATAATTTGCTCTTAGATGGGGCTGCGTTTGGTAACAGTTCAATGGCACATTCCCATTGACGATAAGGAGGTAACTAGATTGCCTTGGTTTTACTGAACACCTCAGCAGGTTCTTGGTACTCACTGGGAATCTTGATTTCTTTAGAGACCTCTGGGCTCTCAATGCTAGTAGTGAGACATGGCATGGAAACAGTGACATGAAGTGACATTTGCTTGACAATAATCTGACCATTGGTAAGCTCACCTTGGTTCCAGGAGATGGATGGGTCATGAACAGCTAGTCATGGATGGCCCAGGATGATGACGTTCTTGAGAGAGTCAATGACAAACAGTGAAATGACTTCAGTGTGAAACAGTTCAATCTGCAGGGTAACTGGAACTGTTTGATGGGTTATGCCAGTGCAAATGGGTCCATTATTAAGTTAGGTTAGGTACTTTGGATTGTGGTGAGTTTTGACGCAAGCTATCAATCCTGATAGCCATGTTTATGAATTCAGACAGAGTAGCACCCTCACCTTTGCATGCTAGCTTGCCTGTAACTTGTGTTTAAGCCCCTCTCAGAAAACAGTTTTCAAAGGCAACGCCGTTCAAGCCAGCTGCTGATCGATTGTCCAAGTGTGAGTGAAGCAGCTGAACAGAAACACCTTTACCCAAAGCTGGATATTCTAACACTTCTTTAACTTGTTGCACGAAGTAATGAAAGGATGTTTGAAACTGAATCTTTCTCCCAAACAGCTGCAGCCCAGTCTAAAGCTTTTCAGGTAAGTAGGTACATCATGAGTACACACTTCTTAGATTCTTGAACAAATGACTCAGGTTAATTAGAGAAATCAATCGTACACTTAGTGTAGAATCCCCCTGCCTTTCTCAGCGGAGCCATCGCATTTATCAGGAAATGCAAATCTTACCAGGTTAGCTTGAGTAGATGTGAAAGTGTGGGCATATTTAATGAGGTGTTCGTAGGTGGCTCATAGATCCTTATATACTTTTATACATATATACTTTGAGCAGTTGTAAGCAGTTGTACTCTGTGACGGACTCAATATAGAGACAGGTTTAGAATCCATTTGCGGAAGATTATTGAAAAAAAACAAAAAACAGAGCAGATAAATCCAAATTGTGAGGCAATGAGATGCAGTCAAAAGGCAGACTGAAGATCAAAATGCAGGGAACAGTCCAACCAGGCAAACACAAGGAAAACAGTCATCCAAAAGATGATATCTAATCAACAGGCACATTAGTCATATTTTTTGGTCATAACAGCAGACAATGGTAAATGTGCGGTAGTGCAGTGAAACTGGCAATACTTTGCAAAGTATACATGGAAATGGCATGGCTCAAATACATTAGACAAACAGGAAATGGGCAGTAAAGAACAGGTCCATTACTAGTAGCCTACTCGGGAGAGGGCTCCCTCTGGTGGCTGGCTGAATGGAATTTAGCATCAGCCATTACAACATGAAATCTGACTGCTGTCTGAAGCAGCTTTTTTATTACATTTTTTACAAGTTTTGTACATTAAAATTATTATTTTTGTCTTTACAAAAGACAACTCCATAACTGTTTAAACTGCTAAAATTGCTGAAAAACAATAGCGTACAATGTAAAACTTTACTGGTTGGTTAGCTGTTTTCAGCACATTCTTACTGATGCTTCCAGAACTATTAAAAGTCCTTTTTGCAATTTCAGCAACCATTGCAACAACAATGTAAAATACATTAAACCAAATGTTCAAATTTGCAAGACTTAAAATGCAAGATCAATTAATGTTTTCAATGTCATTGCAACACTGTTCCTAAAGAGCAAGTGTCAGTTCCATAGGGCATGAAATTCTCCGAAACTGTCTACTGGCTAGCAGACCATCCTAATCGTTGAGCCCTGCATGCTCAGCATGTTCTTGTACAGACTAGTCAGGTCATTCGGTTCCAGGTCATTAGTTACAGTTTTAAGAGTGAGTCGCTCATCTTGGCCTCAAATATTCAAGAAATAGTCCTGCTGCCAGTACACACACATACTAACTTCTGAAACACATGGACACAGACACACACACGCAGCTGAAGCATCAACACACAAAGAGAGCCTCTTAGATTGAGCGGCACGGCTTCCACAAAGTACTCAGAACAGTGCTGTGATTCATCCTCTTATCGCTATCCAGGGGCCTGTGAATGGGCTGCTTCAGAGGAGTGGGGACTCTGGGTAATCTGACTCGCCGCTGTTTATCTCTGGGGTTGGGGGGAGGGGTGGTACAGGCAAGCAGAGTGGTGTGGGGCAGGCAGGAAGGGGGTCAGGAGCAGGATCCGGGCACATTGGGGAAGCTGGTGTGCTGGGGTTGACAGCTGCAGATGACGCTGAGTGATGTAACCCCAGTGGGCTGCAGATGTTTAAGAACACAGGAAACTGCTCTGAGAGCGGTGTCATTGACCCTTTCCCCAGTGCCCCCTGCCCTCTCCAGGTGGACAGACCTAGACTCCTGCTGAGCAACCAGTACTGGCTTAGCCGGCAACAGCGTCATTTCCCCTCACAGGACTCATCCCTCAACGCTGGAAAGGACATATCAAACTAGCCATAGCAAAGCACTGGTGTAAAACCATCAACACAGATGAACACCAACCCCCGCTCCAGAATCTTTTACGTTAGCCTTCCAAAGAGGTGACGTTCATCAAGTTGTGTAAAGATGGGAGAGATACAGAGGTAAGAGGAGAGCTTGGAGCTGACGAGAAGGGTCTTTCCTGTTTCTGAAGGAGATGAACACAGTGGGGGTCCTGGAGTGGATAGTGAGATAAGATGTCATGGATTTTATGTGTTTTATTTATATCTTAGCATAGATTCATTTATCTGTCAAAACTGTTAAAGTCGCCATTAAAATAAAAAATGACCATTCTTATATTTTTTATGGAATATTGCAGTATTTATTTATTTTAAATTCATGTGCACTCATGTGTAATCCTTAATCCTTAATCAAAATAGCTTGTAACAACCCGGCCCAATAGTTTTAAATGCTACAAGTAAATTCAGGCATCACATCCTTACAATATGATGAAATACAAAACAATGCAATACATTCTACAATAATCCAATTTATTTTTGAATAATTGATACCGATATCTGATACAGTACTTATATCATGCATGCCTAGTTAACATTCACATCATGGATTTGATTGTTTACAATAGGCAAAACTATCACCTGGAATGCCCCATAACTCTTCATGTGACTCTTCTCAGGTTATCTGTGAGCCCTCTCTCTAGTCACAGTGAGGCAAGATATGGAGAAGAGGTCAGCTTTCATCTGAGAAAGACTGTCAAGCTACCCATTTCATTGACAGGCTGTATTACGCTACATTAGGCTGAAGGTATTTGAGGGTGCTGTTATACGCCACATCAACTTCTCAACTGAGCTTCTATCACATGCATTTTACAGCCAAGAAACAGTTTCCTCTTTAGCTCTAGTGGCATCTATAACATTTAACAGATGGATTCGACACATGCAGTTTTGGCTAGGAGCTCAAACCACATCTTTAAGTCTTAAAGGGATAGTTCCCCCAAAAACAATTGTTGTTAACAATTACTTAACCTCATTTCATAAGAAAAACCTGTATGACTTAAGCTTCTTTTGTGGAACACTTGGATATTCTGAATAATGTTGGTAACAAACAGTTTTGGTGACCATTGACTTCTAAAGTATGGACAAAAATACTGAGACATTTCTAAGAATGCACTTGTAAGAGCAATTGTTGTTTGAACAAAAAGAAAGAAAGTAGAATAACCATCTACTCATTTTAAAGGACATAATTATGAAAGCGACGCTCCACACATTTCTGGCTTTACAATAAAAGCCTTAGACAAAACCTACCATTTCCAGATGTGGGGGGCTTTTTTGGCTGGCTTTGCTCATTCATTTAGTGTTTTAAGGGGGCAGGCAGAGATGTTAGTAACCTCAATCAAATCAATTATACTACTATCAATTATACTACTATCATATTAATCAAAAACAAACTAAAGACACTCATACTAATTTTGTATATTTTAATCTTCTCCATCTGATCTCCTGCCTGTAGCAGCATATATTAAAGGTGTAAGCGATTTCTGAGAAAAGGACCATACCCATATCTTAATAGATCTGCCCCTAAATTCACAAACACGCTATGCAACACAAGCACCTCCCCCATCATGAGTGTATACGCCCCTTACTGCTGACTGGCTACAAGTATGTTACAAATCACTTACTGCACCTTTAAGCTATACTTACATTATAGTATAGTATAGTATAGTATAGTATAGTATAGTATAGTATAGTATAGTATAGTATAGTATAGTATTGTCTCTGTAGCTGAACAGGTTCTAGCAACACAAAAGTTATGGATTCAATTCACAAGTGTAAAGGACGTAGGCCAGTAAGAGCTGTGCATTTAAACCTCACTCCCCTGGCCTCAAGAGACTGGTTCGAATCCCGCTCAGATCAGATCGAGTAGGACTGGTTACATTTGGTGCCGTGACCTGTATGGAAGTGTGGTTTAGGGGGTTGAGTGTAACAGACGTAGGCCAAGAGCTGTGCGTTCAAACCTCACTCCCCTGGCCTCAAGACACACTCTAGAGATTGCGGTCTTTAGTGTCCTTGTTAGTGTGCCCACCTCACACACCAGAGATCCTGGTTCAAATCCCGCTCGGAGCAGATCGAGTAGGACTGGTTACATTTGGTGCCGTGACCCGTATGGAAGTGAGGTTTAGGGGGTTGAGTATAACAGACGTAGGCCAGTAAGAGCTGTGCGTTCAAACCTCACTCCCCTGGCCTCAAGACACACTAGTGACTGACGCTAGAGGCTGTGGTCTTTCCTCGTTAGCGCTCCTGCCTCCCTCACTGGAGACCCTGGTTTGAATCCTGCTCAGAGCGGGTTGAGTAGGACAGGTTACACAAGGAACACATATATTGATTATATATATATATATATATATATATATATATATATATATATATATATATATTCTGGATACACTTTAGTTTGCTTTGGATAAAAGTGTCTGCCATGCTTAAATGTAGTATAGTAGCAGCTGAGTAAACTCTCTATGCTCGTTTTGTCCAGTTTTAACTAAAAAAGGAAACTTGATAACAGCGATGATATTTCTAAGATATATGGAGGAATGCAACAGCTAATCCTTATGATAACCATAAGAAGCAGGGAATATGTTTCTACACTGCTCTTCCTGTCTTGGGTGAGACTCTGACCCTGCATTGGCAGAAAAGCTCTGCTGTGTTTGTCAAAGTCAGCTGGCTGTCCAGCACCACGCTCTCAGATAACACACGACTCCGGAACGTTCCACAGCAGGGCGCCTTCTTTGTTGAATTTAGAGTGATTACTGGGACGATTAGAAGACCCCTGTGGGCAATGGTCACCAGCAGGCAGCACCAGCCAGGCCCCCACTCTGATGCACAGACTGGTTGTTCTGAAGGCACAAAGCAAAAAACAACAACAATGTGCTGTGTAGTAAGATTAAAAAATTGTAAATATAGATCATCAAGGTAAAAGGAATAGGTATTTGCTTGCCATAAAAACAACTTCTATTTTCTTTGCCTGTAGGTCCTGTGACATGAGACCACCCCCTAGTGGATGCAGGTGCTGTGGCGACACTGAAGGCTGCTCTATCTTACAGAGGGAAGATACCTGAGAACCAGTTATTGTGGGTTAATGAATAACACAATCACATTCATTGCCCTATTTCTCATTAATCCAAACTCTCGGTTCAAAAATAAATAATCCTCCTGAGCTTTTATTAGAGCAAGCTCTCCGGGCATTTTATTTGAAGTGAGAGGAGTGTTTTCACTGTGGAACTCCTTAAATATTTGGAAAGCTTACTTTACCCTGGACTTGGCTTAGGCCTCCTTCTTTCATTTCTCTTCAAATATTTATCTGCTGTCCAGCAGCTAGCCAGCGAGATCAGCTCTGCCTTAACTTTAACTCACAGAGGAAGCAAGTATCTGCCTCCATCTGTCATAAATCAAATATTCTCATTCTGAGATACACATTTACATACCGTTAAAATTGTTGAGGTCTGTACGATTTTATGTTTGTGAAAGAAGTCTCACCAAGGCAGCATTTCTTTGATCAAAATACAGTAAAACAGTAACATGTTATTACAATTTTTTTATATATTTTAAAATGCAATTTATGATGGCAAAGCTGAATTCTCAGCATCATTACTCCAGTTTTCAGTGTCACATGATCCTTCAGAATTCTAATCTGCTGATTTGCTTCTCAAGAAAACATTTCTTCTTATTATTAATGTAGAAAACAGCTCTGCTGCTTAAATCCGTTAGCACGGGGAAACCGTGCTAAATTTTTTAAAAGCTTTTTTTTAACATAACTTTTATTCATCCTTGCTTTTCTTTACAAAATATATCTTCAAACATTTGAATGGTATAAACATTTTGGAATATAATGTCACACTAAGACATGATAAGGCTCTTGTGAAATCTGCAGTGCACTATGAGTAGGCTACCTGAATGTAGGACACTTTATGTACTCAACAGTTTCAGCTTTCTCTGCATAGCAAATGGGGAGGAGTTAAAAGTGCTAAAGCTAGCAGCAACACGTCAGATGAAACATTAGCTTGACATGGAAAATGGCAAATACTTCTGTGTAGAAAGAAAAAGTAAAATGTTCCATACGAGACGGCACGCTCTACAATTAATGCATTCTATGGCAGATATGCATAATTTGGGACACTTCAACAACACATGCGCCATCTTCGCCCTGCATGTTTGTTTATTAAATATGTTGGCTTTTAGCAATCAATAAGAGTGTAGTGCTCTACATTTCACCATATTTAAGTCTCTAAATAAGTTGGTAAATTCCATCTCGGCCTGGACATCAGCTAACGCTTATTCCGTCTGGATGCATCTAACAGCCTTGAACCTGAAGAACCTGAAGAACCACCCAGGGATCAGCTGGAAATCCAATCACATCTCTTCTCTCTAGTAATTCTATGAAAACAAATTTCAAGCAAGCATATGTTTACTTGAGCCAGTCACCCCATGTTCTGCCCACCCCACTCCTCTCTCTTCACCTCACTTCACCTCCCTGACCCACCAGTTCATCTGCCTTTATTAGACTGCAGCTATTTTTAAAACCAGGCCTGTTTGAACTGTTATGAGAAGTGATCGAGACAGCTGTATACTGTAGACGGACCCTTATCCGCGTGTGTGCGTGCACATTCAGGTGGCATTACGTAAAAAAAATCACCAAACACCAAAACTGTTGACAGATAGACTGCATCTGCATTAAACAAGTGCTCTCAAACATCTCAGCTCCTCCAGGATCTGGAGGGTCTCCAGACGAAACAGACAGCAATAAAATTAATTTAAAATGTGTTGACTGATATGGAATGTTTTTTTTTTTTCAATGCTCAGATTACTGATGCGGCCTTACAAAGGGATATGGCCACGCTGAGCGTCGGTACATTATACGACTACCGCTAACTAAAAATAGGATTGATGAAGGAACATTTCACAATGCAGGGTCAACCCAGCTATACACACATGCCACAGCAGCTTCGACAGATCTCATATTTGTCCCAGAGGAAACAAATGTTCTGTTGCAGAAGCAAGGGGAGTTTCCAATGCAGTGATTACAATGTACCAGATAGCTTAGAGCAGTATACAATTAACTCATTTGGCTTCTGATGCATTTTTTTTCTCCAGCTGTACACTCTACAAACCTCAGTTACTTTCCTCCCTTGTTTTTTCTTTTAGTTTTACTCAACCTCCTTATGCCCTCTGAAGTTTTTAGTTAGTACATTTAAGAACCCAGAGAGATAAGTGTTTCTTTTTGTTGAAGAAAGCTAGACTCCTGCCATAATCTAAAAATAAGCTTGCAGCTGAAGAGACTTACAACACACTTAATGACAAATTCTATAGTCAGAACTGGTTCTGGTGATTGCGGGAAAGAATAAATATAGAGGATTATTGCTAAATAATACATAGGTGTCATCTGGATAAATGCAAAAAGAAAACATTGCATAGATGAATAATAAAAAGAGATGTATATGGTTTATAAATATAGTATGAATATCATATCTATGGAGAATGCACATCCTTTTTGAGGTATAAAGTGACAAACTTATGGGAACTGTTGTGCTTTTAGTAATGTGTATTTGCTAAACCTGAAAAAAAGGAAAATGGCATCAATATTTTACACACATTTTTTGCCGGCATCTGCTGTCTTATGCTTGATGAATGCTGCTGGTGATGAATGAGGTACAAGGTATCCAGGCCTCAGGCTTGAGTTATCAAACATAAATGATACTGTGTATAAAGGCAAACACCCACACCCATTTAGTTAATGGGAACATGACATTCTAATAACTAAATTATTGAAAACACTGTATGTATGTGACTTTTGGCTATCAACAGCAGTCATTTTAAAGCATGATGCCTCTGACACTGTCTACTTGGTGTATAATTATATTTTTGTTCGAACGTGTTATAATTGCATATGTGCACGGGAGAACATCCTTGTGTGGTTTTACCAGACCCCTATTATCCCTGTTTATTATTTTATTCTGAACGAATTTATTTTGATTTCATTGAATTGCCTTGATGTCAAAATTCTTCTTAAGCAATGATTATGTCATTTATTTAATCAAACTCTTGAATCAAGACAGTGAACTCTGGGGAACTGTGGCCTTTGGATGACTGAACACAACATAATTGGGAAAAGGATTGCAGGAAGAAACAGAGAAGAGAGAGTTTTTCATACACTCTCCCTGGAGCTCTGGAAAGATCCAGGAGGAAGTGAGAAACCAGGGAAGAATGATGCTGGAAGCCAGACGATGAGCAGTGAGGAGTAAAATACATAAAAGAACATTTTAATATCATAGAAAATCTTATGATATTGTCAAAATGAATCAAATAAAACATCATACTGCTTTAAAAGAGTGATATGAAAGGAAAACACCATATAAGGAGAAGAAGGACAAACAAACCTCATTGGTTCTTGCGTGCATGGTCAACAAAATAGTGTGAAAGTGAAGTGAACTTCTTTTTTTTAATCTTCAACTTTACAAACAAACAGGGTACATAATCAAATCTCTGAATTTAACTACAATTGTTCAGCCTTCGGTTGAGCATAGCCAGTAACAAATCAAACAAACAAACAGAAAGTGAAGTGAACTACATTCGAGAATTGGCAAGTCGGTTTGCAGCAACAACGCAATGTGACATCATTCATTTTCAATAAGAATTAGCATTGCTCTTACAATTTGTTCACATATAATGTCAATTCATAACATGTATTACAATGTCTTCATCTCTTTAGAAACTCTTTAGAAAATGCCATTAAAAGTCCCGAAAAGCCTGCAAATGTGAATGCGCCAAGTGACTCACCTCCAGCCAGATATAGTTGGATACATGCAATAGAATAGGAATGCCTACTAAACCAACAGCACAGTGATCCAGTGGCCTTCAATGATTTAATCACTGCCATGAACCACAGGGTTATCGAAACAAAGAGATGATGACAGGGTAAAGTCAAAATAACATTATAGCTAATTGTCTGTGGTAACACCACTGATTTCTTCTTACTTTTATGATTTCATCTAAATACTATAATAAACAAATAGCCTACCAAATTCTATAAATGCTATATCAATCTCATTGGATGTGTTACATGTCGCATAGGCTTTATTTGAGATTCTCACGGTTGGTTCTGCTCAGCAAAGCCCTATCCCTTCCCCCCACCGACCATTTTCTATGCATGCTTCATATGGAGACCATTAGTTGTGCCATCTGAACCTGGTTGTGGTGAAAAATGTTTGACGTCTATCAAGATGTGTGCTGTGATGTCATTAGTAGACCCTAAGAGCCGAGGGAGTATCATATGGGTGGTGGGAAGGAGGGAAACTGTGCTTCAAGCTGAACCAGATGATGGTACAAAAAACATTCAAACCTCAAATGAGTTCATCTTAAAAGCCTGTTGATCCCAAGACATGTTCATGGCTTTTAGGATTGACACGCAATGTAATGTACAAAGCTTTGCACCATCGCATTACCATAAGCCAGTCCATGTTTCAAAACACTTTGAATGTAGTTGTTTGATGTTCTTTAAATAAAGCCTATATGGCACGAATCACTGAAGGGGTTTTGACAGTACAGACCATGTCTTTGAGGATAGATCCCATACAAGAAACACATGGGCTCTGTCTGAAATTTGAAAATGCTGACTTTTTCAAAATAAGTAGGCTATAGGCTATATACACAAACACTACTGGGCAAAGGTTTGGAATGATTAAAAAAAATATATATGTGCTCATCAAAGCTACGTTTATTTGATCAAAATACAGTCGAAAAAAAATGAAAATTTAATTTATTCCTGTGATGGCAAAGCTGAATTTTCAGCAGCCATTACTTCAGTCTTCAGTGTCACATGATCCTTCAAAAACGATTGCAATTTGCTGGAACTCCAGTGTGCCTTATGCTGTCCTATTGGCACCGTCCAGACTCATCACACAATACAAGTCAGCAAATGAAAAACATCCCAGTGACAGGAAATGACAAAAAAGAACATCCTGCCACAGCATTGTCCAAGTGGTCTGCTTTATGCATTTTTTTGCAGCTCCATTTTCTGTGGAAATAATTCCACTTCCTATAAAAATAAACAACAACCATGGGAATCTTTGTTCGTCCAAGATATTTGCAGTTGGGCAACATCCCCCTTACAACTGAACATCCAGCCTGTGATAGTTTTTGTTTTCAGATGTAAAAAGCAGAAGTATATTAAGCCATTTTGTTAATGAATAAAATTGTGTTAACAGAAATGTATATAGCCTCATTTACCTTTGGTATGTGGTGAGTGACAAAACAGTCCATTCATATTCCCTGTACGGGGAGGAGAGATGGTAGCATAGTGAGAGAGAGAGAGAGGGAGATTCAGGCAACTGTGGTTTCTCATATGACCAACATTTATTCAGAGCTCAAAATACGAACCGTGGACATTTGACCTCTTTGCCTGTTACTCAGCGGATCTAAAATTAGTCATAATTGCAGGCTGAAGGGTGCAAAAAGCCAAGATATAATGTCTGTTGGAGCCACAGCTTGGCGGCTACTTATTCCCAAGCATTTGGAAGAACAGGAACTGCATGTCCTCCTCTGAAAACACCATGGCTCAGGGACTGCCAGTTCAGACCCTCTTTCACTGGCCGCAGAAACCACATTCTCCAGGAACATCATCCCTATTCACACACTCTCATCCACAGGCAAGCATAATTGTCTGGGAACCTTATAAGTCTGTATTATTTCATTTATTTTCTATGAGACATTTATCAGTTTAGAACATGCAGAAACCTGTCAGACACTGATATGACATGGCATGATGAGTGTGACAAGAGTTATGTCAGAGGAACAATGAACAGTGCTCAAGATGTTATCAAACAACGTGCTGTCAGCTCCGTCTTGACTTTAACCCTTAAACACATGCATTGGGTCTTTCACGAGATCACACTTAGGCCTACATATAATTAGATAGAGTAAAGGATATGCATATTTGGAGTGCTGTGCGAGGGGAGGGCTCCGAGCTCGGAATTTGGCCCGAACCCAGAGAATTGAGTTGACTGGATGAGCTCCACCCATAACGATTAGATTAATTATCTGAACGTGCTTCTCCCGAACTTTGTTAATAAAACATAATTTAGTGACCCAGGATGTCATTCACCACCCTCCTCCTCATTCATTTTTTAAAGTTATAGACATCAACCTTCTCAGTATTCCTCAATCAATTCATTATAAACAATGTAACAAGATAAAAAGAAGAAAATTCTAAAAGAAAGCCTGTTTTCCCATACATTTTTTTGTAAAAATTGTATAGTGTTGCTAACGACCTGAGGTTTGTACGTTTATTTTTACTGCACAACAATAATTGAATATTTGATGACTGAATAAGTGCAGTTCACCTTTATTACAAGGTGGCAATGTCTGAGACACAATGATGAAGTGACGTTTCACTCATAGTTACAGCAGGCAGAAAACAAACGAATAGGACGTATCATCAGCAAAGTTTGAAATGCCTCAGCGATTTACTGCAGAGCAAATTCTAAATGCAGTCAAATATTTGTGTCACTGTCACTTGATGGTGCATCTGGTGAAGAAGCTGTCAGCAATTAAAATATTGATTTTGAAGATGATAGTTTTGAGAATATGTTTGAGATTTGCGAATATGCCGAATGTCTTGGGAAATGAGCTCTGATGAGGACAGTGATGATGGTATAAAACATCTGCTCAAACTGAACCCTTCCAAGTTCCAAAAGGAACTCTAATATTTTTACTCTAATATCAAGAGAGTTTTATATTATCGCGATAGGTAGATCTGGGTCGCTAAAGACCCAATATGTAATAATGACTGGCAAACATTCATGCATTTAAGGGTTAAGCATATAGGAAGCAAAAGACTTAATTTTAGAGATAGATTTACAAACCTTCCATTTGATTGGAATACATGTGAGTCCTATTACTTTCAATCATGCATTTCTAGAAAAACATTTGCAGCTTTGATTAAAAGTCCTCTCTGAAGCATTCCTCAGTGATATGTTTGACGCAGGTTATCTTGGCTCAAATAAGGGTGAAAGAGAATGAGGTTCAGTCACTGGAAAAAAATAACAGATAAGAAGAGAGCGATTATGATAGCATGTCAGTTCCATCATGCATAAAGTAACGTTAGGTACATCTCAAAGTTTAATCCGGCCAGCTTGGCGTGTCGGTTTTCACTACTTTGTGTAAATATTAAATTACTTCCAACATTCTTTTTCGCAAGGCGGTGTGGACAATGTCATGTCATGTTTTTTTTTTTTGGTTGTTTGGCCAAGAATTCAGCATTTTTTGAAGGCAGAAATCCTAGACAATGTGCTTCTGTGGTCAAAAGACTCAACTTTGAGGGTTAAAGGTGAAAATGGTATGGGTTTTCCCCCAAGATTCATGACTCAGAGAGAATTAAAAAGACTGCCAAGGTTTTAATCAGGAATTTCACTGCATATTTCTCCAATTTATCTGTGAGTCACACTTAAAATGAAAACCATATGCCCCCCTATGTGGCTGAATAAAGATTTCATCTGTGAAAGTGAAAAAATTGAACTCAAAAACTAGGATGCTTTAATAAAGCGTGAAAAGAAGAAGCACCGAGTGTCTCGGCGGAGGAGGGGAGGAACAGAATGTTATATGCACAAATCACCGAAGCAGCTGTTAGCGACTCCACCAAAAGTGAGAAAAAACAGAACCGAAATGTTCCAAGGGTCGCATTACTGTTGCTGAGAGAAAACACAACATAAGCAATGTAAACAAGTAAGTGGAGAATGTATCTTGTCCTTCAATCAAATGAAAGTACTGAACCTAACAAAAAACATCTTGACACAAGTCATATCGAAAAATCAGTTAATGTGCAGAAGGTTGCTGATGAGTAAGATTGAGTAACTGGTAACTGCACTATACGTTAGTGTTCAAATGAGTAGTTGTTTTGAGCTAAAGTAAGGACAAAAGGCACAGACATTCAGGCCCAAGTATCAATTCCCTCATTTAAACCCTTATTTCCCCTACAGGAACTCCCGCAGCCTGTTGACAGGGCATTATGGGTAATGGCACATGTGTGTTTGTGTAAAGGAGCTAAAGCTGATTTTATGCATTGTGTAAATGGCTCGTATATTATAGACATACCACTGAAGGACACATATGAGTAACAGATGCACTAACGGGTTAACTAGCATTAAATCCTAAGTGAAGATTTATGATGACTGTATCATGAATCACAGATGGGCAACCAGAACAAAGCGCCAAGAAGCTTCTTAGTTAACCCTCATTGCTTTATTTGAATTTTTATTCTTTTTTTAAATGTATAAAGTTTGTAATGTTGTTTCTGCTTGCGGCCATTTTGAGACCCCCAAATGTAACATGAGTAATGTCATATTTTCAGTTGGAGGACATTTGCTATCAGTTTGAAATTTTGTTTATAATAAATTCTGATAAGATTAGAAAAAGTCCACATTGTACTTCATGCCACGGTTTTTTTTTTTTTTTGGTTTTTTTTAAGCTATTAAAATAGCCCTGGGGTCTTTGAGACCTCAAACAGAACATGAGGGTTAACCATGGTGTTAAAGAATTCAAAAAAAAAAAAAAAAACAGAAAGATGTGGAAAGGGAGCCCAAGAGGAAGAAAGAGAAAGGGAGGGAGAGAAAGAGAGAGAGGTGCTGCAGGGAAGCTCTTGGCTCTGCTTGTCTGCACTTGCACACCAGATGCGCTCTGCCTCAGCTCTGGAATGTGTTTGTGAGAAGCAGTTTAACCACTGACCCACCCAACCATTACCACAGAAATCTGATCCAGACAATCCTCTCAGCCTCCTTCATTGTGTGTGCGCGTTCTTCTCTATTATCTTGATTCCTCTATCTACTTTCTTTCTCTCCTTCTCTTAAAAAAAAGTGTGCCTAAACCTATTTTTCAAATTTTGTTCCCACAATGTTCTCCTTTCTTATACTGATTACTCAATGTGTTCACTCAAACACACGCTCATACACTTTACAAGCACAGGTTCACACTCATACACAGGCACTCATGCTGATTGCACTTTAATGGTAATCCATGAGCCGTGACAAGGCAATAAAATAAAACTTGAGAAGTTAAAGATGGTCATTCATTCCGCACATAAAGGCATTTATTTTTCTTCCCTTTTTTCCTTGTTGAGTTCAGGGCTTTCTCAAGTGCTAAGCATGAATACTGAGAAACAAAGTAAGTCATTTAAAAAAATAAATTGATAAATGGTGTTTTGAACATTATGTTTATAAATAATAATTAGAAATTATTATAAAAATGTATCTTATACGATATTGCTTAGTATAGGTAGTGGGATGGATGGATGGATGGATGGATGGATAGTCTGCAGCTTGTTAGCTATAATCAAAAAGCATGTGAAATAATTTATTCGAGAATTCTGCTGTTTCTCAATCAAGAACCCAAAGCAGTTCTTTTGTGGGATTTTGACATGACAGTTTTGGCGGTGGTAGAGCTAAGATGAAATCTGATCAGACCAAAAGAATTGACTAGGCTGTGCTGTTTATGTGTAAATGTGATGTTTACAAGTAAAAAGTGTGCCAAGAACATCAATTTAAACAGAAACATATGAAGCCATTGATGTGATGAGATGTTTCTGGATGACTAAAATGCACGTCCTGAATTAGACGTGTGGCTGTGTCAATATATTTTGTTGATCCTGGAACAACTTTCCTGTCTGAAAATTGAGTCATAACATTATCCCTATACCCCTAACCTTAACCCTATCCCTAAAATCAGAGGGAAATGATGTGGATAACACTGATGTTGATCCAGGAACATGTTGCATGTGGTAAAATCAGGTTCTCCGACTAAGTAAGGATACATCATCATCCAACTCACACCTCTAAATCACGTGAAGGAAAATAGACTTTTAAAAATACAACCATGTAAAGTTAATGGAAAGGTGACAAAAAAAACACTGTATGTATAATGTCGATATAAATGCATTTTCACTGTGAAAACATACACGTACAGCTATATCCGGATGTAAAATAAAGGCGGGAAAGTGAAAATAAATAATAAAACAAAATAAACTGTACAATTATGAATTGTATATTTAAAACGGCCATTCCTGACTCATTCTCAGACTCACACACACTTCAGAGTAAAGTTCCAGAGCGTTGAGGTTTTAACACGTGGCGAATGTCTACTAAGTCAATGCTGCCCCTTAGAGGCTACGTTCCGCCATTAACGCCAAATACATTGTCGTCTGGTTTATTCACACACAACGCACTTCCTTTAAATGTCAACACATTTACTGCTCAATGACAGCCTTACCTGGCACTGTGAGTTTTGACATCCTTGTTAGATCTGTTTCCGACGTATGCTTAGATAAGTGATCATGTAGAACTGTGTACCAGCGTTATTACGCTTTGAGTAGAGGTAGAAGCCCACCTATTTTGTCATCGTGCAAAACTCTGCTCCAGGTGAGGCTCGAACTCACAACCTCGGCATTGCTCTGCTTTGTACTGCTGTATAAGTACCGCGCGCTAACCGATTGCGCCACTGGAGCTCTGGCGACTCATTGCAATAACACAGTTCATGAGCGATTAGGAAGCCTATTTCAAATCATTTAGAGGCGTGTTAATCCACGCCATTGGGTGTTTGTTGCATCACTAAACGAAGTAACGTACTCACTTACATTGTTTGAACTTTTGCCTTTAAATAAAATATATAATAATATATATATTCATATCACACATCCAAGTTAAAACCCGGAAGACTAAGGTCTGTAAAAAAACTTGACGATACTTGGACGTTTGCGTCACATTTTTATTAACTTTCAAGAAACATGCCAGAAAACATTTTAACATCAAACAGACATGGAGGATACTGTATAACATATCTTTCTATTTCTTCATAAACATGTTTTCGAGTTAAATTATTTTATTGTTTCATAATACAAGGAAAAGCATTAAATTCTACAAATAACTTTTTTTCAGAATAAGAGATGTTTAGCTAAATTGATTAATTCTAGTAATTGCATTCAATGAGTCATAAAATACTTTTAAATCTGTAGAGAAAAAGGGAAGGCTTAGTTGAGTATGACGAAAAAGAGGAGAGGTTCTCCACCCTCCACTGTCCGCAAGTAGGCTAGTCACAGCACGGTAATGCGTCTTGACCACTTGTCACTTAAAATCGGTTCACAAGTTCGAAAACGCATGATCTTAATACCAGGTGGAAAAAGCTTTCTTTTTCGCTCCCTCGACTTCCGGGATATTGTTTTTCCGATTACTATTTGCGGGCGTCAGGGAGCAGCTATCATGCAGGAGACTCCCAGACCTTCTGGGAGAGGTGGGATCTGTCTGCACTTCCTAAGCAATTTAGATGAGATGCTTTTCACAGTCAAACAGTAATCTCTATACGAAGACACAATCCCAGAGAAAGAAAGAAATTGTTGATAAAACCCCATCAGAAAATCTCGAGGGAACCTCTGGCGAAATAGTCTTCCGGGATTTGACGTCATGGCTGCACGTGCTCTACTGCCCCTGAGTTGACATCACATTTTGACAAAAGTTTATGATATTTTACCAGCATGTCAAAAGGTCAGAAATTAACCGCATACATAATATGACGTTAATGCGGGGTTGCGATCTGTCTAAATAAGATAATAACGATAACAAAAAAACGTAAAGATAATTTGATCTTCCGTGACTCATCTGCTCACAGTGCTGTCGTTTCCTCACACAGTAACTTATAAGTTAGTTACAAAATTGTCATCTCCTCCACAACAGCGATAACTCCTGCCCTGGTCGTTTGGTAAGTCTGAAAATGCATTTAATTTACGATATTCTTTATTCTTTTGCCAGTAGCTACTAATTAAGGATTAAGAATTAATAAAACATTGGGGGAATTATAATTCACTATTATTAGAGCAGAATACAATATCTTTGTATTTCGCAGCCTATATGGGGAGAACGGGGCGCAAACTAAAACATTTTGACTTTCTAAGTTTGTGTAAATCCACTTGGGGTTCAGAGTAGGATATTTATTTATTTTTCCCCCACATTAATTTCACACTTCTAGTACAATTGTGTGGTCTTGTTTTATTATTAGAGTGTATAGGCTTCTTTTTCTTTATTTACCCCAAAAGAAACGAAGTGTGACAACATACCCCATGTGAGGCACAATGTAACTTTACCATAATATGACGACTTAAAATATGATCTGAACTAGCTACTCAAAAGATATACAATGCAGACTAAAATATTTTTTTAATAAAATACAATTTTTAACTTTTCATAGAAAATAATACATTTTTCCTAATAATTAAAAATAAACTAATTCAATTTTGCTGCTGTTTTTTCTCTATATAGTTTTGATATGTGAACTTGTATGTAAATACACTAAGTTTTGTCATGCTAGCATGTGAGGAAACTTTAAACCATGTGTTACAACTAGCCCTGAAGTTTAATAGTAAATTATAAATGTGTGACACTTGCGTATCAGGATTTTCCTGTGTTTTACCTATTAACTGTCTTAACACAATATTAATGTCCTTTTAGGTTACAAGTTCGCACTGCTTTTCATCATGAGTAACATCACCTCCTGCATGGAATCTCAGACTCTTGTTTCTTCCATTTTAAAGCCCATTTTCATTTTGGAGTTCATCTTTGGCTTGCCTGGAATTGTGTTTGCTCTGTGGATTTTGTTCTTCAAGTCTCCATGGAAAGCTTGCAATGTGTACGTCTTCTGCTTGGTAATATCCGACCTCCTACTCCTCACTGGGCTGCCTTTCCTCATAGACTATCTCTTCCGTGGTGAAGACTGGATATTTGGTGAATCCTTTTGCCGCTTCGTTCTGTATATTATATCTGTAAACAACTCAACAAGCATGGCTTTCATGTCAATTTTAGCCGTGGACCGCTTCTTCAGGATACTTCACCCACACCATCGCATTTGTCGAATGAGTGTGAGACAAGCAATAGTATTGGTTAGCACAGTTTGGGTGGGTGTTCTACTCCTTCGCCTTCCAGCCCCCTTGAACCTGGCTCTCGCATCACAGAAAAACTCGTCGAAGCTCACATGCCACAGTTATCTGTCATGGACATGGCCGTCCGTTCAAATGAGGATATATAATTCAGTACAGCTGATGGAGGTCCTGCTTGGGTTCACACTGGTGGTCTTCAGTTTTGTGCGTGTTTTCTCTCACGTCCACTGTCGGCAGTCTAAGGGGGCACACCGCAGGGTGAAGCGGGCAGTGAGATTGCTTCTGCTTCTTGTGATCATGTTTGTTTTGTGTTTCCTACCTACAGTCACTTTTGGCATCTTACTTCAAGTGTTTCCCTGTTCTGAATTCCTCATCGTTTGTCTTCATGCCTCTTTAGCTTTATCCTACATGAACTGTGCACTGGATCCAGTCATCTACTGCCACATTAACGCTTGGTTCCGTGACACCTTGAAAGGCAAAACCAACTCAGCGGGGCTGACGAAGTTCAAGATGAGTGTGAAGACGAACAGAAAAAAACCTTAATCTACCTGAGAAACTGTTTGTTACAATCATTGCAATTGGGAGGGTGAAAATAAAATTAGTCTTAAAGGGATAGTTCACCTAAAAATGAAAATGCATTCATCAATTACTCACCCCTCATGTTGGTCCAAACCTGTATGGCTTTATTTGTTTTCCGGAAAACTAAAGACAATATTTTAAAAAATGTTTCAACTTTTTTTTGTCCATTTAAGTCAGTGTGGTCTAAAACAGCAATTTCAGGCCCCATTGGGTTCATTGTATATTTCAAAATATCCTTTTTTGTTATACATCCGAATAAAGTCATGATAGAAAATGAACATTGATGACAGAACTATCCCTTTAAGACCGGATTGAACTCTGAATAGTGACCTAATGAATTATAATTTTGGCCTAAATTGTCTATATGGTATACTGTACACCGTTCGCTTTTTGTTCTATTACACAGACGTACAATCTGTACTGCGCTTTTTTATTTAGCATTTTTCAGTAAATGTGTGACATACAATGAAATACAACAAAAATGTATGAGGCATTGAAAACAAAATAGCTTATTGTTTCACTGTTACATGCTATATACACAGCCGGGATAATGAATATTCCCTTAGCCAAATTTCAATTATGACTTCTGCCAGTGGTCAGTTAGTCATTTTAATTGGTGAAGTGCTGAAAAATTGGCTTTATTTGTTAAGAAGCCAATAAATCAATTTCTTACAAACATCTAAAGGGTATTACTGGCATCTGAAAGAGGGGAACAGAACCATAATTTCCTGAATGAATATTTAAGAGTTGCAAAGCTTTGACTTCCACAAATCATTACAACATCTCCAGTTTTAAGAATCGATTGAAACATGCTCTCAGTTAAAACCACCAATTACCCAGTAAATCAACATCCAATCCAGTCCTCGCATGAATACAATATAAAAACAGCTCACAAACTTGTACTTGTCATGATACGCACAGAAGATACAGAGAAATAAAGGAAACCATTCAATGCAGAGCTAACTGAATTTACAATGAGTACACTAACACTTCTCAAAAGAGTCTGTTGAATGGTCAGCATCAGCGTTGATCTGTACATGATACACATTTGTGGAACCCTGTAAGTTTAGTTGCCACAGCCATAGATTCTCAGTGCTCAGAGCCGACGTTATATGTTGCTGTAAGGTAAAAGTGTTTAAGTTGCGCTTGTATTGAAACTTAATGAGCATTTAGTACTTAGAAAGATATTGAAACAAGAGCCGTAGGCTGCCATCCAAGGAGGTGCTGAATATACAAGTATCATTTTTTTTTTGTGTGTGGTTGGGTTATTAGCTAAATGCTTTATTATTATGAGCCTTTTGTCCAGAGGTGGAAGCGAAAGTTTTAGAAGAAGTAGAATAAGAGGAAGCAAATTGAATAGGCAAATGAAACTCCAAACCATAAACTGACAGACTGAGGAGAACAATGCAGATGAATGTCAGTCATGGATGACGATTGGACCTCGCATCCGTAAACTGGGGTGAGGGGGCGCCAGTACAGGTACCTGTGCCGGCACCTGAGGGACCCTGCGTAGGCTGATCTGCTCACATGGTTGTCTACATGCTCTTCTTAATTGTGAACGGGAGAGCAGCCTCCTGGCTTTCCTGAGAGGAACAGGAAAATAAAACATAACATATCATTGTCTTTGGTAATGTCATCAATCATGCAAAACTTACATTTAACAACACATTTGATAGGCCTACTTTTGTTTTTGGTTTGATTTATGGCTGAGCTGGATAAATGTAGGTTTTTTGTTATATAATTTATGAAAAAATACCTTATTATCCCTGAAAGATATTTTATATTTTTACATTTGCTAAATAATGTTATAGCAATTAGGTAAATTGTAATTATATTTTACAGTATTACTGTTATTTTTATCTAATAAATGCAGCCTTAAGGCTCGTTCACACCCAAGGACGGTCGATAACTATAATGATAACCATAAATATATAGTTCTAACAATCGTTTTGAATAGCCTATAAAAGAATAGCAGAGTCCACAACTATAACAATAACGGAACGGCACAGAGAAATTATATCGTAGTCACTTTCAAAATTCTTATTTTTTTCAGCTGATGAACGATAAATAAAAAAAACATTGACAACCAATCAGAATTCTTCCTGCTTTAAAGAGCTCGAGCATTTAAAGCGGCAGGCGACAAAACAAAACGATATCGTCCGCTGGTGGCATCGTAATAGTTATGTATAGTTATCGTTCCTGGTGTGAATAGTCAGCATAAGAGGCTTCTTTAAAATAAATAAATAAATTTAAATTATTATATCAAAAGTTAAATGTATAGCCTATATCAGCATATATTTTGATATATTCATTAAAATAAATCTTTGACTATAGAGGCACTGCAATAATTTTGAATGTTCATGAAACTATCATGTAACACCCTGTGTTGTGCAATAATCTGTGTGCAAGCAAGAAGGAAAAAACACAAGAAGAACTAACATGCTTTATCATATTTTGCAAGCTTTGCAATGTGAGGGGAGAATGAATGCAATTACATGTAGGCCTATATAAAATGTCAAGAAAGTTGAACTGGAATTGGTTTTGGTTTTCCTGTGTGTATCAGAGCACAATTGTGTTCAGCTTGGCACGTTACAGATATTAGAGATTGTAATTATTAAGCAATTTATCGATGGCTTTGGGACATAAATAATGTTTTACTCGAGTCGTGATCAGGTCCATAACATAAAGAGAAAGGAAAGAATCGTCTGGGTCTAATGTTCATGCAAAATGAATGAGGCCTACAGGCATCCACAGGGGACAGCCCTTAATAAAAGAACCGTTAACTGGGTCTCGAACAAGAAATATATAATGGCAATCCAGAATCCACGTACTGTGTACGTGTGCTTGCATTTATAGCATCTCTGTTTACTTCATAAATGACACTAAATTAACACAAAGACATATAATTAACACCACACAGCCTCAATATAACTGTGATTAGGCTGCATGCTTTTGCACTGATGGATTTGATCAGTTCTTTTGCAAAGCAAATGCAAACATTTAACGCTACAAATACTATATAGTGAGAAACGTTCACATGTAAAGGTTTCAGTTGATGAAACTGATTGCAATTTCAGTGAAAGAGACTCCTGACAGAGTGTGATGATGGTGTAAAACCGCAAGAGAACCAGGCTCAGCCACAGACCCGATCCAATTTGTCTCTGGGTCTCCTGCCTTGTTAAAGGCTAATCTTTCAGAGCAGGGGCGCTAAATTTAGCCTAGCATCCGCTCCAGTGCTGGAGGCCATAGGGAGCTGTGCAAGTCATGGCTCATATGGATGTGGCTGTAATGGAGAGGCATTTTTCTTCAAGCTTCAGCTCACATCTACTTCTCAATGCCAAAGATGTTAAAACCAAACCCCTTGCTGCTGTGGGTGAACTATTATGACTATCTGACTTCTATTTATCTGATCCACATTAAGCATAAACACACATTTTGCAGGTTGAGGTGTCAAAAGCCACCAGGATGGCGCTTCATATTAAGTGTACAGGTTAATTGAGTGTCTCTTTTGGTTATACATTTCATACATTTTGCAAGACTCCACAGGTAATGTGGTTTAGCCTTTGTGTACGGTGCGTGCGATCTTACCATGGTCAGGTGTCTAACAGCTGCAGCAACAAAACGAGACAAGCAAACAGTCACTAAAAAGTAGATAAAAAACACTTTGATCCATGATACAACAGGGCAAATCGTGTCCAATTTCCCCTGCTCAAAACAAATTATCTTTATTTGGAATTAATTAACTTTAGTTTAATTTGAATGTAACTAGAACTTCAGACACACTTCACATCCAGTCTGTACTTTAAACTCACTGCAAACAGGGATTTCAATCATTAGCATGTGAATGTGTAAAATTCATGCAGTCTTACATGTTTGGTAAAAAAAAAAAAATCTTAATCCTTATTTAATTTCATTTCAGTTGACTGAGAATTAAAAGCAAATATCAAGCTAATCTTTTCTCCACATTGCTGTGAATTGATGGAGGATGGCTGTGGAGACCATCTTCAGTCTAAACAACACTGCTGATAGATTTTGTTATGCCTATACATTGTTATACGGACATAAAAAAAGACAATTCACAAAAATATGCGTATCTCTGAAAGGTAGTGAGACAAGTACACCAGCAATCAAAAGTCTGGACACACCTAACTAAACTCAAAACATAAAACAAAACAAAACGAAAGCAAAAAGGTAGGATAACTATGAAATAACAAAAATGGAAGTAAGTGATTTAATCGAATTTAAAAGTTAAACCAATAAATCTTATATTTTATTTTCATAAAATATGAAAATAAATCATCAACTTACCCATTTCAAATAAATAAATACATAAAAATATTAGGCAAAATTTAATCTATCAAATTTGTCTACAAAACTGATATCAAGCATTTAACATTTATCAAGCACGACTGGTTTTAGGATAATGAGAATCATTAAATCAGTCTTGTGTGCTCAAACTTTTGACTGGTAGCGTATGTGTGTTTGTGAAGTGTTAAGTTACCTGTGGAGTCTCATCTCTCTGGATTAAAACTAACCTCAATCTGCATCAAAAATCATTTGTTTTCGGTTGTCTCTCCATGCCACCACAGATTAATGGGATCATGGGTATTGGTAATTATAGGATCTTTGTTATTGAAAAATTGTCCCTGACGTCTGAGATTGACTGGCCGATTTCCTACACTGACAACTCTGGCTTAGACCCTCGTACCCGCCACTGTCACTGGGTATGACCAATGCAGTAATTACACATGTGCCAATCCTGTCACCAAGATCAGTCACTCTTAGGTGAAGGTTGACTCAAAATGATGGAAACCTAATCAGATGTGTCATGCCATCTCCGGGGATAATCTCTGCAGGTGCCAATCATGAAAGAACAAGGTAAGGTTTCCTTTTTGACATGGAGTGTGTCTATCCTGCTGTTTTCTATTAAATTCGTCTCTAAGATCTATGTACAGGCCAGTGTATTTCAGTGTCTCTTAGTGAACAAGGCAGAACAAGTATAGGTTTGAGGAGTGCAATGCCATGGGAAATAGTGGCAAAATGGACAGCAAGGTTCAGATTGCACACCTCGTCTCTCGGGAAACCAGGAAGAAGCTGTCATCGGGGGCATCGATCCAGTTGGGTCGTCTCTTACGGAGCATCAGGCCACTGGCGCGAAGGTTAGAGCCACCAGTGCTGCTTCCATTATGCTGCTAAAAAAGCAAAGGAAATGGGCATCTTAAACTACTTCCAATACTTTTAAACATTGACTAAAGTCAAAATGACCTCAAAGGACTCAGTATTCATTTTATAGAGAACATTAAACATTTGATTGATGCCTAGCTCAAGAGTCTCTCGTTAAAGCAATACAAAAAAAATATATATAAAACTATAAGTTGAGAGAGCATATTAGCAATAAAAATTAATACATTTATATATTACATACATAAAATTTCACATGAATAAAATTAGTGTTTGTGTTGTTGATAAGTCGATTATTTTCTGTGTTGAAATTGACTATTTTTCTTATTGAAAGCTGTAAAATATTCTAAAAAATGTAAGATAATTACATAAAAATATTTACTGCATGCATTTATTTATTTATTTGATTATTTTAAGTAGTCATATAATAAGCAGAATAATGCAGGTTACTATAACCCTGTTGGTGTTTCTCCTTTACTTAAAGAATGTCCAGACAGTTGATGTACCCCATTGACTTCCATTGTAGTAAAAAAATACTATGGAAGTCAATGGGGTACATCAACTGTTTAGTTACCGACATTCTTCAAAATATCTTCTTTTGTGTTCAGCAGAAGTAAGAAATTCATATAGGTTTGAAACAAATTGAGGGTGAGTAAATGATGACAGAATTTTAAGTTTAAGTGAACTATTCCTTTAAATCTCTTAACTTAGTTACTCTCTCTTAAGTTTGTTACTCCCCAACAAATACTAGATGTGACATAGACATTTAGTAAACTTTAAATCACAAAATCCACAAAAAAGTCCTCATAACAAAGCAATTTTATTATATTGGTGTCTTAGGTTTAAACCCAAACTGGGACCAATAAATTATTTGGTCCCACATGTAAAAAAATAAATAATAATATCTAGAGTGATAAACAACTGAAATAATAAAGCAACTTCTAATATTTTTCTTTTAGAATTCACAGGCCAAGATCCATCCACTATATTTGCTTTATTCATCTCACTGATGAACAGTGACTGCCTTTGTGTTTATTTTGCCATCTCTCACTTCTCATTTCCATTTTACCCAGCCGCAATAATCAGTGGGAAAACTCAGAGGCTGGAGATTGAAGCTGTCACCTGAACCAATTCACAGCATCAACAATATCTGCATTTGAATGTGTTACAAGATGAAATCTCTCTCTCAGCATCACAAATGCTAGTAAGTTATTGTCTTCCAGTCTGACGAAAGCACATGATAATACCTAGAGTCCTTCCTGCTTCAGTCTAGGTAGAGAGACACATATCAATCAACAATTTGGACATACCTACTCATCTTTATGATTATTTTGCACACAAAAGAACAAAAACAAAACAAAAACAAAAACAAAACACACACCAAAGCAAAACAAAACAACACAACACAACACAACACAACACAACACAAAAACAGTCAGCTTATGAAATAGCACAAATGGAAGTATGGGATTTATGTAATAAAAGTAAAACAAATACATCTTATATTTTAGTTTAATAAAAAAGTAACTTTTTCACCAACTTATCCATTTCAAATAAATAAACAAACAAACAAATAAAAACTAGGCGAAATGTACAATTTTAAAAACTAAAAATGTACAATTTGTCTCGTCAACACAAATGAAAAGTTATTGTTTTCCAGTCTAATGAAAGCACACGGTAATACCTATTGTCCTTCCTGCTTCAGTCTAGGTAGTGAAACAAGTATCAGTCAACAGTTTGGACATACTCATCTTTAGAATTATTTTGCAAACAAAACTAAACAAAACACAACACAAAAAACAACAACAACGAAACACAACCAAACTAAGACCAAACAAAAAACAAAACTAACAAACAAAAAACAATCAAAACAAACAAAACAAAACAAAACACAAAACACACACCAAAACAAAACAAAACAAAAAACAAAACAAAACAAAACAAAACAAAACAAAACAAAACAAAAGTCAGCTTATATAATAGCACAAATAGAAGTATGGGATTTATGCAATTTTATATTTTATATTTATTGTATTTTATATGATATTATATCTTATATTTTAGTTTATTAAAAAAGTAACTTTTTCACCAACTTATCCATTTCAATTAAATAAATAAACAAACAAATAAAAACTAGGCAAAATGGGTTACACTTTATTTTAAGGTGTCGTTGTTACAGTGTAATTATATATTTAAGTAATGAGTAATATTATGCAACTACATGTACTTACTATAGGGTTAGGGTAGAATTAGGATTTGATTGAGGGTTAGTTGCATGTAATTATGCATAATTTACTGTTATTACTATGGTAAGTACATGTAACATATTTAACAAGGACATTGTATAATAAAGCGTTGCCGCAAAATGTAATGTTTTGTGATACCAGTGAATCCAGTCATTTTTACTTACCAGAATGGGTCCCACAATATGAGCTGGATTTTCTAGCATGAAAAAAAGAGGTGTGTATTAGCATGTTATAATGACATCCATCTTTAATATTATACAAGCATGCGTTTTAATTGTAAACCCACCTTGTCCTGGAGCACCGGCCCTCCTCTCCGCTGATTCAACCCGGCTGTGGTGATGGTAGCTCCGTTTTCCCAATATGCCAAGCGGGCCATGGCTGGGAAGAGAGGACAGCAGGCGTCGTGGGGGCTGCACCTGTAGGCCAGGGGTGCGGTGAGGCCGCTGAACGTGAGTTGCTGGACGAGACTCTGAAATGACAGCAGATTCAGTGTGATCCGAGAGTTACATCCCAGTGGATACAGCTCTAATGTTGTGTGGCTCACCGAGGTACTGCAAGACGCTGGTCAGGGTGCTCCTCGGGGAGGATTTGGGCTTCATAGGTCGCCCTGTCATGCCCTCTGACACCCGGATCATATCTATTCATCGACGGGCAGTACAGAACAGACAAACGGAGATAGAAGCAAGTCAAAGAGCAAGAAAGAGACATTCACACTTAGACACCAACATGAGGCAAACTGAACAGGCTGGCTTGATGGATGTTGCGGTGATACACAGTGACTAATCTTTCTGACCAGACAACCATTTTCATGGGAGCAGCAAGTAAGAGTCAAATCTCATTTTCTCCACTGTTCGTTCTTTAGGCCCTAGTGAATATAATCTTTCTGCTGAACTCCGGGGTATTGATCTGACCGCAACGAACCCATTAAAATCACTCCAACTTTCTTTGGTTCGTTTAAAATTCATTAAAACTCCAGAGGAGTCAGAAGTTGTTTAAAGCCATTCTCTTCAGGCAGTTCTTCTTGATGTCTTGGAGAGAAACTGTCTTGAAGATGTACCGATACAACTTCAGGTTGTACTTATCTCACTTTTTTTTTTACCTCTTCAACAATATATCGAATGTAAAAACAGAAAAAAACCTTGCCGAATTGAGTGATGCATTATCTTCTGACACGAAATCCATTCTTTAAATTGAACGAAACCTGTGCCTTAAGGGAGGTTCTCCGTAAGTTTTGTGTTAAACTCTCCGTAAGAGTTTTCTTCACCTTTGAATCCTCATGACTGCGAATGTGTTTTTATTAAACTCTCATGATTCACATTTTCATTTGTATGTCACATTTCGATGGGGGTAAACTTGATTATTCCATGATTTTCATGCACGGTCTCTGATGGGCAGGCAAGATGTTGAACACAACCTGGTTAGCCAGCATGTTGAATGAGGTTGGAAAGAGGAAAAACAAATGTGATGTTGCATTCACAGCAGCTTCTTATGAGTGTGTGCATGTAAACACAAGTCATGAAGGCACGGCAGGAGCCGATGGAGCCCATGCTGTCTGAGATTTCTCACGATTGACGCTCTGCTCGGCCTGGCCTGTCGGTGTGCGTGCGACAGAGTGATGGACAGGTACACAAGACACATGAAACTACAAGGACTCAGGATGGTTTCAGCCATGGTTTTATTTGTGTTTTGGTTACCCACAAGACATTCACACAAAGAAAAATAAAAGAGAGAGACAAACCAAAAAAGCATGCCCCCACCCGGGTCCCTCGTGCTTCAGGACACAGATGTCAGAACAACTTCTTATGGCTGGGGAATACATACAGACATGTCTGGGGTGGAGAAAGGGGTGGAATGGAAGCATAGAATGGAGGTTTCACATGATGGGAGGTGGGCGATGCAAAACTGAGAGGAACGTGTGATTGGACGGATGTAGAGCAGGTGATTGGCTCTCTTTCCCTGTTGATATGAGCTCTCCCTGTAAAACTGACCTATTTACAAGTGCCTGTCAAGAGGAAACAGCTGTCCTCGGAGCAAAGGCTGGCAACCATGATCTGTAAACTCATCTTTGGGCTTGTTTTCAAAGCTTGTCGCATATTTTTGAGGTTTTTAGTTTGTGATTTTTTTGAAAAATATAAGAGATGCATCCCAGCAAGCAATAGCCATCATTTCAGAGTCTCGGTTAACCATAGACCCGATATAGTCCGGCTATAAGTAACCCACTTCTAGCCAAAAATAACCTTGAATTTGGTTACATGTCGTTTTTGCCAAAATAACTTGCGAGATATAGGATATTCCATCATGTAAGCAAAGTCAACAGTGATTACAAGGTGTTTGGTTTCATTTCTTTGACATGTTTTATGCGTATTCTTAGGCTATGGTTAGACGTCTATTAAATTTTCAGCCTCGTTTTAGCCTAGACATCAGGGCTGTGTTTGGGCGGCTATTAGACGTCTTTTTAAACGCAAAATTGCTTGCTGGGATGTTTCCCTTTCATTCCAACTTAGTATTTCATTGATTAACGTCAACTTGCTTGCGCTCTATGACAAATAATTAATCAGTAACTATTTAAGACCCACAAAAATCTTGAATTATTGCATAAACCGTATACCATTCTCTTTGAAACTGCAGGGTCTAGTGCCATTTCTCCTTTCTGTGCCAACGTAACACTTCCCAAGGCACAAAGTCCTAATCAATTGACGCCATTGAACCAATTTCCTCAGCATTTAAAATTGTCCGTTTGATAAATTACAGACTAGTGTGCAAACTCTTAAAGAGGACAAACTTCAACTTTTAAAAATCAAAAGAACAGAAACAAATAAGACTAATGAACTATATGCCTACTCTTGTTCCAATTGCATGACTCAGTGTTTTGTAAATGACTCCTTACAACTTATTGAACATCAAATTAATTAGATCATAAACTGCACCAATGATGAGACTGATAGTCCATCATTTTTGCATTACTGAATAGCAGAACAGAAGAGTTAACACTTCATCATCTCATTACATACATGCATGCCTCTTGAACAGCCTGTCAGCCTGTCAACGAATGACTGATTGGCTGCACACATAATAGCAATTCAATTAGCTATTCCACATCATAGTACATATATATATTGTTTTTTATACCATTCTGCTTCAATAAAATAGATATTTTGCCCTTGGACATTAACATTCTCTCGGGTACAATCAGTGATGAAACTGTCTATATTCAGAGGCAGTTGAGTAGAAATGGCAAAAATTAAAGCTGAGACATTAACGCATGTACACTAACCAACATTCCACACTGAGAAGGTACATATCTTCATAGATTATCCTGACAGGGACTTTATTTAGGCTATAAATCTTGGCACGCACCATTAAGAATTCTTGTACTTTCGTCTGTTGATGTAACAAATAATCGGAATAATTCATTTGATCTCAATCACAAAAAAAAAAAAAAAAAAAAAAATCCTTATTGCACACTTTATAATGAATAAACAAATGATATTTAAAAAGGCCAAAAGCAAATTGCAAAAACATGTATATGTTGAATGTGTGTACTTTCTAGTACTAATTGTATGGCTACGTTTGACCATGAGGTTATGCGTAAAATCTTCTGAAAATAAACGAAACAATTATAAAAAGATCCTTGGTCGACATTAGAGGGGGTTTGTTCAGTGCAAAAGCAAAGAGATCCTTCTGCTACAACCAACTGTCCTGAGAACGTCCCAACACGTTCGACTTTAAAGGTCATAAAGACGTTTTGACCAGTCTAATAGTGACCATTTACAAATATATTTACATACAAAATGTGCATACGCTTACACACTAAAATCCTATACTGCGTCAATCCAACTCTGAAACCGAATTTATATTAAAATCCTCCCAAAAAAATAACTAGAAGCAACAAAAATATATCCCATTTCCTTCAATAGTAGAGCCGAGAGCATTAAAAATACTAACATGAGTGCAGGGAATCATATTGAAGGGGAAAAGAATGTAAAACCAAAACAGCTTATCTTTCTTAAGAGGAAAAAAGGAGAAAGCACATTTTAAAAAAGAAAAAAAATAAGTACCTTTAAACAAATCAGTTCCCCATGTCATATATATATAGTCTTTCAAGTCTCTCATTGAAGCTTTTAATAAATATAAGGCTCAGACTATGATATGCATTTAATTTCAAGTATAATTACAATGTAAGGTGAAGCAAGCATAGAGCATCTTGTCAGTCTTTGTGTGTAATGTGTGCATACAAAACTCTCTTCAACAAACTGAGAGAAGTGCTAAAAATGTGCTTATGTTCAATTTAAACAACATCGCCAACATACCCTTAAACCAAATCAATAAGGTTGGTGGGGAAAGTGAATCTGAACTGAAAAGATGATTGAAACGCAAAATATGGAGGACAGGCAGTCTTTATTGGAAATGGGGTGGGGAGAATACAAAAACCAAAATAAAATATAATAACAATAATTATAATAATAATAATAATAAAAACAGTACAAGACAGGAAGATGGAGGGGAGGAATGACAGCGAGATGTGGACAGGTGTGGTCGGGGAACAGAGCGGGTGGGACAGTGTAGGTGGGTGTGTGTGTGCGCGTTTGCACGCGAGGCTGAAGTTAGGAATTTAAAGAGCTCTTACACTCCGCCTTTATGGCACCACAGTTAATGGGCACAAAGGGGCGGCGCGCGGCCCGGCGCAGCCTGATGAGATCGCGGCACATGTGACGCGCCAGCTTGGTGAGGCGCGTGGCCTGCAGGAGGAAAGCCTGCTTGGTCTTCATTGAGGATTTGGGACTGCCGCTGTTCCTCATTGGAACCATGTGAGAAGACTGACGGGCGCCGTGGCCACGAGAACGAATCTCCTATGGAGAGACAGACGAGGAAATTAAGGATTGACATAGGAAAAACAATGTAAAGTGGGACAGTGATAAAACAACAGAAAGCGAGAGGGAGAATATAATGGCTTTCTTAAAATTAAATTCTGTCATTAATTGCTCACCCTGAAACCCGTAAGACTTTCGTTCATCTTTGGAACACAAATGAAGATCTTTTAGATGAAATCTGAGAGCTTTCTGTACCTCCATTGACAGCTACACAACTTCCACTTTGAGGCTTCAAAAAGTTCATAAAGAAATCAATGTTTATATGTGAATAAAAGCCTAAATTCAATCTGTTCATCAAATAAAGCGATCATGTCCCTTCTGAAATTTGGACTAAACCACTCAATTCATATGGATTAGTTTTACGATCTTTTTATGAACTTTTTGAAGCGTCAAAGTGTCAGTTGCGTAGCTGTCAATGGAGGGACAGAAAGCTCTCAGATTTCCAAAGATGAGCGACAGTCTTACGGGTTAGGAATGACATGAAGGTGAGTAATTAATGACAGAATTTTCATTTTTGGGTGAACTAACCCTTTAAATTCTGAGATGGGACAATCCTCCAGATGTCTATCTGACCTTGGGTCATTTGAAACCAGGATAAACATGTTTTTTGCAGACCACAATTTTTTTTTGCAGTGAATTATTGGCTCCCAAGATGAATATCAATTATTTTATATGATGATGACACTATGGTAACACTTTTCAATATGGTTATATACAAACAAAGAAAAATTATTCGACTTTCTCATTCATTAATTTAGGCTAATGTTCATTTCTATATTACAAATACATTAACATTTCAAGTTGCATAATTTTATATTTTATGAACAAACATGAAATAATGAACAGTAGAATAGCTGGGTAATAAACATTAACCAAGTATTTTACTCAGCTCGCCGAAATATTCTATTCTGATTTGTCAATTGCAGATAACAGTACATGACCCCTATACATACACTACCATTCAAAAGTATGAGGCCAATAAGAATAGATTTTTTTATCGTTTTGAAAGTCATCTTTAAAGGGATAGTTCACCCAAAAATGAAAATTCTGTCAGTAATTACTCACCCTCATGTTGTTCCAACCATGTAAGACATTCGTCACCACGTATCACACATGACCAGCGTCGGCCAATAGTGAGCCTACGTGGTGACGTGCAACACAAGACGCGGTACGCTTAAACACTACGTGAAAAGACCCGAGGCCCAGAGAGAAGGAAATGAAAAGTGGAATAAAGTCGTTATTTTTGTTTGTTTTTGCGCACAAAAAGTATTCTCGTCGCTTTATAAACTTAAGATTGAGCCACTGGAGTCACTTGGACTATATTAACGATGTCTTTAATACATTTTCTGGGCCAGCAAGTTTCAGTCCCTTAGAAGCCTATGGAGAAGTGATCCAGCTCTCAGATTTAATCAAAAATATCTTAATTTGTGTTCCGAAGATGAACGAATGTCTTACGGGGTTGGAACAACATGAGGGTGAGTAATTACTGACAGATTTTTCATTTTTGGGTGAACTATCCCTTTAATGCTTATCAAGACTGCATTTATTTGATCAAAAATACAGTAATATTGTAAAATATTACAATTTAAAATAACTTTTTTATATATAAATAAATATATATAAATAAATATAAATATATATAAATATATATAAAATAAATATAAATATATAAATACATAAATAAAATAATATATAGAAATACATAATTTAAATAAAAATAAACAAATAGATAAATAATTATTTATATATAATTATATTTATTTTATTTATTTTTTTAATGTAATTTATTCAGGTGATGGCAAAGCTGAATTGTCAGCAGTCATTACTGAAGTCTTTGGCGTCACATTATGGGTTGGAGAAGAAAAAAATTAAAATTAATTCTCCGATGCATCAATGATTCTGAGATCAGAAAGATGAAAAGTAGCAAGTAGTTTAATTTTTTTTTTTAACCGCAGATGAGCGATGGCATTATGCTGTGCTCTAGAAACAGCCATAGTCTGCTTTCTGCCAATTTCACACACTCAAAAACCCTCAAACAAGTATATAGACGAATTAGAAGTGCAATCGCGGGCTTCATTGCACAGGAAATGCACTGTAAAAAACCTGGGCTTTGCCTAATGTTACGCTTAAAATTAACAGACTCGTCCGCCAGTATTTTATTGTTTTCCCTTTTAAATTGATTGTTTTCCCCTCAATACAGTAGGCATATATATCTATATCTATATCTATATCTCTATATCTATATCTATATATATATATATTCAAAACACAAATCTCACTTACTAACAGACAGCTGCTTTCAAGTGCTCAAGTGCGCTTTGTGAAGAGCACTCATGTCATGCGGTTGTGTGTGACTGCGTGTTTAAGTGGTTAAACACTTGCATCTCAAAAGGCTTTTATGAGGCGATCGGATCGTGAGGTCCTTAAAGACTCCCACCCTTACCTAATATGCAGATTTCATATTCTTATCAATGTGGAAACCATGATAATTTGTTTTTAGGATTCTTTTATAAATAGAAAGCTCAAAAGAACAGCGTTTATTTGAACTAGAAGTCTTTTGTAATATTGTAAATGTCTTTACTGTCACTTTAGATCAATTTAATACATCCTTGCTGGGTAAATATACTTTCTTTCAAAAGAATACTTACTGATCCCAAACTTTTGAACGGTATATATACTGTATGCACCTCAATGCAGATCCAAACTGAGAGCAGTACTTACATTGGGTGCAGGGCTTGGAGGCGTTTTTTCCTCTACCCCCTCAGCTCTGCTTGGCATCTTCAGGCCACCATACTTTTTCCAGTACATCCAGCAGGATACACACAGGCGACACTGCATGTTTGGAGGACCCCAAGAGTACCACTGAGCAGACTGTACACCTGTCAACAGAGAAGAATGAAATGAAAGAAATAAAAATGCAGGTCTAACTACGCCTTGTGAGTCATATTCTCTAGGAAAATAAAGGAACACTTAACTTTCATGGAAACCTAATTGCAAACAGAAAAGAAATATAACGCAATGTCCTACAACACAATGAAAGGATTAGGTGTCGAGAGGGATTCAAATCCTTTTATGCTCCCCAATGTGAGTTCATTACTAAAAAGCAATATTGACCCAGACTAATCATTGCAGATCGCATGGATTTGTGATGCGGCAGCTTTGATTGATCAGATTGGAAGATAAAAGGGTGAAAATGCAGTATCCAGCCCCATTGATTACAGGAGGCGTGACATGTCCTTCGGGAAAAGCAGTGAATTGATTGGATGGCTGTGTTGACTGTAATTAGGCGAAGAGGGTCCTTACTCACCAAAACAGCTCTCACATGCGCGTCCGCCTCCGGCTGTGTGGAAACTGCCTGTGCCGGCTGCACCGTTCACAGTTGCCATTTTGCCGTTACTGACGGAGATCTGGTTAGGGTTGGGTTTATTGCTGTGAGAAGAAAAGCAAATTACATTTCACACTATAATCTTTTACAGCAGGTTTATAAACATGCAAAATCGAAACCTGAGCGCAAGTGATCACTGGAGATGCATTCGAGACTGATCCTAATATCAGACGTAAACAGGACTATTTAAATCATGCGAATGGTGTACAGGTCTTTGAAAAGCTGATGTTTTAAAGATGTCCACACTCACTATGTGGGGATGTAGACTTGCTTCAGCTTGCTTTCTGCTTCAGCTGCCTTCAGTCGTTTCTGTACAAAGTCATAAACATTCAGCACTAAGCGAGATCGAGAACAGTCAGAGCAAACAGAGAAAGAGATTTCCAGATTATTAGTGTTTCTTCTATTAAAAGTACAACAAAACGTTTTCAAGCATTCAAGCGCTGCTCACCTGCTGAACGTATCTGTCTGTGGTTTTCCACATGTAATAATACTCAATGATGCTGGTCAGTGACTTCCAAGGAAGCTGAAATAAAACAGGTCATTTAAAATGTCAGAAAGAAGGTGCCATTCTGAAGATACAGCTCATCTTGTCTTAATTCGTTAAATAGGTGGAATTCATGGAATATTTAGTCTGAGCATGGTATGTCTGGAATCACATGCAGAAACGCATGATTATTCATGAGCACCTGCTGAGCGCAAGAAAACGTGCATGAAACGGTCGCAAAGAATTTAAGAAATCTTAATTTAAAGCTGGCTGAGCCCCCACTTTTGGCCCGCATCTATGCGAGGGTGAGCGGAGCATAAAAATGAACACAAAGGTGTTCTGTGCCGACAGCTGGTGTTATGAAGAACATTTAGATTAACATCCTGAGGTGCTGCTATGTATTTTTAGTTGCTGGTTTCTCTGCCTATATACCTAAAGCCTTGGGTTTTTGAACCCGGTAATGAATAAGGATGAGAATCATTAGAGTACAGTTCTTCTCTATGAATCCAGGTTCACCTTAACTGTTATGCTTTACAAAAATGACAATTAAAATATTTTTAACCAAATAAAATGAAGTTTTATAAAACAATGACATTACAAATGTTTAATCAAAAAATTAAATAATTTTTATACATTGTGAGACAATCACTGATAACTTTTTTTTATCTTTAGTAAATTTCATTCTGTAAATGAGGTGACAACAAGCATTTTGGTAGGTTGTCAGAGTGTTAAAAAGGTAACATTATAATAGCTTATTACTACAGTTTAACACAATTTCATGAGTAATTATACAACAATTAGGCCGCTTGAACTTTAATGCTATATACCCTGTGAAACTTCTAATCCACTTGTACAGAATTAATGCAGAATCAGCCAGACAAGCTCGATTAGGTATTTGAACCCTGCAGGGGTGATGATAAATGTTCAACATCATCCATTGCTATCTATTAATCACAGCACAAATCAATCACTATCAATGACTGCTTTAAGACAGAAAGGGAAAGAGAAAACCTGACATTTAAACCACCCTAACAAGTCCATCTCTAATGGACTACTGTATTTTCCGCACTATAAGGCGCACCGGATTATAAGGCGCACCTTCAATGAATGGCCTATTTTAGAACTGTTTTCATATATAGGGCGCACCGGATTATAAGGCGCATAGAATAGAAGATACTGCAGTCAAACGTTTGACTGGTTTGACTGGGTTTGCGTTATGCAGTGGTCACCAACCTTTTCAAGCCTAAGATCACATCCAAATGTAAACCAAGATCTACCACTTGCAAAAAATTATGAAAAAACAAGTGGCTCAGCTGTAAAACCTTGTTTATACTCGACGCGTCCGCATGAGCGCGAAGGTAATAAAAAAACTAATGAGATGTACTAGTAATATCCGTCTGCTCGGGCAGATTCGGCTCAAAGTCGTGCATCTTCGGATGCGGAGGCGCGCGCGCGGCAAAAATGACGTCATTGTAACAGCGCGCGCGCCTCTGCATCCGAAGATGCACGACTTTGAGCCGAATCTGCCCGAGCAGACGGATATTACTAGTACATCTCATCACACCGGCACCCAGTTTGCGCGTCTAAATCAGTTGTATGGTCTGGTGTTCAGTCTAAAACAAAACAGTTGCGTCAAGTATAAATGCCTCGTCTGTTTGGGGAGGTGCGCGCGCAGTCAGCGGAGGCTCGCGCTCCGGTACCAGGCGAAAGTATAAACAAGGTTTAAGTCAGCGGTTGTTTTACAGACATTAATATAAGGCCAGATCCATATATAAGGCGCTCCGGATTATAAGGCGCACTGTCGTTTTTTGAAAAAATTAAAGGCTTTTAAGTAGGGGTGTAACGGTACGTGTATTCGTACCGAACCGTTTCGGTACAGGGCTTTCGGTTCGGTGCACGTGTGTACCGAATGACTGAATGCAATATTTTGTGTGCGGAACATAGGTACATTTTCGTGTTTCTACACGAACATATTAAGTGGCGGAAGTCTCCGCGTTCAGCGCAAATCCCGCCCTGCAGCTGATTCTAATGTTTTACCAGTGTTTTACCCGTCGTCACTGTAACCTAAACCAATAAAATAGACTGCAGGGCGAAAAAAAGCTTTTCCGCTCCGTGTGCGCCGCCGCACTCTCCGTTTCGTGTGTGTGTGTGTGTGTGTGTGTGTGTGTGTGTGTGTGTGTGTCGGCCCGCTGCGCTCTCTGCTCAATGTTCGAGTCCGTGTTTGCGCTGCGCGTTCTGCTCTGTCGTTAACAGCCCAAACACTCAAAACACCCAAAACAGGTGAAATTTCTCAGTAGTAGACTTCTGTTTGCTGAGCTGGTTTAGTTATGCTGGCAAAAATGGTAAAATGACCTGCTCTGATCACATGCTCTGGTAATAATAGCTTTGGACTATATTTTATTTTGATAATTATTAAAAAAGTGGAAAAAAAAGAAAATCTTAAATTGATTATGTTGATTGATTATTGAAAAATAATAATACATTGATATATTTATGTTTAATATTATTTTAATATAGGGCTATTTTCTGTTCCTTTTTTCCCCGTGTTTCATTTAATTAGGTGATTATAAGTTTAATTATTGATGATTACAAGCTTGGAGGAATTGCAATTAATTACAGCAAATTGTGCAATTAATTAGTTCTTTTTTTTATTGATTCCCAGCCTTAATTTTTAAATATGAGCAGGCCTACAAGCTGGGATTGGTAATGCTGCACTGTAATCATAGTTATTTATTTATATTTTTCATTATATCTTATTATGTGATATTGGTTTGAGACTGAGAGTATTTTATTTAGTGGAGAACTTTGCAGCAGTATTTTTTTTCTTATTCTTTTTTTTTATTTTATATCTATTTTATTATATTTTATTAAAAAGTGTTTAAAAAAGTGTAAACAAATTGTTAAAAAAGTTTATAGTAATAAACAACCTGCAGTTTAATGTTTGCATTTCTTTCCCTTACTGTACCGAAAATAAACCGAACCGTGACTTTAAAACCGAGGTACGTACCGAACCGTGATTTTTGTGTACCGTTACACCCCTACTTTTAAGTGCGCCTTATAGTGCGGAAAATACGGTATTTGGTGTTTGTGAACCAGAAGTTCTTATTGTGTGCAACAAAGTGGCTCAGTAGAAGAGCAGTTGTTTTTCATTCCATCTTGAGAAGTAAAGCCCCAGAGTAAAAATCCAATTTCTCAGTGCAATAGAAAACAGCTTTTCCTTGTGTTCACACCTCAATACCAAAGCTTTCACTCCATTCCCTATACAAATAAGTACTCTTGTCTCTGAATGAGCAGATCAAATGTTCTCAGTTAGGTCAAGAAGTAACACACTCCAGATCCAATCCTTTCAGCTGCTCCAATCTTCCCATCGCTTCAGCCGAAAATCATGTCTTCACCTAATCTCTGCTGCAACTCCTCCATCCTATCATTTGAAGTGACATTCTTTGCTTTTGCTCCTCTACACTGTATCTTTTTTTCAACAGTTTAGCTCACCTCTGGCCCGCCTATATCAGATACACCGATGTGATTGGTGCAGCTCGGCTACAAGGGAATAGTTAATGAGCATCGTTACTCAATGCCAGAGTGACTTGCTGAGCAAATTCAAATTGTGCTCTCGTGAGAACTCTGGATTTCCAGGGTAATTCTACCCCACCTTAAAGTAACATTAAAACCGAGCATGCATTTCCATCTGTTGTAAACAGTCAAATAACCTCAAGTTTGCAGTCAGAACTGACTGCATCCACACCAGCAATGTGCATATGATAGGTTGCGTGCATAGTATGCTGCCTTAGCAAATCGAGCTACATTACTGCCGTTCTCGGCTGTGTATGGAGATCGATTTATGACTCGAGCTTTCGGTCGATACAAAACATACCATGTGTGAGTTATTGTTTTTAATGTTGATAGTATATTATACAAACAAGAATGCAATTTTTCCCAAATATCCACACGACTGCAAAAGTTACATTGATTTTATACAACAGTTCAACAAACAAAAGGGTAATATTAAGTGCTGTACATTTTAGATACAGTATTGTCAGTTTGTTTTGTATTATTTTGCAACAAAATAAGTTCCAATGAAAGCCACAGCAGAGCTGCAACACACAGTGGTGTTTTGTGAACGAATCTGTGGCTTTGAATGAATTGTGAGGATCAATGATTAATGATTAGTTAGCAAGAAAAAAACTCTAGAGAAGAGCATTTTGCTATATTTATACTCTGTATTACATCTTCATTATATTTTTACTTAACCTGTTAGTGATGTCTTCATTATTTAATTTATGTTTGAATAAATCTGTTGTGAAACCAAGTTATTGCAGTTTATTGTCGTTTAAATGTTTATATTTCACCAACAAACTGGAATTGTGTTATAAAAACATTTATATAAAAACTGCCTTATATGTGCAATTTAAATGTTTGTACAGCTCAGTTTTAGCGGTTTGAATGTTGATTATTAATAAGTTTGAGTAATTAATTGATTATTAATTGACAATTAGTTTTTGGCCAAGTGGATCCTGAATTTTCGGTTTCGGCCCAGAATTTACATTTCGATGCATTCTCCCTCAGGTTGTGTTCGGGTCATTTTGACCTGGGGAAAATTTTATTTTTCCCAAAAATACTACTTAATGTTATTGCATTGGACTGAAACTTAGTGACTTTGTTCACAAAGGGTATATCTACTTCGCAAATGTTTTTTTTTGACAATTTTAGTACTTTGTTAGGGGGGTTTGTCACCTTGTTACACTTGTGGTGTTCCTGATCAAAAATGACCAGCCTACAAAAAATAGCTTATAAATCACTCTATTAATCACTCTATTATCACTATATTATCACCCAATATTGGATTCGATCTTTTTGTCAACTTGTTCTCTTTCAATTAGGACTGGTTTTATATTTCTATTTGCATCTGATCGTAGGCCTCATTTATCTGAGAGTAGGCATCTAATTTTTTGAGTAAAAAAATAATTATTTATGAATAATTTTCACAATATTAATTAAAATATGAAAAGAAATTGCACTGTTGATCACACTAGTCTTTCAAAAAGTTTTTCAAAACAAACTTCCTGGTGAAACATTAAAGTAGACTAGTGTGATAAACAGAGCAAATTGTTTTCATATTTCATTTAATATTGTGAAAATTATTCATAAATAATGCTTTTTTAACTCAAAAAATGAGATGCCTACTCTCAATAAATGAGGCCTACGATTAATCAGATGCAAATAGAAATATAAAACCAGTCCTAATTGAAAGAAAACAAGTTGACAAAAAGATTGAATCCAATATTGGGTGATAATATAGCATAACAAGTGATTTATAAGCTATTTTTTTACAGGCCAGTCAATTCTGACCGGGGACACCACAAGTGTTATAGGGTTTTGAACACAACCTGAGGGTTAAAATATAAAACATTTCAAATTGTAATAATATTTCACATTACTTTTTTGTACAGTAGTGTATGCACTGTGAAAAAGATTTTTTAAACTTAAAAAATAAAAAAAAAGATTATTGTTTTAATCTAAGTTTTACAAGAAAATACTATTTCAGTCTTTCCACTTCAAAATGTCACTTAATTCAATGTGTTACTTGGCATTTTTTTGTAATTATTTGTCAAATTTACTAGCAATTACGAAGTAAAAATTGTATATTGTTACAAAAAAAAAATGTCCGTGTGTTTAAAATGTAACAAATCTCCAATAAGAATTTTTTTGGACGGATTCAGAATCATTTGAAAAAGAAATTATGCATCAGTGAATGAATTCTTCCCCCAACCCAACTTTCTGTGCATACTCACAAAGTCTTGCCGGATATCATTGAAGTCTTTTCCGTATTTCTCCAGCGCCTCCTCGAACAAGTTTGCCTCTGACGAGCTCCACTCCTCCATCTCATCCCGGCACAGCACGGGCCCTCCTTGAGGAACGAGCACGCTCAGAGCGCTGGACAAGTCATAACCGTGCCGATGCAGGGTGTCCATAGCATGGAACTTAAAGAGAACCAGATAGGGAAAGAATTAATCAGGCTTTACACATCTCCAGTGGATATGCCGAGACAGATGGTGCTGATGGGATGGGTACCAGTGTGATGTCTCGTGAGGCTGCTGCGGCACTCATGTGTAAGCTGGGCTGTCTGACGGAGCTGCTGCAGTCCAAAGCTCGAGCAAAAGTACCAACCGCTCTGCACACAGATCACCAGATTCATCATGCAAATTTGATGAAAAAAAATGACACAGTTTCCAGTATCTTCTACAGCAGTGGTTCTCAACTGGCAGGTCACAACCCAAAAAACGGGTTCCATATAAAAACGATCCAATTGTTTGGTGCAAATTTATCAATAGGGCTGGGCATCAATACAGATTTTATTCCAATTCACAAGCTCTCAATTCAATTTGTGTATATTTCAGTTATAGTATCAATTTTGCCTCCAAGAATCGATACTGGGATCAGTCAAATGAAGATTGTGATTAATCCGACAATGCCCCTTTTTTTTCAGCCCTGTTAATTAAAGTTGCTTTGCAGAGACTCGCCATGTTAGGCAGAGTCCAAAAAGTTGGAATGTTTAATCTCTTACTCAAAAGCCATGAACAAAACAATACAAGGTTTAAAAATAAAACGGGACTCAATACATGGACGAACATGGATCACAATGTGTTTTGTGCAAAGATCTACTGGCTTGAAACCATCAAAATTCAAAAGACATTTAGAAACCAAACAAACTGTATAGACAAACCAATTGTTTTTTTGTTTTGTTTTTTAAAGAAAACTAATCATCAATATATAATTAATGTAATATTACTTAAATTTTAGTGTTTGATTTTATAGACATTTGTGTGTACTACTTTAGAATTTTGTCCAAATGTAAACTCTTCACCTTGAAGAAAAACAGTTAAGAACCACTGTTTGAAAGGTCACTGATTCATTGTGATGCGTTGAATTATTAATATGGCATGGATCAAATGTAGAAAGCATCCAAAGACATACCGAGCAACCACAAGAAACTGGTCAATCTGTTTGTTGGTCAGTGGACACTCTGGGTCCCACATCTTCATCTCCATTTTAGACTGGTCTCGGTCATCAGGTTCTCCTAAAGAGAAATTTTCTTTCATCAGAGCTGGCTGTGTGAAACCAGTGGGTAAAATCTGCCATTGACAAATCTGTCAAGACAACCAGGCAACTTGTTCCCGTGGCAACGATGGGAATTAACACGTAAATCAAACCTGCCGTTCGGTAATGAAGGAAGACAGCCTGCTTAGCAAGATCATGAAGAATGATGATGATGACAGGTATTATCATCATCAGCCCAACAGCCTGTCATTAGAATGAAGAGCAAGGCACTTAATCCTGCGTTGTGTAAATGCTGAACTATGAATCGTTTTGGATGAGAAAAAAAAAAAAAGTACGCAAAACGGGAAGGTCAGAATCCATGGGTTCAGATCAAATCTCATTTCTTACAGTTTAACTATATCATTTAAAAAGTTGACGCACTGTATTAATCTAAAACCTAGACTAAATCTAAATCTAGAACTGAAAAGTGCTTCACTCACACTGGCCTGTCATTAAAGATAATAGGAGCTGTCGACTGGACACTGGACAAGTTTGTGAGAGTGGAGCAGGGTCACAGACTTACAGTTGGAGTCAAAGTGGGGATCACAGACTGACAGAAGAGCAATTTCACACTTGACTGGTGGAACACGGCGATACTGTAAATGAGAAGTTTTTCTTGTGATGCAGCGGTGCTCACGATCCAAACTCATTGTGACATTTTGACACTGCAAATAAGCAACACAACAACCCAACGAGACTACTATTTCCACAGGGAACAAACAGCTCAAACACAAAATAATCCCCTCCCAGTCCCCAAACAAAAGCCGCTTTTCCACCGGTGGGCTGAACGTTTCAAAGAACGTTAAGGTAAGGTGTTCCCACTTGAGCCTGGTACGGCACGGCACAACTTCAAACCGTTCTCGGTCCGGAGTTCTTAGTACGGTTGGCTAATCACGCAGAACCGTGCTGGTAGAATGCGTGTAGTGACGTCACCACTCATGACTGGTCACTTGTTTGTTGGCAGGCAACCAGTTTCTCTCCAGCTGGCTAGGTGTGTTATTTAAGCGACGTAAACCCAAATTAATAATACAATTAAAAGAAATATCTGATCATCCTAAATAACGCGGTCGCCATTTAAATCTCATATCGTCTATAAACTCTTGCATTACCAAGGCAATGACTGACATATTTGTATTACATTCCAAAGAGCTCCGTTATCAGGCCCACAGTGGAACATGAAACCATATCCGGCAAGTCCAGATCGGCACGGTTAAGCAACGAGAACAGTTTGGTCCGACGGTGGAAAAGCAGCTAAAGATACCTTCCCAAAAAAAAAAGCATTGAGTCTCAATGTAACTCATTCTGAAATCTAGTCTGGTTTAAAGGCCCAGATACACCAAACTGGCATTGAAGAACTAGCGGACTGTGGTTTTTCCTCAGGTCAGGTTAAAAAGTTGTGCTTGAACACACGAGGACTACAGAACAACAGCATGTACATTTTGGCTTGTGTAAAAGGAAATAACTCTCCATATCAGCAGGGGGCAGTAGACTGTATTCGTCATTCAAAAAGGGAAATTGGAAGAGCTAGGGCTGTAAACATACAACGCAGCGTTTGCATGCCATTGTTTGCACCCATCTCGCTCACTACAGATGGTTTTCGTAATATAGCTTTTTCAAATATGTCTGAAAATTGCAAATGGCACTGGTGTTGTTTTCATTCGTGTTTGCTTGCTTTGTCGCATGCTTTTCTTCTCGCGCATTGATATGCTGAGCTGAACAGTTCAACCTTCTGAATCGACCAAAGAGCCACCGATGGGGATCCAACATTGATCAAGTGTCTCAGCCTTAAGGATGTCTTCACACTTCACACAGTCTGATTTCACCCCTGTTCCCCAGCAGGATTCATTTCACATTTTACTTTTAGGATGGATCGCTTTCATGGCAAAACATTTTTTTTCCAAGAAGCTGCATCTGCCATGGCATGTTTATTTACACAAATTGTTAAATGCTACTCAAAGTTGGCATACGTGTATTTTCACAACAATTGCATAATGTTGCATAATGTAAATAGGCTACATAACATATATAAAAATCTAAATTCATTACAGAGCAGAACTGCAATATGGCAAATCATTATCAACATTATTGTTGATTATTTCTCGATACTGTAATAATGATTATTAATATTGATTAAAATAATACATTAACCTTTGGGGGCTCAAGCCCTTGCCCTTTTTTCAAAATGAATCAAAAGTGCCCCTTATCAACAATAATACTCTGGTCAATAAAACAAAATGCATTTGAATCTTACTATGACAATGTGTATGAAAATATAATGAATTGTTCAAAAGTCAAGAAAAATTCCTGCTTATTTTTACGTATCTGCCACCAGACAGTTTGAGGCGTCGTCAGAGCATTGCTTTGGACTTGACTGACAGTCTGGCATTCTGACGCCATGGGCTTGCAAACCCCTATTCACCCATTTTTTTCTTTTTGTTTGAATTATTTTGCTCACTTTAAAAAATAGAATACAAGGAGTTTTTCAGAAGATGCATATTCATAACTGTGACCACAAAATCAGTTTACAAAAGTGAAGGACCATAGGTTCCAGACCACTGCGCTAGTGACTGGTGATTAACAACTGGAGTTAATCACCAGTGACTCTAAACACCTCTGATTGGCCATTACATTCAAACGCTCAAAAGAAATGTGCATGATTGGTTATAATGCTCAACACTGCAAAAAAAAAAAACACATAAAAGAAATCTTTGATGCAATGTTAGCAATCAACATTTTTTCATTTTCACATTTTACTTTAATCTCAACAGTCATAATAGATTTTGTTCCAGAGGCATTTTTGTCTCCTTATCTTGAATTTGGGGGGCAGTTTTGCCCCAAGCCTATCTTAATTTCCAACCCTGCCCTAGAACACCTTTTCAAACGGACACAGATACCGCAACCAGACAAAAAAAACAACAACAACAACTCTGATTGTTTACTTCTACTTGCACCAAATGCTCTAGTTTGAGATTTATCACTGAGACAAAACAATCAAGCTAATTAGCTAAATATTCATATTTAAAAGAAACTGACATCTATGATAATAATATAAACTAACCTTCCTGTAGCATTTCTGGGACATCAGCCTGAAAGCGTGGACCAACACGAATCTCGCCCTTATCGGCCAATAGTGTCTTCTGTGTGGGGTCGTACACCAATGAGTAAAAAAATGTGTCCTGAGAAAGAGAGAGTGCGAAAGCAATGGTTAAACAATAATTAGACATCCAATCAATCAGATACAAAATAGCATTTAAAGACTTTACCTCTCTCTCAAGGTAGGAGAGCACAGCTTCTGTCTCGTTCAGGAGGGCCACACTGCACTTCCCCCTATTTCCACCACCCCAGAAGAAAAAAAATAATAAATGATTAAAACATGCAGCCCAATGTGTTATGTTCTGCATCCAGCTGTATCTACAGATCCTCTAATCCACAGCACAGTAAAAGGGGGGATGAAGGGGGAGACACTAGGTTCAAGATTACAGAAGAATGTGTGAGTGTGTGATGGTGACATGAGTAAAGATGAAAAGGTGAGAAGAGAGCAGATGGGTGAGAGGACTATAATAAAATTCAGGAAATTAAAGGAGAAAGGGCAGAGAGAGGAAACAGATAAGAGACAGACACAGACAATGAGAAAGCGCTGAACAAAATCATTATGGAGCTATTGGACAGTGGAAAGCGGATGCTAATCTCTCTGTGCTTCCATGAACCACGAACGCTGCCACGTCTACATCCAACCTGCACTGTTGGGGAAGCTACTTTGAAACTGTAGCTACCCAAGCTACTAATTTAAAGGGATATTCCCAAAATTAAAATTGTTTACTTACCATCATGTCATTCCAAACCTGTATGACTGTATTTTGTTCACACAGTTTAAGTCAATGGTGACCAAAACTGTCTGCTTACCAACAGTTTTCTAAATATCTTCTTTTGTTTTCCACAGAAAGAAAGTCAGTCATACAGGTTTGCGACGATGTAAGGGTGCGTTATATATAGTTATTACATGGCTTGGTTGAATTCTAATGTAGAATGCGGTCTGTTATTTCTTGATAACAGACCACTGCGAAGTATAACACACCTTTGCCATGAAAAACAGAGCGTTGCTATGGACGCAGGATTGTAACCGTAGAGACGGAACGGACTATTTTCTTTAGCGGAAGCAATACAATGGTGTTTAAATCAATAAACTCCTTTTTAAATCAATATTTTGTGTCAAATTATTGATTTATTTGGTAGGTAGCCATGTAATAAGCGGGATCATGTAGAGCGAGGCGGTTGTTACAGCGAATACTATCCCTTCAGGCTAATTCAAGACTGATCAGCCTGTTGGGGTTGTATTCGCTATAACAACCGCCTCGCTCTACATTATCCCTTACTTATATTAGTGCATTAAAAGACTGTAGAATGCACAGGTAGTTCCAATTCAATTTAATCACATTCTACATTTATGCTCTGCTTTCTTTGAATCGAACGCACACACGTCACTCGCACACAAAGATCGGAGATCGTGCTGCTCACACAGAAACAGGAGCAGATAGATTTCTTGCCAATGCTGACCCACGACTTTTAATAAATTTGCTTCACTGCTCAATTGCATACATTATATTATTTAGGAAGGAGTTGGCAATGTCGCAGTTTTTGAAGTAATTAAACTTACAGCTTCATTGCTAGTAGAGATGCTGCACAGACGCAGGTAATTCACACACACATCTCTCTCGATAGGCTAATTCATTCAAATAAATGTTATAATTCAATCAAATAAATGTAACCTTACCGCACTACTTTATTTATGTGTCTGATTTAAAGCGGACAGAGTGCTAGATTGTGGTAACTGACGAAAATATTGTTGTCATTTTGTTTTTTTTTCATTTATTTATTAAGAAGGGAGCAATACACCACTACTCCTTGGACAAAGTAGCTTGTTACAGAAAAAAGTTGTGTATTTTGAAACCAGCTGAGCTATTGGCACTTTGCCCTCAAACTTCCGCCATTGGTAGTGCCAATGGCTGGTTAGAATGCTTGAACAAACCGACCAACAAATGGTATTTTTAACAAAAATAAATTAATTACAATTGCTAATTTCATATCAGTAACTCAAATTCAGCTGGTGCAGAATCATAATTAAGATTCACTCTTATGTACGAAGTATTTAAGATGATACTTAAATTTATTTTATTGGGCGACAGAGCAAATTATTTTATATATAAAATTTAACTCAATCTTGATGTGTCCAGTTCCTCACAAAATACATTATACCATGAAAAGGCCAGCTAGCCTTCTACAATGGCTGCTCAATATTTATGGATCACAGAAGCCAAAAGAAGAAGAAAAAAAACAAAGAAAGAAGAAAGGGAGTGACATTTCCTTTATTTGGAGGCCGATATCAATTTCAGTAAGCACAGCAGGCCTCTCCAAACCTCGGCACCACCACTAATGTTTCTCATAGGAGGCTACCCTTTGATAAGAAGCACTGCCACCCGGCTCCAGGCCGCTAATGCATTTATCACCTGAATCACAGCGGGTGCTACAAAAGCCCTGGGGTGCCATTGGCCAGTTAAAGGATGGATGCAGAACTGTGACTCACATCCTAGTGTGGGCTGTGCAACATGGGGGCTGTTATCTTACCTCAACGGCCCCTTGAAAATTTGAACTAAGGATTAAATGGCACGTTTTGGTCTATCATATATTTAGAAGCATTTGAACATGTGTTCAACCTGGTTTACCTGATGTGTGTGGCAGGGAGGGATTCGTACTGCCGGGAAAGGAAAAGCTCTCTGTGGCGAAGCTGATGTTTCTGTTTTTCAGAGAGGTCTGGCTCTGAGGGGCTTTCCTTCTCTTCTTCCAGGTCCTCTGTACGAAGGGAATTAGAAATGGGTCAAAAGGCACGGTCACACATATAAATGACCGTTTGCATTAGCAGCCACATTAGAGGAGACCAACCGAATCAGCCGAATGCAAATACTTTTTGCATACGCAAAGCAGATCTTAAAGATGACAGCCATCTTTATTGTCATTTGGTGTTTACTGTGTTGGGTTGCGATCAACACAAATGATTAAAGTGTAATTTACTGCAAATTGTAGTCTTTGGAGTAGAGTGGCCATTTGTTTTGTAATCTGTATTTGATCGTATGATTGAGGGGCCGTTTACACGACAGTTTTTAAATAAAAACAGAAAACTTTTTATGCATTTGGGCATTCATTTACATGCCAATTGCGTTTTGGGGGCCTGAAAAAACAACGTTTTGAAAACATGTTTCAAAGTGAAAGTTTTTGAAAACCATACCGTTCTCTTCTACGTTTATTAAAATACAAAAACACGAATTTGGGAAAACGGTGACGTCATGCGCATGCATATTACGTGTTCAGTCTATAGACGCGTAGTGTTTATTTACAAAGTGACATCGCCAACTACTGGCCTGGCATGCAAAATACAGCATTATATTCCATTAAACGGTCTGTGTGAACAGGAATCATTTTGACAACCTTGCTGAAAAAAAAACAACAAAAAAACAAGAAAAGCAAACGAAAAAACCTTTTCGGTTTTTAGTACGTTGTGTAAACACCCTGAAAGCAACATTTATGGCAAAGCAACTGAGTTTTTGAAAAAATAACGATAACATTAACAATGATAATTATTAAACATAATAAATAAAATACTGCGGAAACATCCAATAACATGATATACTTAAGTAATAAAAAAAAAGTAGCACCTGTTTCCTTAAACTTATACGACTAAAAGGTTAGTCGTATATTGTTAACTACCAGCTACAGAACCAATCAAAAGTTTGGGGTGAGTGGATTTTTTTTTTAAAGAAAGTAATACTTTTATGCAGCAAGGATGTATTAAATTGATCAAAAGTGACAGTAAAGACATTTCTAATGTCACAAAAGTTTTCTATTACTTTTAAACTCACTACTGCTGAAAAAAATAATTCCCACAAAAATATTAAGCAGCACAAACGTTAAATGTTTCTTGGGCACAAAATCAGCATATTAGAATAATTACTAAAGAATCATGTGACAATGAAGACTGGAGTAATGGCTGCTGATGAATCTGACATTATAACATGTAAAAAAATAACATTTTGCAATTAAAAAAAATATTAAAATTGAAAACCATTAGTTTAATAATATTTCAAAATACTGTATTTTGATGAAATAATTGCACCCTTGGTATAAGAGACTTTTTAAAAAAATGTTAAAAAAAATCTTAGCAATCCCAAACTTTTGAACAGTAGAGTGCATTATTGTAATTAGAGAGTAATTATTATTCTTCTGACAATTAATATAATTGAATAGCTTAACTATTTAACTTAGCTGTTTATAGTTGCCAGGCAACATGTGGTCACAGGAGTGCATATATCGGCTATTTTATAATGACTTTGAATATATATATATATATATATATATATATATATATATATATATATATATATCCTCCACTCTGTTTTTAAAGCAGTTTTATAACAGTAAACAATTGATTTTGGCATTTGCTGAACAAGTTCACCAACTGCAACTGGAGAGGAGGCCAGTGTTGAAATATACCTCTGCCGTCTAAATCAACAGTCCCCAAATGAAACTAGGACACAGAAATTATTCAGGCCAGCTTTGTTTACTTTCCTGGAAATGCTACAATTTAGTTATATGCAAGTATGAGATGACTACCACTTTCACTGCTACTGCTTATCATGCCTAGCGGGGGTCTTAAAACAACATTCCCACAAATGTATTTCACTTATCCTTTTCCTACACTCTTTCATTTAGTCAGCATTGAAACACTGAGTCAAGCAAAACTGGTCCTATACCAGTTGATAAAGACAAATCTGTTGAGGGCCTCTGAAACATTATGAAATTAGGAAGCCCTGCTGCCCAATTGCTGGCATCTGGTCCTGGTACTCCAGTGATTACAGCTCCCCTGCTGACTTACACAGGCATCAGAGCACAGACGCATTCGCATACAAGAGCAATTTCAAATGACTTCTAATTATCATGCAAATGACCACTCATGCATGCCACGTCACAGACCACCCTTGGTTTCCTTGACGATACATTCACATTGCCCTGGAAAACACTCATGTTCACTCACTTGCGTGCTTGTCAGCCAGCTGGATGAGGCTCTGTGAGATGTCCCTTCTCCTGTAGAAACAGACCACCTTTGCCTCCACATTGCCGCTTGCCGTCTGAAAGGGGAGACAAATAAGGTCACCGTGAGGAAACTTCATGCAGTATCTGGGGACACTGAACCTAATCACCTCCATTAATTAATACAGAAAAAGCTTAAACCTGAGGTTGCAGTCTATTATGTTTAATTAGCAGTGCAGTGTTGAATTTATAACACCGGCTGTGTCTGCACTCTTCTGAGGAGCAATCGAAAAAACGACAAGCAGCCCAGTTAAAAAAAAAAAAAAAAAAAAAAGGGGCATGTGACAATATATGCCTGATAAACAAGATTTAAATTAAACAAGATGAAGAGATAAAATTCTAATAATTTATTGCGGCAAATCAATTAAAAATTATAATACAGCTAGTTGCATGATACACATGTTAAATTAAATCAAAATAATTTAAATTAATAACATAAATAGCCTATTTCCTGAGAAAATCCCCATATGAAGATAATTCAATAATCTCACTAAATGTTAAGATGATGCCTCTGAAATAAATGAAATTCACCACACATCCATAAACTCATGTAAATCAATAATATCCCTCAAAGCTTGTTTTCTCCTATTGTATAGGACAATCAATATCAATAAGAGGTTGTGGGAGAAGAATAATGCAGACGGAGTGCATCTCAATGCTCAATGGCCACAGGGTGATTATATGTTTGGACTTTTGACAGACCTCGTGGCAAAGGCCAGAGCAGAATAACAACCTGCAAGCGAACTGAATTTGCCTGACAACTGAATCCTCTAATTTGACAAATATGTCAAAAGGTGTGTCATGTCACCAGTAGATTTGATGACTGATCAGTGACAATACTGTGCAGTGGAGCATGCTGACAACAAAAGCATAATGAGATGATTTTGCATTGTGCATTATTGGACTTTGCGAAATCGGGGCTTAAAAAAAAGATCCCTCAGCATTTAATATTTAAAGAGCTGAATCATCTTTGATCATAATACAGACATTGTACAGGTCACCAGGCATCACCATACATCACTAAAGGGACCCCTGGAAGCAGTCAGTTGCTTTCCATATATCACACAGATACAGTTTCTCAGCAAACAAGTGTTGGAGATAGTAAAAATGCAACAGACTGAAGGGAGAAGCGCACAGAAATGCAAGTAATTTGGCTCTGGGTGAAGTGGCTGAGCTTGTTGTGTCGATGTCGTGACAATGTTGCGTCGACACCCTACCAATACACCCAGTGTCCACCAACCCAGACTTCTCCCTCCCAGCCCTGAGGCCAAAGTACCTTATTCAGTTCCTCTATTCGCCTGATCAGATAGGGGTTGCTTGAAGAATTCTCAAAGAAGACATAATCTGTAGAAGATGATAAAAAGCACTGGATTATTTTGTTAGCAATATGAAAACCACACATCAGGGTTTGGATGACTTTGAGGACTGTATTTCTTTGAAATTCACATTATAAAAAACCAACAACTGGAAAACATTGCATCTCATTTCCCATTTAAAATGTCACACAACATACAACTCCATATACTAAATATATGCTTTAACACCACACCACGTTTCCTGTAAGTGCACAGTCCAAATAAATCAGGCTAGAAATACAGAAACTTAAAGAAATTGGGTATAGCTACAGTTCAAAACAATATATTCTGGCCAGATACCATAGTAATCCATTATTAACTATGGGGGGGGGGGGGGGGGAATGATTTCTGCAATGACCAGGCAATTAAAATAAGAAAAAGTTGTCCAGTGGTCTTATTTTTATGTGAACGGTAAAATTCACAGACTGGTATAATGGATAATAAATAAAGTATTCATAAAGTACAAGGCATTAAAGACAAAACGACCATTTAATTCAAATAAAACCTCCAAATGCTTACTTTAGATAATGAAGAAAATTCGTATAAATGGTACATTACACAATAAAAATATCCTACAACATAGGCTACAGAAAACTCTTACCAAATGGGATTTGAGATCTGACAAAATAGTAATGTTGTGTTTAGGTATGGTATACACTTAGAAAGCAATATGAGTGAAGAATATGCAGTTGCATGCTCGTAAACAAACACTTCATTCATGCAAACAACCGAATTCTGTTCATGGTCATTTGAGTCACATTCCGATACATGTATCTTCGGCATAACCAAGCACACAAGAAACGGGTTACATTAGAACAATGCAATGTAATAATTTATCACACAGACTGTCCAATTGATTCACTGAAAGTATGCCAAAGCTGCAAAATCTGTTACAATGGCACTGAATTAACGGCGCCGTGAAACAATGTCAAATTCCGCGGCACTGACTATTTTGTAGCCGGCTAATGCCACAAACAAACGACGCGGCGGTTAAATAGTAAAGACATGTTGATGATTAGATGCATGACAACAAATACACCTCAAAACAGTGCATATTCATAATGTTTCAGTGAATAAGTGGCAGAAGCTCAATAAGGTTTCTCTGTGGAAAGCCGAGTGAGGGGTTGCTGTTAAATGCTAGCTCGCGTTGCTACCTTGCATGCCGATTGAGGACCCGTAACTAATGGATACGTGCCAAAAAATGAGACAAATGATCACAAAGAAAAACATCGGCGTCAAAAATCGGCATGGCCAGGTCGCAAGCATATCTGGCATTTATCCTATATGGACAAAACCAAGAGAAATGTGCTATATATGAGTGTTCCCATGTGCTTTACATATAGTAGTGATTATTTGTTTATGATGTGGCTAGCTAGCAACATAGCCTGCTTGCTAAAATGCTAGTGCGGCTATGATAGTTTAAGAGGCCTGACCCACATCAGAAACCAAAATATTCTCATCCACGTTATCGCTTTCTTTTGCAAGGACACTGCACGTGTTAAGAGTTTAAAAGTGAGCGGCCGGTTGCGGGAATTGCGCTGAAATGAACCCCTGCCTCCCAGACAGGTCTGGCGGCGGTGCCTGTGTTTTGACTCGCGTTAATTCAGAATATAGACGGACATACCTCCGACCCGGTACATGTTGGCCGCCATTTCTGCCCTCCCGGAGTGTTAAAAAACCAAACCATAAACTAAAATAAAAACAAAATAAATATGTGAATCAAAAAGACATCTACGTCCTGTGACCTGTTATAAAGCAAACTGGCTTAAGATGTTATAGATACGGGGGATGGACCTCTGTAAGAATAGGAGATTTTTTGCAGCCCCCCTCCCGAGATTCACAGTACAATACAGTAACTCACGCGCTAGAAAAGGCTCGAGCGCAGCAGCTTCCTGATGATGATGAGAGAGGAGGAGAGAAAGAGGAGGGAGGGAGGGAAGGAGGAGGGTGAATGAAATCTATAGTCTGAACCCTCAACTTGACCCTCATGATTGGTTTTGTTTTTTTGCACGGAGGATAAAATCAAACTTGGTCATGTACATTTAATTAAAAAAAAAAGTTATATTACAAATAATAAACAATAATGTTTAATTTAAGGCTTTTAAAAAAAAAAAAAAAAACAATGTAAGGCTTTTTAAAAATGTCAATAAATAGCTTTAACTGTGGGAAGCATGGATGGTATCTACATTGAAAAAATGGTAACACTTAGGTCTCAGTTGGTAATGCATGAACTACAATTAACTAACAATGATCAATATCTTTTACAGCATTTATTAACCTTAGTTAATAAAAGGTTTATAAAAACCTTATTGTAAAGTGTAACCCAAAATCTAACTAATAGATGCTGATTAAAATAAAATAAAAATACCTAGCTAGGCGTTCGAATCATTCAGACTGAATCAAGAATCGATTCAGACCGATTTGGTAACATTTTGGATGATTCATTGAAACGTGATTAATTCGACTCGTCAGCCAATTCTGATTCTAAACAGCTGACCGAAAACACTGGAAAAGTCAATAAAAAGCAATAAAATAGTTTCGCTTCTTGATAATCATCGAAAAAAATTACCTCGCTTCTAAGAAATTAACTAGCCTAATCTCTTTTGCACAACACTGCTAGGGCTTGTGGAAATTCTCAAGGCTACTAATCTGACTTCACCTAATTTGAACAACCTCCAGTTGTCAATATAATAGGCCTACAATACTGCAGTACCAATACAATACTACAGTTCCTTCGGGGTAATTCCCATTCACACGTTCATATTAGGCTTCATAGTGCATTAACTAATGTTCACAGATAGGGCAATTATTTGAACTTATAGTAAAGAATCCTGTAGAAGTATTGCCATTAACTAATGTAGTTAACTAATTGTAACATATTAAACCTTATTTTAAAGTGTAACACAAAAACAAAAAGGCATAGATGCTAAGATAAAAAAAAATGAAGTTATAACTATATGGCTACTTATGTATGTAACTGATCAGTGCACGAGTCAGCTGTTCGAATCATTCAGGCTGAATCGCGAATCGATTCAGACCGTTTTGTTAACCTGTTGGAATGATTCATTGAAAAGTGATTAATTCGACTCGTCAGCCAATTCTGATTCTAAACAGCCGACCGAAAACACGGGAAAATTGATAAAAAGCAATAAAATAGTTTCACTTCTTGAACATGATTTAAAAAGATCAAAATTACATCGCTTCTAAGAAATTAACTAATCTCTTTTGCAAAACACTGCTAGGGCTCAATGTATGGTTTTAGTTTTAGGGTGTGGCTGGACAACCAAGGGGAAGAACGTGCATTGATTTTTAATATTGAATATTTTATTACCCCTACTGGTGACATGTCCCCTAGGGTCTACTTCATCAACAGTGCAGCAAGTTCACTTGTAAATCCCATGCTTGCGTCGTAAAAAAATCGTTTTTCGTTTGGGAACGCCCGTCCTCGGGAGCTCATGATCGCGAGCGCAATAGGCTTGTCGATCTGTGACATCACTGTATGAAACAGCCCACTGAAGGCTGGAGTTTAGATGATGCACAAAGAAACAAGTCACTTTTCCACGGTTCCCCTAAGTGACACGCGCTCAACCTGGAAGAAAAAAAAAATCCCTTTATAATCTGACATACTGATTTGGATTCGCGAGTTTTGAGCTGTTTTTTTCTTTTTCTTTTTCTCGTGCTTACAGAAATGTACTGGATTTTAACTATGACCATCATTAAGCCATATTGCACGTCGTTTCTCTATTTTCCACTCGAATCGATGATGTCAATCTGATCCAAAATGAAGTTTGGGAAGAATATATGCATCCTAAACGTCGGTGGCACCAAGTATGCGTTCACGAGAGAAGTTATCAAGGATTTTCCCCTCCGAAGAGTGAGCAGACTCCACAGCTGCTCCTCTGAAAAGGAGGTCTTGGAGGTATGTGATGATTATGACCGAGAGAGGAACGAGTTTTTCTTCGACAGGCACTCTGAGGCGTTTGTCTTTATTATGCTTTATGTCCGATCTGGAAAGCTCAGGTTTGTCCCGCAGATGTGCGAGCTTTCCTTTTACAACGAGATGATCTACTGGGGTTTGGAGAGCTCGCATTTGGAGTTTTGTTGCCAGCGACGACTGGAGGAAAGGATGTCCGACACATTCACGTACGTTTCAGAGGAGGACATCAAGGCAGAGGTGGAGTCCAGAAGTGAGGAGGACCAGGTCACCAGGCTCGCCCCGGAGACAGGGAACGCGCGGTGGCTGGAGAGGATGAGGAGGACTTTTGAGGAGCCAGCTTCTTCTCTCGCTGCGCAGATCCTGGCATCAGTGTCAGTGGTTTTTGTCATTATGTCTATGGTCATCCTCTGTGCGAGCACTCTGCCGGACTGGGATACAGCAAAAAACAATACAGTGGAAGAACACAGGTATATGCATGAATTCAAATTATGTGGTATGTGGTACACGTATACGTTTATGAAAAATGAGGTGCATCTCTCACAGGACAGCTCAGCTTTATGAGCATGCCCACCTTCCATAGCTCCATATAATTGAAGGAATCGTGCTCTTCTGCACACTGGATCTCAGATGTATTTTGTGACGGTACAGGTTTACTTACTGAACTTACTTAATTGTCTTGTCTGTTTGATTCTTATCATGTTTTGTATCCTATTCCTTTGCGAGCTCCATTCAGACCATCTTTTCCCCATTAAAAATGAAAGCAACACTGACATGAAAGTTAAACTGAAATCTTAATAAGTGCGTTGACACAATTTTTCTGTTTACAGAAAATGAATTTGGACTTTCAAAGCATGTGACGTGATCAGTCAGGACACTTTGAATAATAGGCTATAATTTATATATGCAATACTATTCAAATGCAATTACCATTTTTTATATTTTTGCGGATTATTTTCCTTTTAAAATGTATTACAGGAAAAACAATATTAGCATTGAAAAATACAAAAACCCGTAATGCAAGCTGAAGGCTGCGAAGTATTGCGATGGTGATATTTGTTTTCTAACTGACGTACTTCGATTGGCCAGTAGACGTCGCCAAAAATATCTGACGTCAGCATGAGCTCTGCAGGGGAGACCGGGGAATGTTGTAACACATTTTGTTTCAGCGTCTGTAACTGTTAGAAGTTTTTGCGTTCTCAAACTTTTAATATAACATTCTCACATCTGTCTGATACAAATTAAATCCATAGGCCTACGTATTCCCCCAACTGTGCAAATTCATGGCATGTAGGCTACGTACAACCTACAGGAGCGAGTTGTAACATCAGTCGAAAACATGGAGATTTTATATTTGTCCATGCATTAAATTATGTTAATCAGAGTTATTTGTCCAAAACAGTTACTATGCAAAAATAGACTGCGTGTTTGTGAATCATTCACTCAATATAAACGCTCCCATTTTGTGTTTTCTTTGTAGTGTTAGGCTAGGCTACTAACCCTTCTCTGCTCAGCTTGCATGGATTTTAAATAGCCTATCAAATTAAACAACAGCACCTACTGATCATACACATTTCGACATTTAGCACATGATTACAAATCAAATTATAATCCAGATGAAAATGAGCCTGTTTTATTACCTTAAAATAGTTTTCTGACCCTTGGATCCATTATATTTTTACAAAGAGAATTCAAACTTTTACTGTTACCTCAGGAGGGTGGTGATTTCTTTTGAACTTGAACATATATTTGAACTTGAACCCCTTAGAAATTAGGGTAGAAATTAAATCTCTATATTCTATATTATGCATACATTTTATCATCATCCAATGTGAACATGACATCTGGTTCTCTCCATCAGAGATTAAAAATTCCAGTCATGTTTTCATATTCCCTGAATTGGGTCACATTGTCATTTTGGGTATTCCCTTGTCGCCGTCTCTCTCTTTCTCTTCTCTCTCTTTTATCTCTCTCTCTCTCTCTGTCTGGAAGTATTTGTGAGTAGGGCATAAGGTTTTTTCTTTATGTATCCAGTGCAGTCTTGATTCCATTTCCCACAGTGGCCCCTGTTTGTCTCAGGGTTCAGGTATGTTCTCATATGTGTGTAACGAGCTGGAAATAAACCCAGTTTGGTTTTTCATGCATGCAGTCTTACAGTATTTTCAAAAATGTGGATATCATTCCCATGCTTTGTATTCATCTTTAAATGTCCGTTCATTCGTTGCCTGTAGAGGTCCAAATGTATAGTTTTTATGTTCATCATGCCTACTAAGGAATGATTAGCATATATGCACTTGCTATATGCACTTGCTGTTAACCCAGCATTCTAGCATTTGTGGGCACATGTACATATATTATCACATCTTCTCTGATTTCACAGTGTTCTTGGCCCTGTTTACATGCATTCATGTTGAAACTGCTGTCCTCACTGTAATTCCAAGTCTGTCACAGCTCTATAAATTTGCTTTGAACATTACAGTAAAACCATTCAGAGTGAAAGAGCAAATTCAGGGGCAAATTTTTTAGATGCAGCCTTTCACAAATCAATTTATTTGTTCAAATATTAAAAGGAGATTAAGTTGAATGTGCACTCAAATATAAAAAAAAAATTGATTTCTTTTTTTTGTGGAGGGATCGTAAGTTCAAGGACTAAGCAAGCATAACTTCCTGCCTTTCAGCTTCCATAGACACTGACACTGTCAACAAAACACTGGAGCTGTTTACACGATCTGAATGAGAGGACATTTTCCATAGAAAGCACATTGACCGCATGGCTGCATGAAATCTTATCTAAACACTTTGCATGACTTGTTTATTAAAAATAACAGAGCTAAAACTTATTTGAAGGCTACTTAGCAACATTTTTAGTGGTTATTATTTATATTTTCACATTCACTGATAATATTCTTGGGAGTGTTTGGTAGAGGAATATTCCAGGTTTGATACAAGTTAATCTGAATCAATAGCATTTGTGGCATAAGGTTGATACCACACAAAAATGTTGTTTTCTTAAGAAGAAAAAAAAAATCAAGGTTACAATAAGAATCTTACAATGGAAGTGAATGGGACCAATTTTTAAAGGCAGAAATGTGAAGCGTAATTATATAAAAGCACTTACATTAATTCTTCTATAACTTGTGTATTATTTGAGCTGGTTATGTTGTAATTTTTATAGTCGTTTTAGGGTTTTACAGTTTATTTAGTTGCATTGAGAAAGTTGGATAAAATTGGATTGAACTTCACACAGATAAGGTTAGTTTTTGACTAAATGTAGGCTACTATTTTTTACAAATTCGTGTTAAATATTGCATGTTTTGTGGCCATCACTATTGAAACAGTGAGTATTTTAATGTTAACAGATTCAGATTGGCCCCATTTACTTCTATTGTAAGTGCCATACTGTTGCCTAGATTTTTACATTTTTAAATAATAATAATTATATAGCGTTTTTAAAGCAATCTTTTCAAGGCGCTTACACAGAGAACAAGAAAAGAAAAAAAAAACACACTCTTAGAAGAAAATGTTCATCTTCGGAACACAAATGAAGATCTTTTTGAATAAATATGAGAGCTTTCTGTCTCTCGATTGACAGCTGCGGCATTCAAACTTTGACGCTTCAAAAAGTTAATAAAGAGACCGTAAAACTAATCCATATGAATTTAGCAGTTTAGTCCAAATATTCTGAAGAGACTCGATCTCTTTAAATGAATAGATTTAATTCAGGCTTTTATTCACATTTTAACATTGATCAGTGAACATAAACAGAAGCTCAACCAAACCTTATCTGCTTGACGCACGAGAATGAACCTCATTGGTTCTCGCACTTCAAGCAAACATGCTTGAGCTCCTGTTTACCACAACTGATGTGTGAGTTGATGAATGTTTATATGTGAGTAAAAGCCTAAATTCAATCTATTCATCATATAAAGCGAATGAGTCTCTTCAAAAAAGTTTGTACTAAACCGCTCAATTCATATGGATTAGATTTACGATCTCTTCAATCAAAGTGGTAGTTGCATAGACTATCAATGGAGGGACAGAAATCTCTCAAATTTCATCAAAAAGATATTCATTTGTGTTCCAAAGATGAACGAAAGTCTTATGGGTTTAGAACGACATGAGGGAGAGTAATTAATGACAGAATTTTCCTTTTTGGGTGAACTAACCCTTTAAAAGATTCTGTCAGGCACTCCATATATAGAACCTTTTAGGTGTTTGCAAAAGGATTTAGTTATGGATTTGTTTTTAATTCATTTTTTTTAAAACTGAAACATGTTAAACATAAAAGTATTATGCAATAATTTTCTCCTTATATAGAACCTTTTTGGCATAAAGCGTTCTTTAAAATTGAGCCAAGAACCCTAAGGTTCTAGAATCCCACTGAACCTTTTTTTTTCCCTTAGAGTGGAGAGGAGGAATGAGTGGAAATGAATGTTTGTGTGGTAAAACAACATTATGCCACAAATGCTGTCACTTGAGCTTAACTTGCACTGAACTCAGAAACAAAAAAATTTTAATCAAATCCCTGTCATAACCTCTAACTTTCTCTTTGTGTTTTTCTTCCCATCTCTCTTTCTCTCTATTCTCCCCATTTCACACAGGATTATCGAGGCGGTTTGCATCGGCTGGTTCACTGCCGAATGCATAGTGCGTTTCATTGTCTCACGGGACAAATGTGAGTTTGTGCGCCGCCCCCTTAATATTATTGACCTGCTGGCGATCACTCCTTACTATGTGTCTGTCGCTATGACAGCGCTGACAGGAGAAAACCCTCAGCTACAGCGAGCGGGAGTCACCCTGCGTGTATTACGAATGATGCGCGTCTTTTGGCTAATCAAGTTGGCGCGTCACTTCCTCGGGCTGCAGACGCTCGGACTGACGCTGCGCAGGTGCTACCGCGAGATGGTCATGCTGCTGGTGTTTGTCTGCGTCGCAATGGCGATATTCAGCGCCCTGGCACAGCTGTTGGAGCACGGCCTTGACCTGGAGACTAGCAATGAGGACTACGCCAGCATCCCGGCAGCCTGCTGGTGGGTTATTATCTCCATGACCACCGTCGGCTATGGAGACATGTATCCCATCACCATTCCGGGACGCGTGCTGGGTGGCGTGTGCGTTGTGAGTGGCATTGTGCTGCTGGCTCTGCCCATTACCTTTATCTACCACAGCTTTGTGCAGTGCTACCAAGAACTCAAATTCCGCTCAGCACGCTGCGTGCGAAGTCTCTCCTCTGAGTTTCTCAACTGACTGTTGCACAGTTCGTCATGAGATCCTCTGAAACCTGCTGGTCTTCAGCTTAGCAACATCACCTGCTCTTCTGTGCCTTTATTTTGTACCAAGATCTAAAAATATAGCGCTATTCTGTTTGGGGAAAAAAAATCAGCGTTTAGACTCTCTATTATATCCAAATAATAACACAAGTACCTCTGTACTCAAGGACACATCGATGTTGACAATTACAGGCATCTGGAACCATTTCTGTCCATCCTGGGACTAACAGAACAGGACAAAAGGGACAAATCAAAGCTGGAAAGTGCACAATAAAGAATTACGATCCAAAGGAAATACATAAGCCAATGTTTGTGTTGTAACCCCCTTCCTGTGTGAACGAATAAACCCGATCCAACAGCATTTTTCAGTGTACGAAATGGACAACTGTGGCATTTGACGACTACAGATGGCCAGGCTGCCTGGAAGGGGCATCTGGCGGGACCTTGTGTCCTGTCAGTGCTCCAGCCTAGAAGGAGCTTACACAAATTCTCATGTTTCCATGGAGAGGTCCCTCCGACTTGCTAAATCATTAATTCCGCTCCCAATAAAGTGGCAAAGCAAGGGAAACCAAAGTAAAAGGTTTTAGAGTGGCCACATAGAAGCGATCTGGAAGCAAATACTGTGATTGTTTTGACATCAAAGCCACTGTTGAATGTGCAGTTTCAAATGAAGTTAAAGGTCTTACTCATAGAATGGTAGTTAACATTACTAAGCCACAAAAAAACAAACATCAGCTGTTCATCCAGACAGCGACGAGTCTGCAACCTGTCCATACACGACTGTGTGAATCAAGAGGCGTTAACTAAATTGATTAGCAAACACCTCACCCACACGCTCACCAGTAGGAGGGTTGTCACTCGCTTCCTTCCTCCTCTTTGAATACAAGCACAAAATCAAACCTCTTTTTCCTCATTCAAGGGACTTTCTGAGTTTGTGTCTCCTGGAAAATAAGATTTTGGGTTGTATTTAAAAAGATATGCTGCACATGATTAGATTTATTGACGGGAATACAGTCGATTTTATAAAAGTATTTCATTAAGCATCAAGAACAGTTTGGAAACATATTGCTAAATTGATTATAATGTCAAAATTAAGATAGAGTGCATTGATTCATTCAGGTTATCCTATAATGACATAATTTGTCTTTAGCTTAAATCGTCATGTCAGTGTTGGGATCTTATAATTGCAGAAACATTGCTTGGTTGACGTCACACCACACAATGTTTATTTTTGCATTTGTATGGAGACATGCCTTCATAGCTGTATCATTTTGTAGCTGTATTTGTGGCTATTTAAAAGGGTCATAATGATGCAAATGAAATCTTATGTAGCTCTATTCTGTAACCTAAAATGTATTCTAATTGGTAAAGACAAGATTGTTTATGTCTATGAAGAAAATAAAGAAATGTTTACTGAGTCAAGCCTGATTATTTAACTAATTATAATACAAGAATGTGGCACAAATGTGAAATATGTTAAGCAAAGGCAAAGTACCTCTGAATGTTTTAAATAGGGATGACTGTGTCTAGGTGCCCGTTTTTACTCCAGTGAATATTAGGGTGGCTTTATTTACAGGCACACCTGTCAGGTTACGTCTTGTTTTTTTTCTTGTGTTTAAGTTTTAGGCTGCATCCGAAATCGCATACACCTACTATAGTAACAGTATGACAAAATAAGTAGCCTATATGTCTGAATTCACAGTAGCCTACTCATAAAAGTAGGGAGGAAGATTCTAAAGTGTGCATATGATGGACACTACCATCCCATCAGGCCACGGGAGAGGATTCATGAAGGGCAGTGAAGCGGCCTGGTAAGCGGCTACTGACATTGGTAGATCACATGATAATGACAACATGGCAGTAAGTCCAAATTACATTCGTAAATACAGACATTCATATATAGAATATGCTGTTATAACAGTCGTGAAGTAATTACTTATTCAAAATAAGTACCTACTCAAGAGAGTTTGCGATTTCGGATGTTCCTTTTTCCCGCTTCTTGGTATAGTTACTCATTGTTTGATTAGTTATGTCTGCTGTGTCTCATTTCGTTGATTAGTATGATCTAATGGTCTCCCCTGTGTTCTGTTCAGTTCTTGGTCCGTTCTCATCTTATTATGTTTGGTTGTTCTCTGCCTATGGTTCTAGACAATGATTTCTGAGTATTTGATTTTGTTTAATAAAGAGAAGACTGCTGCAATTAAATCCTGCGCTTTTATTTCATCCTGCTGCAACCAGACGTGACAACACCTTAAGGTTTCGGCTATAATAAAACATTCGTGCACATTTCCACCATTATTCCCCAAGACATGAGAAAAGATACAGATCACTGAACACATGCTGACCTTTTGTGACAATAGCAGGGCATGCTATCACATTATATGGAGCATAGGCGTAATTTGCGGATGGGACATGTCCCCACCACCACTTTTTCTCAAGGTCGATATTGTCCCCACCACTTTTTGAAACATTTCGAGCTACCTAATACAAATACATAAAACACCTCCAGTTTACTGGCATAGCATTAATTTAGTTCGTTATTAAATAAGAGGCGATCTAGCGCTAAAATGTGTTGGTTTTTTAAATCAAGTGCTCGTTGCCACTGCTAAGTGTCATGGAGGATACAGTGTAGACTCTGTTCGTTCCAGTGAAATCATCACAAACAAAATGAACACAAACGTGTCCCTGGTTGATATATACTGTAACCACTGATGAACATATTCGATTTTGATGAAAAAAAAAAAAAAAAAACCTAGGCCTACACGAGTGTGGATTATAGAACCCGTAACCTCTGACACGCTTGGCAAAAGTTCTAATCACAGACCAATATACGGTACACAAAGCATGTTTCACAGATCTATGCATTTATTCACGTGAAAGTTCTCGGCACTGACAATATATATTGGTAGATACACTGTCAGAAATAGGGGTACAGTAGGAGTCCATTTCTGTCCCCCAAGGTACAATCTACACTAACGTACCCCATAGGGCTTATTATTGGACCTCAAGGTACATATATGTAACTTTTTGAGGGTCAAAAAGCATTAAAAGGTACATATATGTACCGTTTCTTTTAAAGGTTAAGGTACAATATTGTACCCTTGAGGGTACAGCCCCAGTGACAAGCCATTGTACCCCTAAAGGTACAATTATGTACTTTATTTTCTGAGAGTGTATCATTAAAAGACAAATTAAACCCAATGTAACGTTACTATTGAAATTGATTTCTAGACATCGTAATGTTATTTCTTTCCCTAAAATTGTTATTGTAGGCTACATATATCTTATTTAGCATTGTATTAGCAACCTCCTAGCAACAAAAAATATATATTACAAGATGGGATTAATAAACTCAACATTATTTAGGGATAAAGTGAAAATTGAGTGTAGCCTATGGCTATAGGCTAATTGAGAAATAAAATTGAGTATGAAAGTATGGCTTTTAAAAATATAGCAACTTTTAATTAAGTTAATTTAAAGCAGTCTTCACATAAACATAAACAAATATTTTAAATAGTCCATATCTTAATGTTGTTAACATTAATTTGGAGATTCAGTGTGAAATTATGTATTAAAAAATAAAATACATATTAAAAATTAGGTGCGATCAATCGCGATTAATAACAGAAAGTTGTTTTTAATCAATTGACAAAAATAAAACAAAACAGCCATACCAACAAATACAAAATTATCAGATGATTTAAAAAAATATTATAATATATTATATTTATCAACGAAATCAAACAAAATCCCAGCATTTTTATTTCTGACTTTTAACAGGACAACTTCACAGCCCTTTTTAGCTTTAATGACGTCATAGTCGCGCGACAAATCCTTACGCACTCGAAAAGCCGGTTGATTTGCGACGGTCACTCTCACCTCGTCGGTTACCACTAATTACCAAAATGTATTACAAATTTAGTGGGTTTACACAAAGACTAACCGGAGCTTTGCCAACCTCCGCCTACAACCCTCAGGTATGTGCGCGCTATTCCGTTTCTAAAGGTTAATTCAGTGACCTTGATCTGCTACTACTTTCTCATTGAGAGCCATATAATTGTTTTTAAACAGTCGTTAGATAGCCTACGTAAAAATCATGTCTCTACTAGCAGTATTGTAACCGAAAAGATTATACAGGCTAATTATTATTGATAAAGAAACGCGGGTTGAGAGCTGATTATCCACATCAAAATCTACTTACTGAATACAGTTACTTAGTTGAGCTACATAATTACTATGACTTCCAAAAAATGGTTTTAGTATTGATTTTAGTATTTTTTTCATACAGATGACCAATTTCAGCACTGGTTATAGAATCCTAAACTCATTTCACAACAAAAGGCAACAGTTAAGAGCAACATAGATCAGCGGTTCTCAATCAGGCGGTCGAGGCCCACTAGGGGGACCTCAGGAAACTTCAGGAGGTGTTTTAAAATAAAGACTTGGAAAAGTCATGTAAATTATTAAAATATTCAAACAATACATTTATAAAGAATATACATTATTATAGCACTAATATATTTTATCAAGTAGAAATTGTGAATAAAAAAAACACATAAAAAAAATCAGGGGCGTGGAAAAAACATTTTGAGTAAACCTGTTTGTAAACTTCCTTAGGGCTTGAGGTCAAATATACCTTCTGAATCCCCTACAATCATCTTTGCCACACCAACTAAACTGGTGTCTGAGTCAGGTGCTGCAGTGGAGTATATGGGTGCCAACAAGGTTCAAGACCTCCAGAGGCTATTTCAGGTGTGTATGTGATCTATTAAGCTATGTAGTTGAGTTAAAGGGATAGGAACATTCTGTCATCATTTATTCCACCTCATGTATGCCTTTCTATCTTCTAATGAGCATAAAAGAAGACACTTTAAAGAATGTTGGTAAGCAAACAGATTCGCTTCCTATTGACTTTCATTGTATGGACATAAAATACAGTGGCAGTCAATGAGAACTGAAACTCTTTAGTTACTAACGGTCTTCAAAAGATCATCTTTTGTGTTCATTTTTCAATTTTGGGTGGACTATCTCATTATTTAACAGGGGAAAAAAGAAGCATACATTGATTCTTCCCTCTCCCTGTTTCTTCTTCAGGCCTCAGAAGAGATTCCTGTGCATCTAAAGCGAGGTGTTCCAGACAGACTCTTGTACAGGACCACCATGGCTCTGACAGTCGGGGGAGCTCTCTACTGTCTTGTGGCTCTTTATATAGCAGCACAGCCCAGAAACAAGTGAACTGTACCTAGCTTCTTATTTTCATCGACTCACATCATCAGTGATGAAATAACATTTGTGATCTGTATCTTTGTTCTACTTATTATTATTATTATAACAAGCAATATCCCTCCCAGCATAAATCACCATGAACAGACACTCTGTCCTGAACAAAGCTTCCATTACACAATGCCATTTTACTTTTGTGTCCTGTATCAATTCCTCTTACAAATGTGATGCTGTTAGTTGTGTTTATTAGAACAGAGGTTCTCAACCTTTCTAATACCAGAGCCCCCCAAAATCAATATTTGATGCCCGCTCTATGTTATTATTTGTTCTTTTGCTAAAATTACAACAAAAACAAACAAGCTTGCTTTTAAACCTTTTTTAATGTAAAGAATATAGGCCTAGGGCAATAATTGGATAAGTCATGTAAATTATTTTTTTATTTTACTACATAATGCATTTCACCAGATTAAAAAAAAAAGAAGATTTTGAATAAGATTAATCATTTTTCCTGTAGCATTTTAACTTAAAGAAATGATAACAATTTATTTAAAATATTTTAATTTATATAAAATACTTTAATTTTGTGGCCCTTTTTGGAGCTTACTGAGACTTTCTGTTTGAGAACCACTGTAGAGTCCAAGATTTATATAGTCCTATCAGAGAATAAACCCTTTACTCAGAGTACATTTACACGACAGCGACGTACTAAAAACGTAAACGTTTTTCCTTCGCGTTTTTGAAAATTGTCACGTACAGACGAAATCGTTGTCAAAACAATCCTTTTTCACATGGATATGTAAAAATGACAAAAACACTGTATATGCTGCCGGTGTAGTGCCGAATTTCGACCCCCGCCAAATTATTACCCCCTAGTATTGGTAGGTTTAGGATTAGTTGTGGGGGAGGGGTTAGGATTAGGGGTGGGGTTAGGATTAGGCAATCAGGTACTGACTTCAATGAGGGGGGTAATAATTTGGCAGGGGGTCGAAATTCGGCACAACACCGGGCCAGTAGTTGGCGATATCACTTTGTAAAGAAACACTACTTGCTTATAGACTGAACACGTAATGCACATGCACGTGACGTCAACGTTTTCACAAGTTTTTTTGTAGCGTACATGGAGGCTATAATGGTATTGTTTTCAAATATTTCCACTTTGTAACCCCTTTTCAAAGGTTTGCAATTTCATGCCCCCAAAACAAAATTTGTCGTGTAAATGAGAGGCCAAAATGCAACTAAATGTTTTTATCGTTATAAAATGGTATCGTGTAAATAGCTTCTCATCTCCATTTATACCTCATCAGCAAAAGATGGTTTATATCAGATGTGTGATGGCTCACAGATTGTGAGAATCATGTTCAGGTAATGACTGAAGAGGGTTGTGATTGTTGGGAAAAGGACAAGAAAGAAAAAATAGGGTGAGACCTCACACTTTTCAGTAGTGTTGATTGGTTTAAAGGGGTGGTATAATGACCTTTTCACAAGATGTAAAATAAGCCTTTGATGTCCCCAGAGTGTGTATGTGAAGTTTTAGCTCAAAATACCCCACAGATATTTTTATACAGCATGTGACTTTTTGAGGGTGAGCAAAAACGCACCGTTTTTGTGTCTGTTCCTTTAAATGCAAATGAGCTGCTGCTCCCGGCACAGAGGGGGGAGCTTCAACAGCTTGTGTTCTTTTATCTCACACAGACATGCACTGGAAATTTCAAACACTTTTAGCCTTTTATGTTCAAACCGAAGTCAGAAAGATGGAGAGACTCAAGAAGTGACAACATGTAACATTTCTGAATGTGTAGTTATCTTCTAGTCATTGATTAGCATATTCTGTCATGATAATCTATAAATGGCGTTCCCGGGGGCGGGTTTATGTCAATTTTAGGGTTGGTGATGTCACTAACCCGGGAGGAATGTCATGTAGTCCCTACCAGCCTTTTGTTGTAGTCCTTAAAAAGCAATTTCTTGAAAAGAAAATATCTCCCTTTGCTTTGAACTTTGAGCGTTGTAACTTTGCAGATGTTGTTTATGCTCAAACAGCAACATAACTAAAGTTAGAAAAGTGAAATCATATTCAACCACCCCTTTAATATGTTTGTTACACACTTGGGCATGTTAAGTGTCTCATGGTGAAGCCCAATTAAGAATGAGAAATCTATAGGAAGTGTTTTAACAAGATGTACAGAGTATTCCTGAAATGTGGAGCCAGACAAGAATCAGACAAGGTGAATGCTTTTGATGAAATGCCACTGAATTCAATATTATAATAATGTAAGTTCATATTTAAAGCATCCAAGGACTTGTCATGCTGCTGCTCCTCTCAAATGCACGAAGCAAAACTGTTCGTTTGTGAAATTGATTTTTTTTTTCTTCTTCTGTAAGCTTTGGCTCTCTGAGATGTACATGTTTAATTTAAAAGAGTAGAACCAAATTAAAAGCAATTACCTTTTGCCACTCTTGTTTGCTGGCGTTTTCTCTTTTTGAAGTCTGACATTCAGTACAATATTTGATCAGAGATAAGAAAAAACATTGAAACATTACGGTTAAATCGATTACTTATGTATACTATATATACAGTATATAAGATGACTCTTGAAAAGCTTGGAATTTCCTGCTCAGGCTGTTCACATGGCAACACGGCTATAGGAGACTGTACACAAAAGGACTTCCAAATAATCCCTTCAAATCTGTCTCTTTCATGGCCAAAGCACTGTAGAGCAAAGAAAGGATTCCTATTGTTCTGAAATCCTATTTTTCCACATTTCTGTATAGTCAGAGGTAATAACACAACATGAGGCTGACAAGCTGTCTAACTGCACACTGGCTCTTGATAGGCTGTCAGAGCACAAAGCAAAGTGAAACAATCTATGACAATGAGAGGCTGTGATTCACCCCGTTGCTCTGCTTACTACTGAAGAATCTGGCAACTAGTGATCGGCCACACAGAGCATTTTAAAGAGGGCAATAATCTCTACCAAGTACGGCTGTTCTTCTAATAGCCTCAGGTAAGACTTTTCCCCAAGACAATCAATATTAATATTTTCTTTTATGAGCCTGTGACTGGAAAACCACATAGCCATGGCAACCACGAGACTCTTTCCAGATGTCCACATATTTCCTAGCATGTGGTTAATTCTGTTTACATTATTCATCTCTCCATGGCGTGCATTTTATATCTAAATAAATACGCAAGTCTGAATGTAGACGTGACCGCTATACATGTTGAGAGTAGAGACTGATTTGTGCCCTTCTCTTGATCTCTATTGTTTGCCTAATTTAGCCTGAATGGATGAATGAACAATGTATTTGATCCTCCAGAGTGTTTGTTTTGTGCCTCTATTTAGAAATTCAAAATTCATTTTTTTTCCGTTAAATTATGTAAAGTGAGCCAGACGTCTGAAACAGTGTTCCAGGTGGTCACATGTTATTAATATTTAATTTTTACATTTTTGCCAGGTTGATTTTACTACTGCATTAGCTTCAGTATATTGCACTGATTTATGTTTAATACTTTTATGTTTAATAACAAGGGCTGGGCCAATAATATAGGTCAATTTTAGTTCATGATGGTGCTTAAATTGGTTTAAAGTGGCGGTAAAAGCATTTTAATGTTAATGTAAAATTTAAGAGTCCTGGAAAAAAAAATTATCAGGGTTTCCACAAAAATATTAAACTGATTTTTACATAATAAAAAAATATAGAATGATTCAGTGACACTGAATAATAGAATAATAGGCTAGCTACTTGTTATTAATATATATATATATATATTTATATATATATAAAAAAATCAGTTTTGCCAGCTTAGCTTCCATATTGCATAGTTTTGTTTAATAATTTTATGTTTAATAACTATGACAAGGGCTGGGCCAACTGATCTTTACCTCTAGTTCTAGAAATCAGTTCTTCATGAAATCCTTAGAGAAGAATTAGCAAGGGTGCAGCAGACATCATGGGGTGCGCAGTGGTGGGAGCGTGTTTATTTGGGGGTGTGATTGGTGTAAGACACCAGTCTGTGAAGCCGAGAGTGAGAGAGAGAGTGAGCGAGTGAGCAGTTGATAATCTCCATCTGTAGTCCTGCTGCTCACTTGGCTAAAAGCAAAGCCCTCTCTCTTCTCTAGGAACAGCGTGTTGGTTATCTCTCACATGTGGCATTGGAGTTGGAGGTTTCCTTAATAGCCCTTATACATTATTGACTTCTTGGTTAGGCCTACATTTCATTTTCCCTAAAAACTGCAGAGCTGCCTGTCAAGTAAATACAATGCATTGTAATGAAAAAAAGAACAAAGGGATTAACAGACAAACTGATTCTTGCTAATTACAGAGAAGAGTTTAATTTTTAATTAATTGTCTTCCTCTATTATTTTGTCTTTTCAGTTTATGTCTCCTGATTATTCTTTATTTTCCATACACAGTGCTCTCCTTCTTTCTTTTCGGACTCTCCTTCTGTATAACAACCAGCAATGAGAGGTATGTATTGGGTAAGCAAACAGCGTGTGTGTGTGTGTGTGTGTGTGTGTGTGTGTGTGTGTGTGTGTGTGTGTGTGTGTGTGTGTGTGTGTGCGTGTGCTTTAAATTGATTAAAATAAATTTTTAATGCTAATGAAATTTTTATGAATCCTGAAAAATATATCAGTTTCAATAAAAATACTGAACTGAAAGAACTTTTTTATTATTATTATTTACATGTAATAATAATAAATATAGAATGATTTCTAAAGGATCATGCACTGTAAAAAAATGGATGATCAATAAGTTATGACAACATATGTTGATACAATCATCCAAGTTGATTGTACTTTAAAATGTACAGCAGCCACAGTGTGGCTTTTTTTTTTTTACAGTGTGTGACACTGAAGACTGCAAAAATAGCTACTAAAAAATTACCAACTTAAATATTAAAAAATATTACTATATACTATATATCTTAGTATATAGTATATCTTACCAAGCTGATATTTCTCACCCTCTTTCTGATAACAACCAGTAGTGAGATGTTCTTCGGGATCTTTGATCATTTATATAAAAAATGATATAATCATCATAATAGCATTTTTGTTTACATCTACAGTTCATGAATTTGGTGTGCATACCTATCAGTTAAAAACCTATTATTGGAGACTTTCAAAAAGTCATACATAAACTCTTTCTGTTCTCTTGACGGACATTGGTTATTATTTCCGTCCTTCATTCACACCATCACAGTTCCTGAAATGGAGAACAATTGAGAAACATTGACTACTAGAATCCATTAACTCATCCTGACAGTGTTCTTGGAGGAAAGGAGGATGGGACAGCAGTCTACAGCATTTGTGCTGGCTTTGAGCCACACCAACTGTTCGTAGGACAAACACCCACAACCATACAACAAGCCAAAGCCTGAAGAGTCTGTTCAGGAGACAATTGCACAGTCGAAACTGTACAATCCACATCAGTCATAAGACAACAGTGGCACAATAAACCTGTACAGGATCAGTAATCTCATGCCGTAATCCTCTGAAATATCACATTCTTAAGAGCTGCTTGCTCTTATAGAGAGAAATCAATGGGACTTTGAGCCGAGTGCAAACTTTACCTGCGCTTACATCATGGATAAAGCAAAGTAAAGATCAAGGGCCATTGGTAACTTTTTGCTGGAAAAAACAGTTTGAACTATTGGAGGCTTTTTTGGCACCAGCTACTCACAATGATAAACACAAACAGCAACACCATAAAGCAAAAAAAAAAAAAAATCAACCACTAAAAAGGTAATAGTAAGGATTTTTACATTATGAAAAATGTATTTGAAATAAATGCTGATCTTTTGAACTTTCATCAAAGAATAATGAAAAATATTCCACAAAATATTAAGCAGGACAACTGTTTTTAACAGTTTTCAGCACAGCCATCAGGAATAAATGTCATTTTAAAATATGTTAAACCGAAAATAGTTTTAAACTGTAAAAATATTTCATAATTTCACTATTTATTCTGTATTTTTGATCAAATAAATGCAGCCTGAGTGAGGCATAAGAGACTTTTTCCAAAAATATTAAAAAATATTACCGGCCCCAAACTTTTGAATGGTGTACATTTAAAACATAATCCTTTATAGCCACAATCTGTTCTATCTTACTGCCTTTGGACATTGTATTGTATTGGAGCCTTATTTTTGTTGGATTCACGTTGGTGGATTTAAGAGAACAATGTTATCTAGATCCCCTGGAACATTTTCCCTGTGGTTACTGCGCAAAGATAGCAACTGAAATATGGTTTGAAGAGATAGTGTAAATTACGTACATTTCTGGAAAAAATAGTGTCTATAGAAATCCTAAACAATTTCACTCTTTCAACATTTTTGTGATGTTCTATTCAGCTGCCAATCTGACCTTCCCTTGTCTGCTTAAATTTTTCAGTCTGATTATGTTTTTCTCTCTTGTTCTCTAAAAAGTCAATAGAGCTTTATTGTACTGACTGTAATGAGCTGAAATATTGCCAAAGCTTTGAAGTGCTTACAGGTGCAATAAATAAGACAAATCTCTTTCAAAATTATTAGATTTTTTTTTCATCATGTTCCAATATGATAAAGTTCTCAGACTCTTTATCTTTGATTTTTTTTTTATATAGATTTAACAAAACATGCACACCACATTTTCGTTCTAACCTGTAAAGAGTGCCAACAGACAATTCCTTCTTTAGTTCTGCATTTTCATCAGTGACTATAATATATGGTCATTGGTCATTATTAGGGGTGTAACGTTACCCTCAAGTCACGGTTCGATGTATATCACGATACTGAACTCACAATATGATATTATTGCATGGTAAAAGGTTAACAAAATTGTGGGTGCATGAATAGGCTTGGACTTTATGCACAGGACAATGGTGACATCAGAATAAAATATTCATGATGCTGGAAATATTCTGAAGCTGAAAATACAGAATTATTTTAGACGAACATGCTTGCACTCTGTCACTGACTAGTTAGGACACTTTTTACTGGTAAGACATTTGGCATTATCAGAACCCACAAATATTCCCCCATTGCATTATTATAATAGTTTAAAGTAGTACTGACACCAAAACTCTTTTTTTTTCTTTCTCACACAGTAATTTTTATTTTGGGTGAACTATCCACGTTACATATTGTCACTATCCAGATACATATTGTTGCATTTTTTTATTGCGATATATTGTGACATGATATAGCCTGGCTATACACCCCAAGTCATTATGTTAATAAAAGAGAGCATTCAAACTGAAAGGTCAGATACAGAATGTGATACGGATTTCATAATGACACAATCATCTGTGAATCAGGAAAAGACTGCTTCTTTTTATATTACGAAGTAACAAATATAGGTTATCTCACTGTAAAAAAAAGTTGCTGCCTTAAAATGTTTAAGTACAATAAACTTGGATGTTTAAAGGACAAGTTCGGTATTTTACACTTAAAGCCCTGTTTACAGATTGTATCTGATGAAACAGAACGGTTAAGATTAAAATTTGGACACATGCTCCTGTCCCGAGAATTTTAGGTTTATTTCGCTTTCCCCCCCACCCCCACAATGGTTGTCTAGGTGCACTGGAACATTCCTTCCTAAAACACATTAAACTTTCGTTTACAAAGACGTGAAACTCACCGAGTGGTCAGGGGTGTTCACTGGTATGCTCACTCAAAAATCGCTGCAAAAGATGCTTTCCAACAGGTTTTATCGTAGTTTTTGTCCAACTCCATTGACTTGTATTGAAAGAGCTGTGTGAGGTACGGTATTACTCCGCCGCTTCTTCTTCTGCTTCTTCTGTGTATTCAGTGAAATGCCAGTGGTTTGCTTGCAATCGGCAAATGTGCATTGTCGCCACCAACTGGGCTGGAGTGTCTATTATTCAAACTCTCAACGGAAGAATCTACGGGTGTGAGACGTTTGGAAAAATAGGTCCACAGTTTTACAACTAATGGTAAAACACCTGTTGGAAAGCATCTTTTGCAGCGATTTTTGAGTGAGCATACCAGTGAACACCCCTGACCACTCGGTGAGTTTCACGTCTTTGTAAACGAAAGTTTAATGTGTTTTATGAAGGAATGTTCCAGTGCACCTAGACAACCATTGTGGGGGTGGGGGGGGGGGAAGCGAAATAAACCTAAAATTCTCGGGACAGGAGCATGTGTCCAAATTTTAATCTTAACCGTTCTATTTCATCAGATACGATCTGTAAACAGGGCTTTAAGTGTAAAATACCGAACTTGTCCTTTAAGTAATTTCAACTTAAATTACATTAACTTTTAAATAGTTGAATCTTGTATTTTCTAGCACACTGTTGTTGCATTAAATGTGAATCTGTCAGAAAAGGCACTTGAAGGTGAACTAGAGTACAATGCTATTGATTTTCTAAAAACACGTTTTTCACATCTCATTCGGGAATGTGCTAGAACAGCACATAATAGCCACTGAAATGAGCCTCTCCTCCATGCCTTTTATGATTCACAATAAATACAATACACACAATCTCTTTCCATCTCACATTGAATTAAAACTATGGAACTATTTGTGTCTGGCTTTGGCAAATTGTGAGTATAAGCAACGCTGAAAAGAAGATAACAATCTGTTCTTATTCTCTTCAGTGTAATCAGTAATCTGTCATTTGCGAATAGTATGAGGATCTTTGTCAGGTTCACTCACAGTTTTCACAGATGAAATGGTCTTTTTATACAGGGTCCTAAAGCACCTTATGTTTTATGTGAAAATAATAATATTATTTTTTATAAAATACTTTTATTTTACTCTATACATTCTTTAATTATTTTCCTCTGACTTAATCAAAGCCCGTATATAACTGAAGCTCTCTGTCATATCAAATTAAGCATGTTTTTTTTTTCAGAAATCTGACTTTTGTACATTTTTAGAATTATCAATCTGACTACAGACAAAATAAATAAAAATGAATGAAATTTAAATAAAAACTTTGTTTATTGCATTTATTTATGTTTTAATGGGGTCTTCTGAGACCCCAAACATTACTAATGTAGCATTTTTCATGCATGGCGTTTGAAGCATGTTATCAAGTTGACATTTTGTTTATAATCAGGTCTCATTAGATTAGAAAATGCCAAAAAGAATCAACCTAATACTTAAATGTTAAGTATGCATTTGAGCTATTAAATGGATTTGGGGTCAGCATTTCACATTTTGGTGAAATGACAATATTTGGATGACAAACGGCAACATAAAAAATATTTACCATTATTATTTTTTTGTCTTCCAATATATTTATTTTGTATAAAGCACAATCATGTAGCTGAATACGAGGAATACAACAAGTGATTCAGAGGCAATAAACACAAGAAGTGCTAGCAATAGCAAGTTTAATAAAGTTTCAGACATTGTTCAGAAAAGTAAAGAGGGTTTAACGAATAGTGAAAGCATAATAACTTGTTTCTATGTATCATCAACTTGTATCATCTAACTATGTCAGATTTCAACATATCAAGTCACTCACCCCCTACTGAACTCACTAATTCATAGCAATCACAGAAATGCACTGCAATAACGGCTATGCTTGAGGATTCTATGATCTTTACTAAACATTAGCCTTATGTCTGTGATCTCCATGATGTCCCCTAGGTAATCTTATACCTCTTCATGTTGGCCACAGTCATCTTCCTTCACTGTGATCTTCAGTGAGAGCATGTGTTTTCTCTGCAGAGCCATATAGAGTGCACTATTCTCTGATTGTCCCAGATCTGCAGGCACTTTAGGGTGTTTAGATAGACTATAATTGTAGCTCTCCAGCTTTCAGCATGGGTTCTGTAATGGGGCTCTGCCATCATATGTCAACTAGGCCAGAACAGAATCCTTACATCACACACACAAAACAGCCTTATTGTTAATCAACTTGGCCGTGGGGGAAGGTCACTATGCATTATTCCTTGTGCTGCCTTTTCTTTACAGCTTGATGAAGTATTATAGCCAGAGCCCAGGCGGAAATCCTCTCGAGCGAAGGATGTGTAATCGATGCTATAGCTTTGGAGGTTGTGGAAGTGTAATGAAGAATGAAGAGAGAACAATTTTCAGATTACGCTGAAATGATTTTGTGATATGCTTGTACTTATTTCATTAGTATTCCTCTCATGCTTCAGAGTGTGGCTGTTTGTGTTTATCATTGTGAGTAGCTGGTGCCAAAAAAAAAAAGCCTTTGGTTGTTCTGAAGCAAAAAATGAACCACAACAAAGTTATCGAAACCCTCAAAAAGACATAAAGGTAATTCTCCTGGCCTTTTATCTCATGGATAATGGAAACGTGGTCTGCCTCTCTAAAATTACCCTGAGTATGAATGACACTTCTAAATGATTTCTCTTTGTATTTTCCACTCCTGCATTTTTATTAGCTGGGTTATCAGCTGATTTCTCATAGGATGCATTCAGGAAACTACTACTAAGGTTCTTTACTACGGCACTTGCTTATTCTGAAGAAGAAATGCAGTCTTGGAGACAGAGCGAGGGCTTTTGTGACTGGTCTTGTCAAAGGGAGTGAATATGGTCATTAGAGCTGAGAGAGAAGCAGGAGGGCCGTGATCGCAGTTCTGATTAGCTCTGCTGCTTCATGTTTCCTATGTGACCTGATCTTAGTCGAGCCCCAGTGTGAAATGCAGCACAGGTCCTGCTGAAAATAGCTTCAGCTGGACTCAATCAAGTCCTGCAGCTCTATATCTGCTATATGCTATCTTCACACTTCTATAAATATAGTGGAGCCCCATTGAACAATCAGTTTAGAAGAGTTGACCAATTCAGAGAAATAATCAATACAGGTGAACGTAACTATTTTACATGGTCTAGGTGGTAATTTTGTATGTACAGTGTACGTATTGTATGTACTGTACACAATGTTTAGAAAGTAAGCCTAAACATAACCATCTGTCACTGAGGCATACGGAAAACAAAAACGTACAAATGAGATTCATATTAATTAGCCACAAATTTGCCTTATCGCCTAAATGTAAATAGTTACGAATTGCCATGAGATTGTGTTGTAACCAATATTTGATAGAGCTATATCATGGCAGTTTGAAGAATATATTATTTAGTTATAAAGTGTTGATATTCAGGCTAACAGCGAGTGCGTGGTATTGCTTATAAACAACAGTTCTATTAGCAAAACGTAAAAAATGTACTAACTTACATTTTAGTCTCAATATTGCCAGTTACTTAGTCTATTTTTTTTACTAAGAATCACAAAACAGAATTTTTTACTAAGAATCACAAAACAGAATCAATGGTTCCTTTTCCGAGCAATACACGGTAGTAAAAGTGGTTTAAATGTAACTGATGTAGGCTATGTAACATCTTTGTTGATCCTGGAACAGCATTCTAATTAACCAATCAGATTTGAGGGACAAGTTTACAGTTTAAGTAAAGTTTAGGCTTACAACCAGAGTTTTGTTACCCTGGTAATCCAGAGTTCTCGCGAGAGCACAAGTTGAATTTGCTCAGCGAGTTACTCTGGTGTCGAATAATGATGCTCATTAAATATGCCCCTCGATCTGAGCTGCACCAATCACATCGGGTTATCTGATATAGGCGGGCCAGAGGCGAGCTAAACAGATGACGACAGCGCTATGACGTCGAGTCATTAGTAAACATTGCAAGATTGCTATGGATGAACACCAGTTGTTTGAAACGGCTTTGGCCGCTACAATGAACGAGTTAGACTTGGCTTTTTATCTAAAACAGGAACAGAAGACGCAGCTCGAATCGTTCCTTTGCAAGAAGGACGTTTTTGCTGTTTCGCCGACCGGATACGGTAAGAGTATCACAACAATACGATATTGTTGTGATTGGTCGTAGTGTTATCCAATTGCGTGCAGCGAGATTTTCAAATGCACACTTGGTGCCGCCCCTCGAGCTGGGCGATTTTCATTAGTCGACGCCAGACCATTAATCTTTTAGATTTAGGTCTGGATTTCCAGGCTAGAGTTTTGTGCTTCTACATCAGTGTTATTAACATATCATTTCATAACTTATATCATAACTTATAGCGTTATGGGTTGGGGGTTGGGATATAGGGTTAGGAGTCAATTTTTGGACAGGAATGTTGTTCCAGGATCAACAAAATGTGTGATAGATGCTCAGTGTGGAATACAACGTGTCTTCAGGCAAAAGGAATGGATTCATGACAGTTTAATGCAATATGGTTTATATCGATGCTGTCAGGTGGAACATCTCAGCATTCTTCAGATCTTGAGCAGAAATTGTGTACTAGTGGTAAGATGTAGGATGTCTGCTGTGAGCGGATTCACCTTTCTCACAAAACTGACCTAACACCTTTGCTCAATGAAGCAATCTGAGGCTACTAATCACTGATAAAATGCCCACTTAGATTTCTGACAAAAATCAATAACCCATTGCATGCTCCGGTTCAACTTGAATTGCTAACATTAAATATATCATTCTCAGTTTCAGCCAACCCTGAAAAGTCATGTTCTCCAAGCATCAGATATCCAGATAAACCAAAGCATTATTTATATTGACACAAGGCAACACAAAAGTCATTTCCCGTACTTTGAAACAGGCCCTGCAGAAAATGAGTACAGTGTAACCGAAAGTGAGTTCAATCAAGCAGATTACTAGAAACCAGAGCACTGGAAAGCCTATGATCCAGTAATGGCCCATGAACCTATAAACCCATCTCAAGGGGCCAGCCGCTCAAATAAACTAGATACACCTAAGCAGAACCAATCAAAATCGCTGTAATTGCTCCCTGATCTCAAAAGATGAAATTTAGGTAAGTTATAAAATATTTACAACTGTTCTAGTCAAAAAAAGGCAAGGCAAATATTTACTCTTCTTATAGCTTCTCTATAGCAACCATTCAGGTCATAGGCTACTGTCATTTCCTTCCCTTACTTGATTGAAACATCAAGTATTTCTTTCTTCTCCCAGGATGTGAATAATGTTCTAATCCTAAACTTAATGCCCTCAATGAAATATAACTTCATATTTCAGAATGAAATTAAAAATGAATGTCTATTCCTTCAAAAGATCAGTCAAATGTGTCGAGCTGCTCTAATATTAAAATGGCTCTTGTTTCTTTCTCATTGTCACAGCTGTAGGGGAACTTCTCAAACGTGGCTCCCCAAAATGCTCATCAGTCAAGCTGATATATTAATGAAGACTCCTGTGGGTTTGATTCAGCATTACAAGTAGTTGTATATCATAGCGCTCACACAATTTGGCGATCATTCGGTACAGAGCTTTATATAATGCAAATAAATATATTATAGACCAACAGTTTGATAATACCTCCTCTTGTCTCATACTGTTTGTCTCTTACCATACATCTCATTCTCATCAATATCCATGAGAGTGAAAATTATTGCCTTGCACTCGACGACTGTCCTGGGAGAAATGAAATGATAAACAGATAGAGCTGCTTCATCTCTTGTTTAATAAAGGGTAAGTGGCACTTAGACAGGCAATGCAAAAGCATTAATGCAAAATTCTCCCTCCCACCTTCCCATTCTCTTCAGTCGTTGTCCTCTGAGATATCAAAAAGTGTAAAAAAAAAAATAGATATATATATCAACAACAACAACAACTAAAAACTGAAGAGGAGGGAGGGAAATAAAACAACTCAAGCCACGTGCAAGTGAAAAAATGACGAGAGAGAGTCAACGACAGACGTATGAAGAGTGCTGAGATGAATAGAGCTAAGGATTCGTGTATTCGAGATTAGTTTGGCCTGACATCGGACTACTGGCCCGCAGGCGAACAATTACATTCCACATTGCTGGAAAGGCAATGTTTCACGGAGCCATACATTATTTATTAGTCCTAATACTCACTGCACCTTTTTCGTGTTGGCCACAGCACCGCATTTCTTTCTCTCTTTACGCTTTAGTGCTATTGAGTCACTTGAAAGCCTCTTCTCGAACTTCTCGAAATGTATTAAAATTGGTGTCTAGTTTAATTCCGTGCTGTTGTTTATAATTCATGATCTTAAGATATTAAACTGTTAATGAATTCTTTATCGTAGTGCTCCGACAGTGAAAAAAAAAAGTCTGTTTTAACAAAACATAATTCTGTTTTACTGACAGAGACTAGTTCTGACTCATTGTTGGTAAGATGATCTGGGACTGGCCGGGTATTACAATAAGCCATTTGCGCCATCTATTGGTTGCCATTGGAATATATATATATATATATATATATATATATATATATATATATATATATATATATATATATATATATATATATATATATTAATCCATTATAAGAATGATAAGAATCCAGTCCCAGATCATCTTGCCAACGAGTCAAAACTCTGTCAGTAAAACAGAATTATGTTTTGTTAAAACAGACTTTTTTTTCCACTGTCTCATTTTATCAAGCTTGTATGTTTATGTTGACATAAAATGACATATTAATTGTGTAATATGTAATTAATTAATTCCTATTAATAGATCATTTTCATTGCCATTAAAGTGAAATAACTGAACATAAACATACAAGCTTGATAAAAATGATCATTCTAGAAGAAAATTTCAGATGGCACTTTGAGGCTTTTGCATCTGAAGTCTTTGTATATATATATATATATATATATATACAGTGCAATGCATAAGTGAATACACTCATGCTAAAGTTGACTAAAAAGAGGAATAAAAAATCATATTTTGGAAATTGAACTTAATGCCTTAATTAAAAAAATTAGGAAAAATCCAACCTTTAAGGACACCAATTTTCTTTGTGAATGAATAATGTATCGTAAATAAATAAATGTTCTTCCTTAAAATACATGGTGCATAAGTGAGTACACCCCTATGTTAAATTCCCATAGAGGCAGGCAGATTTTTATTTTTAAGTATTTTTTTTTTTTTTAAATTTAGGATACTATGCATCCTGATAAAGTTCCCTTGGCCTTTGGAATTAAAATAGCCCCACATCATCACATAGCCTTCACCATACCTAGAGATTGGCATGGGGTACTTTCCATAAGATCATCTCTCAATGCAAATCAAACTAGCTTTTAGGCTAACTGAAATAAAACCATGCCAATCTCTAGGTATGGTGAAGGCTATGTGATGATGTGGGGCTATTTTAATTCCAAAGGCCAAGGGAACTTTATCAGGATGCATAGTATCCTAAAATTTTTTTTAAAAAAATACTTAAAAATAAAAATCTGCCTGCCTCTATGGGAATTTAACATAGGGGTGTACTCATTTATGCACCATGTATTTTAAGGAAGAACATTTATTTATTTACGATACATTATTCATTCACAAAGAAAATTGGTGTCCTTAAAGGTTGGATTTTTCCTAATTTTTTAAATTAAGGCATTAAGTTCAATTTCCAAAATATGATTTTTTATTCCTCTTTTTAGTCAACTTTAGCATGGGTGTATTCACTTATGCATAGCACTGTATATATAACCGGAAACCTTGTCTCTCCATATTTTGTCATTTTTATTTGTTGTCATAAATAAATGCTATTGGTCACCTTTTACATCTGTCAGTAGACTCTTCGCCAGAACAAGCCGGACATAATCCCTGTCATGAAGCCATCCAAATAAGGGAGAAGCATAGCTCAGAATTTGGATTCAAAGGCAACATGACCAACCATGGTATCTATGTGTCAAAGAAGGGAAAGGTTTTTGTCAACAGTGTTGAGCAGAAACCAGAAATGATCCAATACTACAATGTGCTGGATGTTGCCACCCTCAATGCCTACACCAACTTCACTGCACAACAACCTTATTACATGGGTCGTGTACAATGCACGACAGCTATTCATCAAGGAGCTGGTCAAAGAGCTTGTCATGCCACATATGAAGAGGCGCTTGGAGGGCACGTCCCACCTTCAAAACCATATGGGAAGATCCTTCGGATGAGACGTTAAACCGAGGTTCTGACTCTTTGCGGTCATTAAAAATCCCAGGATGTCCTTCGTAAAAGAGTAGGGGTTTAACCCCAGCATCTTTGGCCTCTGTCTATCATCATGGCCTCCTAATTATCCCCATATATACTGTCTCCTCTCCACCAATAATCTGGTGTGTGGTGGTGGGTGTTCTGGTGCACTATGGCTGCCGTTGCAGCACCCAGGTGGATGCTAGTGGTGGTTGAGGAGATTCTCCCCTGCCATATGTAAAGCACTTTGAGTGCAGAGAAAAGCGCTATATAAATGTAACCAATTATTAAAAAACAAAACGAAGCCACCACCAGGCCACATGGACATCGGCAGGAGGGGCGCACCAGGCCTGTGTACAAGGAGCACAAACGTGTAGTTGTCATTTGTGAGACATGTAAGCACTGAGATGCCAATTGTATATATCCATGTGATTTTATTTTGTCAGTTTTATTTTCTTTCATTCGGTCACATTCACAACAATTCACAACAGTTGCACTACAGATACAATACAATATCAGTGTTATCATTGATATGTGTTATGTGTGACAAAGTGGCAAATAAACATATTTTAAGTGTTACAGTAAATGTGTTGTTCTAAATGGTTATTTTAACAAAATGTTGTCTTTATTCTTTTGTTTTATCATGCTTGCATAGATGGGTAATTTAGAATAGGGGTCATTTTAGACCCATGTTGTGCATTAGAAGGGGTTTGCATAGCTTGTGCATCAAAGGGTTTCAAAATGATAACAATCTTTTAGCAAATTTATAACCTTATAATTTAAAATATTTTTGCATACATATAGTTAGGGTTATCACACATTATTCAGTATTGATTTTGATAAAATAAATTGTGTATACTTTTGCAGCTTCTGCCCCTGCTCTGTCTTATTTTAATGGCTTGTGTATCTATTGTGAAGAATTGTGAATCATTACTTGCCCAAGAGCAAGGCTGACACAAAGATAAAGATAAAATATCTAGTGGTTTGGAAGCAGATGGAACAGTGATTAGAAAGCATATATTTATCAAGAAGCTCCTGTTCACAGAGAAGCTAACTACGCATAGTTAATGTTGAATGCTACAGCAGGGGTTTTCAATCTTTTACTGTGAAAAAATATATATTTATTATAAATACCAAAAATAATTAAGTTATATTATTCTGTGTCTTTTTTTCCTACTCGTTATTGGCTAGACCAAGTAGAGTTTTTGTTTTTACATTAAAAACTATTTAAAAACATGTAATCTATGTGTTGTTTCTTTTAATTTGTCTATAAAGACATATGATCAATAATAAATAGTTAAAGACTAATTAGGACATTTAAGTAGCTTTTATAAACGTGCCCTGAACGTGACGTGCTCAATAATGCATTTTAGTCTGGGACTTCGTGAAACCGTACTTTTGTACTTTTTTTTACAAAGTAGATTCGTTCCAATTGTATTCATGTCTGGTACAGATGAATCACTAAACTTTAAAGCTGTAAAGTAGCCTAACCAACTAATTGCAAATGTTAAAATGTCTTAACTTAAGATAATTCTACAAAAAATTATTTCAGATCTTAATTTTATTCCTCTTCTTAACTGTTAATTTACTGTTCAATAGCAGAACGTCTAGTACAGTTTATCAGTAAATCACTGATCATATAAGATTAAGAGTTAGGAATAGTTCATCTCTGAATTACAAAAATATTAAGCAATCAAAAAACCATGTCACGACCTTATCCTGTTTAATTTCATTTTCTTTGTTTAATTAGTCTTGCGTCTTGTTCTGTTGATTGTATTCTCTCTGTGTTTACTAATTAATCAACTTACTCTTACTCAGGTACTAATTGTGGTGTCGTTGCACTTGTATCATCCGTCATTTCATCTCAAAATTCTAGGCCTTGACAGCATCCGAGACAACAGGATTCTATGGAAGATACAGTTGATGTAACTGTACACTGCTGACCATGCACATTTCTCTGAATTACAAAGTGACCCAAGTTGAGTCTACTCTACTGTACTGTTAGATGTATTTATTTAGTTAGTTTTTATTTATTTATTTATTATAATCTCATTTTTATTTATTTTACTCATTTATGTTTTCATTTTTAATTATTTTAATCTTATTTTTAATTTCTCTTAATCTTATTTTTTATTACTTTTAATCTTTATTCTTAGTTTTTTTTTTTTTTTTACACTTTTTTACGCTGTTTTTCTCTAAATTTTCCATGACCTTCCTCGAACTCTCTTGCGGCCCCCTGGGAGAAGATGGTCCTCACTGCAGAACATGAGATCCAGAGGGCGGGGTTGGATCCAGATCCAACTCCTCCCACTATATATAGTTTGCCCCCATCAGATGAAGCAGCCTATTGGTGAAGCCCGTGGTCGCCAACGTTTGCTCTTATCAATGTAAGTCTACATTTGATTAATAATATAGTCGAGAGATAGATTCATAATTTAGTGTGCGTCTGTAGGCTAAGTAATGATCACAGTTAAATATATGTTAAGGTTTTCACAGTGGCCATACTTTTTGATAACGCCAAGACATGTTTAACTAGTCCGCTATCCATTAACGGTAGGTCGTTTAATAGCGCTAACCAGATAAACAGCTACTATAAAATGTACATACTGGAAACTTAGGCAATGTGGAGACATATACTGGTCAGCACAGATTTGGCAGAACTCGCTGCAGAAGTCTGGGTGGGTGTCTTCACTGATTATTTTTTATAAGTCCCCTCCTTCTTCCTCGAGCAGGGCCGGCTCTGTAAATCCGGGGGCCCTAAGCAGGATAATTTTGGGGCCCTGCCTTGCAGTGAATAATGGAGTATTGCCACCGCAAACCAGCAACTGTATACAATCTAACCCTTACACATTTCATCTGTACCTCTTTTAACATGATTGCCCACAATTATTTTACTGCTTATTAAAGTACACTCACAGAAACAGTAAAAGTAAAGATTACAGATTTGCCAAATTTCTACATCTACTCTGTCTGAATGCTTTGTAAATTTTAAAACAGCACTAACTGTTTTTGTCCACTAGGCAGCTTAGAACCTTTAGTATTAAAAAATCTTCAATAAAGTTGTTGCATAGGCCTATACTACAGGTGTTTCTGGAGTCTCGATCTTTGAACTTCTTTTCCCTTTTCCACACTTTAAAAAGAGGGAGAAGTTGGACCAGTAATTTCTTTGCTTCCTTCTAAAGTGATTTAAACATATTCTATATTGATGTATCAAAGAGATTAAAAATTCTGCAAAAGATTCTATTTTTAATATATTCCAACTACAAAAACACTACTTCAGCGAACAAGCATTAGCCAAATGTATAGGTTATATAAAATGTTTAGTTATAAAATAAATACATAAATCTAATAAAAACTCTAGGTAACACTTTTTACATTTTACAGAGTCATTGTTGCACATTACATGTAGTTCATACAAAAATAATTCTACAGTTAAAACTGCTTTAAATGTGGATTTCGTTGGAGTAGTGCCTCTACTATGGGATAATGTCCACTTTAACGCATCCTCTGGTTGCCGAGAAACAGCGCCGCTCTTTGTGCATTGTGTAATGTGCCAAGTTCAAAAATTCATGCAAAAATAATTCTACAGTAAAAACTTCTTCAAATTTGGATTTCGGTAGCTCTACTATAATGGGATTTTTTTTCTCCTTTTTTCTGCACCCGATTTCATTTTTGCGGTCAAATTTCCAAGTCCAGGGAAGACAACGATTTTACACGGTTGGTTCTTGACTGTTAAACCCTATTTTTTACAGTCTATGGTTAAACCGCGGCGACACCGGCGAGTACCATCTTTAGTTAGGGGGCCCCCTAGTGGTGGCGGGGCCCTATAAGCAGACGCTTAGTTCGCTTATAGGGAGAGCCGGTGTCGTGCCGAAAAGTGATTGCGCCCAGTCTCTTTACGTCTACAGCTGGATCAAACAGACATAACGGGCAAATAACCATCAGTTGATGTCCGTGGTAATAGCAAAGGTATGTCTGTGTGATACTTTAACGTTTCTTTTAACATAATAATAACAATTGTGGCCAAATAAGTGTTTGCAGTTTATAGCTAAACAGTTTAGTTTATAAACTAAACATTTCATATTTGACAGCTTTTTTAGGTCATAAATGTGAAACGAATGACAAAAATAATCAGGCAAATGAATATACTTTTGTCTAATTTCGCCATTTTGAACTGAAAATAGGCCTGTAATGTGACTAATAATTAGTTTACTGTCATTGTGAGGGGACATTAGCATTTAACAAAGCCATTTTTATCATAGGCACAAGATTAATAATGAATGTGTACATGTTGAGAATTAATATACAATTTGTAGCCTTCAGTAAATTAAAAAAGTTCAGCTTTAGGTGGGGAAGAGGCAGGGCAAGATGAGGAGACTGCTGGTTTTAAAGCTATTTCTTATCCTTTTTTGGCCTTCAAACATCTTGAAATGGACATATCAGAGAAATAAAAAAATTGAACCCCCTAATAACTTTAAATGTAGGACCTCTTTGATTATAAAAAAAATTACAATATTCTCGGGGGAGTCCCCGAACCCGCCTGACTAGCATATCTCACATTCGGGACCTCAGTGATGAAAAACCCTGCCATCTGCATGTTAATGAAACAAGTTAATAGTGAGTATTAGACCCTAAACTAAAGAGTTACTTTTATTTTATTTTATCATACTCTCATTGGGGGCTGAGCCACCGACACAGACTGATTCATGTTCCATACTGGTGGTCACACACATTTCAGTTCAGTTAGAACCAGATGCATATTTGTTGATATTTGTGTTTTGAAAAAGTTTTTGATTCATTGTTTGGACTCCTAACCAATATTCTACATTAAAAATTGTAGTCTTTTTATAGGCTATGGGCTAGTAAAATTCATTTCGGGCTACCAAAATCTGAAGAGTGCCTGCCCGAAGGGCTACCAGCGATTTTGAAATTTTGCGAGCCCTGCATAGGGCCTACCAGTGTGAGTAATTTTGAATGTCCTGTGGTTTCCTCTACTGTTGGTGTTATTCTGCGTGTGCTTACTATGTGCTCCCAATGTGGTTTTCCTTATGTTTTGCCTTCAAAGTTTCCCTACTGTATTCAAAATGTCTGTTTTACCTTGTGTGTTAATAAAGGTTTTTTTCTTCTTTCCTATTTCATTGTGCTGGTAATGCTCTGTGCATGTTTTTATGTAAGTGAGATGCTCTTGTGTTATGTAAATTATGTCAGATGCCCTTGTGAAGTCAATTGTATAAAATGAGTGCCGCCATAATTTAGTCACTTAGTTGCATGATCAGTGGTGGAAAAAGCACACATATTTTCTACTTAATTTTGAAATTGATTTAATATTACTCAAATAAAAGTAGAAGTGCCTACTTATTAATATACTTAAGTAGCCTATTTGAAGTCAAAGTGCATGTGGACTACTGAGAGGGGTAAATGATCAGCCAATCAAAGAATACACTTCTTTTTAAGAGATATTTATTCTTGCATGTAAAAAGGAACCACAGGCTTTTCAGGGAGGGTGAAAGCATGAAAACATTTATTTATGTTTTGGAGTAAAATCAAACGTTTCTCCAAATGAAAAAAAATCTAATAAAATACTTGGCTATTGCCCACCACTATACGTAATTAAAGGTGCACATTCACACAATGTAAAAACTACAGTGTTTCTAACTATTTAAAACGTTATTAAATCAAATTTGTTTTCAGCAAGTTTGTTTTTCCTTCAAAAGAATAACTAACTCTAGTTACGACTCAATGCGGAAACGATAGAGCAACAACCATAGGCAACAACACGAGTAAAATATGACGTGTTGGGAATCTGTCGACAAATCAAAATGCAGAGATCCAACTCCGCCCCCTGGATCTCGTGTACTGCAGTGAGGTGCTACTGAGAGGGGGGTTCCTGCCTGGACCCCAGTTTGAAAAAACCCCTGTGAGAACCTGTCATCCGCATTGAAGTACTTGAATTTTCCACAAGAGGGAGATATAATACAATTTTTATGTCACACTGCCTCTCGCTCTTATTGCTGTCAGAACAGTAAAATACCATTATGCATGAGATCTAGTGGAGAATCTCCAAAACCTCCCTATAAAAAAAAAATCTGTTTAATCATATTTTTTTGTTATTTTTTCCTCTGCACATATCTGAAATGCTAGATGATTTCTAAACTATTTTAAGAAATCCAAAAAGCAAAACCTGCCTCGAAATCTTACTGATGTTCTTCTTCTGACTCCGGAACAGCTAGGTGTTGTGAACTCTGTAATCACTGGTCAGAATCATGTGAATATATCATTTGAAACTTATTTTTTAATACTTTTCTTTTTTAACATGTAAAACTTTTTAATGCTGAGGGGAGGGGGGGGGGGGGGGGGGGGGAGACTCAGTGTAGCTATACCTTTAAAGGATTGACACAGTGACCCAGTCAGTTAAAATATAATCATGATAAACCTACAAAGCTTCGTATTAGTCCAGTAAGAAGCAGTGGACTATACCACCACATTCTAGTGGTTCAGAAAGATTGACATTTCTGTATGAAAACCCATTCAGTCATTACAGCAACATTGCGTCTGGAAATTTACAGCTAGGAATAAGATTTTTTTTAACATTAAATCTAAATGTTCCTGAAAATGTCGTTTAATAGTAGGCTATGAACTTCACAATTATAGTGACATGAATCATTAAACTCCTAGTTTTAAATGATTGTGCAACAAATATCTTAACACAATGGGAGCAACCGTAAAAATCTCTGTCATTAATATAAATTTGTGTTTTTCTGGTAGCCTATTTTTTTTTCCTCTTCATTAGTCCCCAATAAATTTTCAACACACGAAAAATATTAAATGTTGCTAAGCAATCTAAAAATACAATTATTCTGACAAGAGAATCTGCACAGACACAGTGATGTCAAAGCGAATGGGCGCGTCTGCACCACACCGTTTTATTGGTGCGCGCCCACACAAGATCCATACACACACACACACACAGAGAGAGAGAGAGAGAGAGAGAGAGAGAGCACAGAGACGCACACACTCACTCACAAGGTATGAGGTAATTGTTTGGTCACGTGACTCCTGCAGTAGCTGTCAAAAGTGATACAGCAGCGCATCCTTGACCAGCCTGCCCGCTTCCAGCTGATTGGACTGCGATCAGGTGTTAGGGATCATCTAGAAAGTGCATAAACGAAAAATATGACTTGTGATAGCAACAACTTATAAACTTATAAATAAGAATATAGCTAATAAAACCCCGTTCTGCCAAAAGCAAGCAAATTATAGTCAAGTCCATGTTTCATCAAAGATTATAAATTGCTGTCAGTATAAGTCCAGTTAAAACATTACAGAGCAAACAAATGTTATTAAAGCAGTTAATAAAAAACAATTTATTTCATGTTTAGCCTAAATCACAATAATTTAACCTTTAAATCGTTTTGATCATGAGTGATACAGACAACCGACAGTGAAGTGAATTGGCATAAACAATATTCAGTGAATCACAAATACTGTATTACTGCAAATGTAGCCTATTATTTGAGCCCATGTTTGGAAAATAGCAATAAATCTGAGGTGTTTTCTGAAGTACTTTTTATATTCCTGAACTTCCTGCCATTTTAATGGGGGAATTAGTCTCAGTCTGACTCTCAGATCCAGAAGATGCAGACTGGTAGGCTATATGTTTAATCATGGCTGGTTGATTCAGACATAATAACCAATTTTTATAGTTGATCCCTTGATCCAGAGTTATTACCCCGCCTATGTCTCTAGTCAATCCGCGTTGGGCTCAAGAGTCAGAGGAGGTGATACTGGTGTTGGAAAGTAGGGAAAGTGGGACAGCGGAGAGGGCGTATGGTGTTGTGCACGCGCTTTTCAGGTTGATGTCTTTACAACGCGAAAGTTATCGCTTGCTTCCATCTCGCTGGAGCGGCACGCGCTCGGCGTGTGCCAGTATTTAAAGGGGGAACACCTCAGTCAGTGCCAAATTTGTGAAGCGGGGTGAGGAAATGGCATTTCAGCTGTTTGTGCAGACCGAGCGCGGCGCTGCTGCTGGCGGTGACGCCTAACGGGAGCTCTAATAAAGCGGGATATATCTCTAGCAGATGAAGATGGTGAATTCAAGCGTTTTGTTATCGTCATGGCAAACGGAACCGGCAGCATCATGTTGAAATGCGTGGTTGTCGGCGACGGCGCCGTTGGAAAAACTTGTCTTCTGATGAGCTATGCCAACGACGCCTTTCCAGAGGAATATGTGCCCACTGTTTTTGATCATTATGCAGGTAAATATACCAGCGTGTTACTGGGTCATAATGAACATTAATCAATATTTCAGTGTCTATTTGATATATAATTGTATTTAACGTTTATTTAGTGGTATTTACAAGACCTCGAAGTCACTTGCATTGTGTTGCGCTTGTGTTTCTATAATGGAAACCACCTGTGGGCTGAGGATGCAACTGGTGCACATCTGCATCCTTATGGCACGATTCATTACGTTTCCCTTGATCAGAAATAAATAAAAACCTATTTACTTTCTTCTTCATTTGATTAGAAGTAAATAAAACCAAACTGAGTGCGTCTTTAACTTGAAGAGAAATAAATTAAATAAATTTGCATCCCTCTTTTGCTTGAACAGACATAAATAAAACCAAACTGAGTAGCCTATCTATTACACTAGATCATAAATAAAACAAATTTGCATCCCTCTTTCACCTGAAAATTCATCAATTTGCATTCTTCTTTAACTTGTTCAAAGATCAACAGAGAAAACAAAGAAACAGCCTTTTTCTTTAATCAAAATGAAAGCGTCATCTCATTTAAAATAATAATTTGTGATTTTGTTTTCAGTGAGTGTGACCGTTGGGGGAAAACAGTACCTGCTGGGGCTGTATGACACTGCAGGACAGGTAGGGTTAAACCATTCTTCTCTCATTGGCCTGAGGCTTTTTCATTAGCAATAGTAGCTCGATCAATACAGACAAAGTACATGGTGGCCTGTTCAAATCCATTCAGAGTCTTTTTGGCATCATATGCATCTGATTTAAAGGGATCATTCCTCCAGAAATATATTATGTCATCATTTACTCACTCATGTCTTTCCAAACCCATATTACTTAATTTCTTTTATGGAACAAAAAAAGATGATGTCAGTCAGGCTGGCAGTCTCAGTCGTATTCGTTATATGGAAACAGATGAAATTCTGTCTGTCTCCTTTTGTGCTCGAAAGAAGAAAGTCATATGGTTTTGGAACAAGATAAGTGTGAGGGTTCGATTACCGAATTTTCTTTAAGTGAACTGACCCTTTCATCACCAAGCCTCTGCCAAACTCAACAGGTGAACACACACTGGTGACTCTCAGAGGAAAGATCAACATGTAAAGCTGTGGGAATGAAACAGCAATCTGAAATCTTTACTTTCTCTGTTTTTGTGTCTTAACCAAGATGTTGAAAGCGATCATTGAAAAAAGATCCATATGGCCTTTGACAATTGTTCTCCAAGGTGGTCTAGTCTAAAGAAATAAGTATCTGGAGTTTTAGCAGTATAAATGGGAATTTTAAAACCTGTATCCTGAAAGGCTTTGCCTAAATCTCTTACTCTCTTTGTTGGTACTTCTTTTGAATAACCAACTACTTCACAAAAAGAATGTTTTATATAGTGTGAATGTGTGTCCGGACGCATTACATTCATCATGTTGTCTTTGTCATGACAGTTCAGTTGCATCGCTTCACTTCCATTCACAAAGCCTCTTAGCCTCATGGGATAGTAAAGTTTCCATTGGATGTACACTTCAGAATCTCACTGGAAGTAGTTGGCCACACTAGCCTTTTTTATGAATTATTCTGACACGCTAGCGGCAACTCCTCGTTTTTTTTGCCACTACAGTAGTAGGGAAGTATGCTTATTTGAATGCAGCCTATGTCCATGTCTAGAATTTAACTTTTAAGTATATGTGACCCTGGATCACAAAACCAGACGTAAGTAGCACGGGTATATTTGTGGCAATAGCTAACAATACATTGTATGGGTCAAAATGATCGATTTTTCTTTTATACCAAAAATCATTTGCATATTAAGTAAAAATCATGTTCCATGAAGATATTTTGTAAATGTAAATTTGTAAAAATGTGCAAATATAATAAAAATATATTTTTGTGAGTGAATGCAGCACAATCGCGAACATAAATGGACAACTTTAAAGGCGATTTTCTCAATGTTTCGATTTTTTGCACCCTCAGATTCCAGATTTTCAAATAGTTGTATCTCGGCCAAATATTGTCCTATAATAACAAACCATACATCAATGGAAAGCTTATTTATTCAGTTTCAGATGATTTCAAATCTCAATTTCAAAAAATGTACCCATGTGACTGGTTTTGTGGACCAGGGTCACATGTGTTGTGTGTCAGGCTGTCTAACTGAAGTTGTTTCCACAACAGTGCACTATGTGTCGGTATGCATGAATCTACCAAGCACCTTGCTGTAAATGTAGATTGAACTCGCCCAGAGCCAATAATTCAGAAGCGGTACAGGCTTGAACTGTTAAAAGCTGAATATCTCATAGTATTTGTTCTCTGATGAATGATTTATTTACTTTGGATTCCATGTCTTGTGAAACTTTCTTTGCCATTCTACAATTAAATAAGCATCAGACAATTTCGTTTGAACAGTTGAAGATGGCTGATTTAAATTAATTTCGCCATGTAGTGTTAGTATAGTTTAATTCATCTGATATATAGAAAACTAAATCCTCATATTTTTTCATGCTGTTTTAATGGTGATCAAACAGACAAAATGATGGCCAGGACTTCAGGATATACCAAATCCATGAGATAAAATCCACTTTGAAGCTCTTAAACAGTGGAGTAGTGCATCTGATTCAGTTGGCTTTTTTCCATTGAGTGTCATCTTTTAAAAAAACAAAAAAATGTGAGTGGTGGGCCAGATGTGTAGAAGTGTCACTGGGGGCCAAGTGGAGGGGTTTAGTTTTGAAGCAGTTCAAACACAGAAAACCCTTCCCACATGCAGCCTCTCTCAACAGCTGGCACCAGTTAGTACCGTACAGAAACCATGACCTATCACTTGATCAAGAGGATTCATTTAGCTGAAGAACAGGAAAGAGGGTTAAATGTAAAGCTGATGTTCAGGACAGACTTAAAGAAATCCAAAAATCATTTACTCTCTCATGTCTTTTGAAACCTTTGCTGAACGCAAAAGAAAATGTTTATGGTGCCACAGCCAAGCTGATTTTTTCCATACATCGAAACCGAATGGTAACCATCACTGTCAAGCAGGATTTTGAGTTAATAACTTAAATTTCAGTTTGCCTCTCACACAAACCTATCATGGCTTTGTAGAGCATGAGTCATATGGACTACTTTTATGATTATTTATAGTGCTCTGAAACTTTCCCAAATTCTATTTTAATGGTTTAATTAAATTTGAATACTCAAAATCCAATTGAATTCATAAAACATTAACAGTTTAATAATTTTTTTTATTTTTTTTATTAATAGGGCCGATAAATAACTTATTTTTAGAAATTGTGCTGTCTGTTTAAAAAAAATTGCATTGGAATTTGCATGCTTGAGTAGTAAACGAAACTGCAGCACTCATTTACAGAGACACGCAGAACATGCAGACTTCAGATTTCAGTAGCAGTCTTTTTACGCTTTAATATTCACACTCGCTAGCTCATGTTGCCATTTGATTAAATGTACAGCCCTACTTTTGATTTATTCATCCAAAAGTTCTGTGACCATTCTGTGTTTTGCTGTAAATTAAAAACTTTTATGAGTGGATTCTGCATATCGGAATTCATAGGGCCCTATACCTTCTGCACATGTCCAGGATTGATTGAGCAACACACACACACACACACACACACACACACACACACACACACACACACACACACACACACACACACACACACACACACACACACACACACACACACACACACACACACAAGATGCATGAAGAAAGATCAAAACCTTCACTGATCACATCCACATTACATTCCACTAAAATGTCATGTACTTTTGGGGCCAGTATTTATATTACTATATATGTAACTATATCAGAAAAAAATTGTGTGTGCGTGTCTTTTAGTTGCCAAACATTTGAGTTCTTTGAACCTGAAATGTTTGAAAGTAATAAAATGCCTTCTGCAGAGCAGTGTTTGAAAGATCTAATTAGCTGTTTATAATTTTAAGGCCAGTTTACACTGCACCAAAAGACACTTCATTGGGTTTTGTCAGATAAGTGTGCGTTACGCCTATTGCCTTTGGTCGGCTCTCATTTTCGCCGATAAAATTTTTTAATCGCCGTTTGTTGGGTCTTGGAATGTCTGAGAAGTGACGTGCTGTAATCTGGTGACTGACGGCGTCTGTCGGCGCAGTGTGAATTGGCTTTTAGGCATCTCAAATCTATAATGAGTTTTTCCAGCAGTATTATTGTGCACTTGACTACAATTTTCCAATTTATATATTCCATAAACATTCTGTTCTGCATTGACTAGATAAAAGACCTCATCAGAATTCCCTTTGTATGACAAAGAGTAACTTGCCCTTCTCAGACGTGTGTGTCAATGAGTGTGTGCTCCATATAGCCATGTATTTTAAACCTCACTGGGAGGAGTGAAAGGAGAGTTTTCTGGCACACTTTATGCAGTGAATAAATGGTAGCAATATTGGAAGAATAGGCAGATGTTCATTCTGTTTTAGCTGTTAAAAATAGTTTCAAGCAAGAGGCCTTTAGCTCATAAGCAGATACATGTCAGTTGGATGTCTTCACAGGCTCTCCGTCTGATTGGTCCTGACATGCTAATGGCCTCAGGAGGAGTCAGAGAGTAAGCTGGATAGTGTCAGTTAAGGGGCAAACTCTTAGATGTTGACATCTGTCTCACAACTCCGTCTCAACCATCTAATCCTGATCTTTCGTCCTCTTCTCTCAGTCCTTCACCTTTTTCTTTATTCTCTTGGGTGATGGTTTAACAGGGCGTTGAGTTGACAGGTTCTTGATAAGACTCAGAGAGGGAACTGGTGCCCCAGATGTGAAGCACAGCTGCAGTCTGCATTGCTTTTTCAATCCCACCCCAGTGTATGTGACTGCCTTTTGCCCTTTCTGGGGCTTGGTCTACCTCATGACCAGCCAGATAACTAGAAGGGATTATAAACCATACAATTTGTAATACTTTTGAAGTGCTCACATAATATGTTCCTTTTATTCGCAACTGCTTTGAATTCTTACTGGAGTCTATTTCTGGGATGAAAGAAGGACATTGAGTTTGAGCCACACACAAACACACACATATTTATGTCTTTTATTAGTGGAGACAGGACTGAAAAAGCACACAAATTGCACTGAATGACTTTTGATAATTACTTTTATGTTGGGACTGAATCTCCTGTAGGCAAGCACCAAAGTCTTGAAACTGGAAGCCAGTGCAGAGAGATAAATGGGGTGTGACATGGGCTCTCTGGCTTCATTGTTTAGGTATATGTTTAGTTAACTATACACTTTATGTATAGGTAAGTTTTTAGAATTTTGCAGAAATGTAGGTAGAGGCAGGTTTTACCATCTAAGCCTACAGTAGGTTGGAATTTCAAGAGTAAATCAGAACAGTATAAAAGCTAAAGCAGTAGTGTAACTGCAGAAAAGAGAAAAGGATAATTCGTAATCATTATGAAAAAATTGCTCACAGAAGTGACCATTTCTTGAAGATTTTAATGGTCTCAGAAGATCAGGTAAAAGTTTGAAGCATTCCACCACAGCGGTACAGAGTGAGTGAAGGTTCTTGTTATTGAGTGTGAGCATCATTGTGATGGTACCAGCAGGTATGGCTTACTCACTGACCTCAAAGGAAAGTGGTAAGTAGGAGGATGCAGTCCCAGAGTCAGTCATTTAGCCGCGTTTCCACTGTCGGGCCAAAAGCGGGCGGGCTAGTGCGTGCCAGGGCCAGTTGCGTTCCCACTGTCACTTCCAGGGGTGATCGAGCCTCGTTGGGGCTTCCTTGGGGCCAACGGCCAGGGTTTTCTGGCCCGCCAAATACCTTGGTCCAAAGCGGGTGTAGCGTGTCAAATATGTGCTTCCACTTGCTCAACACTGTTACACGGGCCAGCTCGGGCTAGAGGAGTGGTTGCGAACAGAGACGGGGTTTACCTGAGTCTGGAGACGCCAGCGCCGGATGATTCTGTCAGCATTAAAGACTTTTAAAATAATTTACCTCAAAACTCACTTTCATGTTTGAATGCCTTCTGTTTGTGATCCGATGTGGATTCTGATCACCGTATAAGGTAGAAATATTTATACGCGAAAGACTATGCACGCTAACCATTACCATAGTAAACATAGTAGCCTAAATATGAACACATGAAGAAATCAGACAAATCATAAATGGCTATCACAATCATGTTTTTAATTTATCTGTCAGTAGCCTACGTCTTGTCTATTTATCAACTTTTTTTTCAGGAGCTTCCTCTATTACTCTGACTGAAAATATAACTAGGCTACTGGGAGAGAGTGCTAAAGCTCCTTGGGTCGTAATTTTGGTGGCATATTTGTGGAAATTATCATTCTTTCTAAATGTAAATATGTCATGTAACTACCAAATAAACAGAAACGGCCTCGACTGAATAAGTAGGCTAAGTGTGTCCTCTTTCTTTTGTGAAATAGACCTAACGGTAAACCACTTTATTTCTGTGTGACACAAATGAATTCAATATGATCAATGTATCCCTTTTTATTGTAAACCTGTGGTAAAACATCGATGCTTGGGTTTTAAATATTCAAGTAAACAACAAAAATGCCAGCAAACGGTCGCTTTTATCATGTTTGTTTTGCGATCACACTGTTTCCAGTGATTCCTTTCTGATTAGTTTTCTGATAAAACTTCCATTTGTTGGTGAAAAGATGGGTTAGTGTGATGTTCCAGCGAGGCGTGTTTTAGTGTAGCGCTGCAGAGCTTCTGGCCCGACTGTGGAAACGCAGCAGATTTTGGGTTCGGTGTTATAGGCCCGGGGCTTTTAGTCCGGCATGGCCCGTTTAAAGCCCTGGCTTGCACTGGCCCAACAGTGCAAACGCGATTAAAAATGGCTGGTCAGAGCCATGAATTTGATGTTTGCAGTTACAGGGAGCCAATGGAGTGAGACCAAGTATTCTGCCACATTATGGATCATAGCTGCAGACCGATGCCAATAAGGTCACTGATATTTTGTCTATTCCTACAGACCACATTTGCTCCCACCTCAGGTGTCATTGATTGTTTTTTTTTTTTGTTTGTTTTTTACTTGGTGGTTGTCCCAGGTGCAGGAAACCACCTCTGAAGCACCTGCCTATAGAGTCTGATTTAACTCCTGGAGGAAGTGTGAAAGGAAAGACCTGACTGAGCTTCATCTGGGCTGAGTAATCCGCCTGTGTGCGTGTTTATTTGCTGTACCGCACAGCAAGCTTCAATTAATCTGAGTAAACACAGCCATGAATTATTCTCTTTGGAATGGATAATGGCAGAGGAGCCTCTTCTTTCTTTCTTTCTTTCTTTCTTTCTTTCGTTCTTCATTTCCTTCCCTTCCTCAAGTCCCTTTCTTTCTGAATATAAAACTTTCTGTGGAAAATCACCCAACCATTACATTCCCACTTTTATTCTTCAACTTGCATAAGTGGGCCTCGTGGGTAATTTTAGCTTGCTGATTTTTCATTCTCTCTCTCTCTCTCTATGATTCCTGTTGTCTTATGTAAGGAATGAGGTGCTAACAGCAAAGAGACTATCAACTGCAGATTGACCCACTTATGTCACCACAGCAAATCCATACAGATAAACATAACACAAATTCACATACTTATTATACAGAAGATTGACAGACATAGATGGACCTCAGAATTTATGGTCTGTCACTCACACATGTACATTGAGGTTAAATCTGATTGGATTAGGAGTACAGGAAGACATGCATACATGCAGTAAATGGAGAGCAGAGGGGCTCTTGAGATAAATGTTTCATAGGAAAAGCAGTGTAAAAACACTTTCCCCCTCTCTCTGTACCATATTGGTCTCTCACTCTCTCTGTGGGAATCTTACAGCAACACTTTACATTCAGACAGATTGGAATCTGATCTGAAAGTCAAGGGCTGAGGGAAGAGAAAAGGGCAAGGCAATTGCAATCTTAGTGATGGATGGATGGATGCTTGCTTTGTTAGCCCAATGTTGTAAATCGTGCTGCAATAAAACCAGACTCAATCAACACTGTATGGTTGGAACACCGAACAGTGTAGCATATATTACTATAGATGCTGACTGATGCTGATATAAAACATATATTATACAATATATAGAGTAGTAATATACCAGGTGCTTTAATGGTTGTCTCTGATTTTGCAACCCTAACTCCAACACACAAATGTATTTTAAACTGAGTGTGTGTGTGTCTTAGTAGAATGAAGGCATATATAATTCGGATGTCTATAGCAAGTAAAGGACAGTGACTAGTAGGGGTGTAACAGTACACAGAAGTCACGGTTCGATACGTACCTTGGGGTCACTGTTCGATAAGAGTTTGGTACAACAGGAAGAAGCAACAAATCCCCAATGCAAGGTTTATTTTCATTTATTTTGAACAGACAGTAGTGCAAATCACAGTTTGTTCCAACTACTGTACAACTGCATTAAGTCCCTCGTGAGGTAGTTGGTACAGTACCGCCTCCTTTAGAGCATTAAGCAATAAGTAGTAAACACAATGCACTTTTGCATAGGTTATATTTTTTTGTAGGGCTGATAAAAAACAAAAGGTATTTGATCATAATCAGCTACAAAACTGAAAAGCATATAAAAGTACAAAATTTAAAAGAATAAAACATGTGCAGAGATTAGTTTTCTTTGCGCACTAGAGTTCATTAACATGCTGTGACAATGGCGGATGCACAAAGTTTAATATTACGCTTTTTCGGGAAATATGAGCGTGAAAGAGCCTACTTCCGAGTAGAGCGGCACCCGAGGCTTCCCATTTCCGGGACACGGATTCATCACCGGACTGTAGTGAAACTTTGACAACACAAATCGGCACAATGCCATATGATTTTTGTCTCATTATAACAGCGGAAACAACTTGAAATACTCCGTCATTTATGGTCATACAGATTAGAGTAAGACATCATTTGAAACCGTAAAGTTTTTTTTATTTGTGTACTCGCAATTAAAATGAAACATTGTGCTTTTGTAAAATAAAGAAGAAAAAAAGAAAAAACAGGATGCCGCTTTCAGACGTCCCGGTTTCATTTCCATGAAGTCACAAAAATGAATTGTAACTCTGCGTATAGGCTACTAGCAAGCTCTTGCATGCCATCTGAACTCTTGTTTTGGATTGGTGCATGATCGTCTCTTCTTCTTAAGCTCTTTTTCCGGTTGAGGCGGATAACAAACAGCGTTGCATTACCGTTGATGCCCCCTTCTGGATTGGAGTGTGGATCGCCTGTGACCGACTGTATTCGTCGTCTGACTGTATGCACCGAACCGTGACGGTTCGGGACAAATACATGACCATTACAACTGCTAGTGACTAGGCATCTCATTACAGATGACAAACAGCTGATAGTCCTCCTCCATCCCATATCAGATATGCTTTTGTAAGAAGCAAAGAATAGAAAAGGGACAGAAGCAGTTGTCTTTTACAGTACTATGTGTGGAGGAGAAGCTGTGCACAATTGACTGTATTGTCACTGTACTCGTACTCCAGGATAAATGTGCATTCAGAGGCTGTCTGTTGTCAGTGGTATCAGCTGGAGGGAGAGCTTTATGGTAATGATGGAAGCAGAGAAGGGTGTTTCCAGGTTCACTGCATTCGACTGCTGTCTTGCTTTTTTTTCAATCCATTTCCCTCAGCTCCCGAAAGAGCAGGGCACTCACGTACACACAGGTATACGCGCACACACATACATTTTCCCTAGAAATGTCACATATTTCATTATTAACAAGCTCTGGATCATAAGCCGTCACAGGGCATTTTCAAGGGAATGAAGCACTAATATAAAAACCTATTTAATCAACTGCTTTTCACAGGCAACAATCAAAAATGTATTTTAGCTTCATTACAAGCCAGCAGTCTGTTTCATCTCAACTGACTTTTGATGCTACAGTAGAAACCTATGTAGTGAAAACTACTCAAAATATGAGTCAAACCTGAGCCATTGAAAAAGACCGCTGCTAAGTTGATTAAATGACTGCAGTTTTAATGGTCCTGGCGTACACCCAAGTGACCCAACACTGCACATTTTTGAATTTCTCTCTTATCTGACACACCCATCTGGGGTCTTGTAGTTTTTACTCACAAGCAGATGAGTTGAATCAGGTGTGTTTGATTTGTGCAGAGCTGGGGTTACTCCAGGATCTGATGTCATAAGCATTTCAATGCCGGTATACCCTGTGCAATAAACTAACAAAGTTTCATCTTTCATTACTACTCCCAGTTCTCTCCAGCAGCAACAGGCATTATAATTGTAAAAATAATGAATTTCCACTCATCTGCCATTTTTTGGACAGCAGGTAGTAGTTTGATCCAGTGTTGTCTTCTTCAACCAGATTGGGCCTTTTGAACAAAAAGATTGCAATTCTGTTTGGTGCTGCTAGTGGCTTGGGAATTACACATTTCACCTTTACGTTAGTAGCATCTCTATATTTCATTAGCGACTCCCAACATGGACATAAACTTGTTAAATGTGTGTTCTCTGGTGGTAGCAGGAGATATGCAGGAGATGTGGGTGGATGATGTGTTGGCTTATTCTACATTCAGTTTTGGCAAAGGCCAGCTGTAAATAATACCATCCCTCCCACCCTGCCCCCTGTAGAATGTTTGAACAGGCCAAAGGATGGGCAGCGAGTGTATTTATAACGCAGTCGGCCCACAGGGGCAACACACACTGACACAACAGTCTCACTTACACCACAGATGCACCTGCTCAACTTTGTTTTGTGAGGTTATGTTGCAACAAATCCTGATTTGTCAGGGACAGGACGATCTCCCCACAGCAGTAGCAAACCGTTTCGGCTGTAATTCTAAAGGTTATATATCGCAGGTTCATATCTCTGCCACAGAACAGCACATTTGGCCTTGAAACATTGACAGTTGCAAGTAAAAACAGAAGGTTTATATCGCTCGCCAATCTTCTTGATGGATGAGCGACTGTCTGGCTGTGTTGTGTGTACTGAGTGAGTGCGTATATGACATCGCTAAAAGTGAGCTTTCCCCCAGTGTCCTACGTCCTACCCTAAAGCTGAGGTTAAATGTACCATTGCTCAGTGAAATTTTGTGGCCAAAATCCAGTCATTCTAATAGGAATCCATGCGATATGGTGTTTCACGTGAGGGTAAAAATGAATTCCCACACAGATTTCGTTTGTGTTTAAGTTGGTCCCACGAATTCGCCACACTGACCAACAGAAAGCTGAAAGTGACTTCTGTGTGAGCTGTGCTTGCATCTCTACACTATTAACAATAGACAGTGAACGCCCTCAAAAGATTTCTCTAATATGACCACACATAAAGGCTTATGCAACCCTGAACTCCAAGTTACAGAAACTCGCCGAAGTACTTTCACTCGCAATCTTAAGTCGGCAGTTGTTAGTAACGTCCCTCGCGGTTCAGATGCAAAGGTGCTCCTACGGTAGATGAGAGACATCATGGTAAATTAAACTCTGAAGCCAGATTTCTGAGGTTTCATTTCTGGAAGCTCAAGACTGTTCCTGAGTGGTGCCTGTTGCAAATGATATGTTTGTACTGCAACGCATGGCCAGAGGCACATGCTGTTACAGTTTAGACACACTCTCGTTAGAAAGAATAACCATGGATGATTGCATACTAACACACACACACACACACACACACACACACACACACAGTCTCTGCGTGTAGAGACACACAAATACACGTTGGAAAAAAACAAGCTCCCAAAAATATCAGTCACATGTCCCCTGTAAATCCAGGCTTATCTGTTGTAGTGTCTGGGGTTTCTGGTTTCCAGAGGACATATCGATGTCTCTGGGCTGTTTAAAAGGACGAATGAGGAGATGGAGGAAATGCTGTTGAGTGAAATATGGATTTATGGGTCACGAGTCATAATCTAAATCATATTAATCTCTGCTCGATCATTAGGGTCAGCGGGTAATTTCTGGTTGCTGCTTAAGTGATTGCTGATAATGTTCCAATGTAGAGCATTTGTGGACTCTGATTCAATACAGTGGTGAATGCTATTAGTTAAGATTTGTGGAGAAGGAAATTACACTGTATTCAAAGTGAATTCATATTAGGGTATTTTACTATAGTAAATGTTTCTGAACTTTTGATGCTTTTTTAAAAACCATTGTTGAGTTATGAACAGTAGAAGGCTCTGTGCTTGTTTTTACCCAGTGTCCTCTGGTCTGACAGGAGGACTATGATCGCCTGCGACCCCTGTCCTACCCCATGACAGATGTCTTCCTCATTTGCTTCTCTGTGGTGAATCCGGCCAGCTTCCAGAACGTAAGAGAAGAGTGGGTCCCTGAGCTGCAGGAGTACGCGCCCAACGTCCCTTACCTGCTCATCGGCACTCAGGTTTACACACTTTGCTACACAAACGGCACAAAATTATTTAGTATACTGCCTTTTTTTGTAATTGTATGTGAAACGGTGCACAAATTTGTAACAAAAACATTCGGAACACTAGTATGCTACAGTGTTGCTATATTGGTGTCCAGTTATCATCTTGACCCAAGTTTAAAGCCCGTCTGACAAGCGCGCTTCCCAATAACACATCCCGCATTGAATACACATTCGTTCAGTAGGTGAAGAGTAGGTCTTTAGTGGCTGTTCGAACGCATTCAACCACATGAGCGTTTCCACTCCGAAAGCAATCCGATTGAATGCGCTTTCGACTTCCTCTGCAAGTGGTCGAAAGTGGACAAACTCAAAACATTTTATACCCCGTTTCCACCTGTATTTAGCGTCGTCCAAAAAACGCATCTTAATACCAGATGGAAACAGGGCCTTATGTAAAGCAATATACTATATAGCAAGGCTCAAGTGCCTGATTTATTTATTTTTTGGTCGCAGATGTAATTATATTATCATCTGACTCTTTATAGAAATTTGGATATATGTCAAACTTTATCCGCATACATATAGTGCACTCGCTTGCTATAGCAGGGCGATATATATACTATATAGCATCTAAACTGATTGATTGCTTGTATCATTGCAAAATGTAAACTATATTATCGCCCCGTTCTAATCTGCTAAATACAAAGGCATGAATATATTATAAACATTACCATCATGATTTTCTGTATTGTGAAAAGCGCTATATAAATAATTTTGACTTGACTTGGTACGGTATTATAGGATGCACTGATAATTAAAATTCTATCTGATACTGATAAGCCTTCTTATTGGAATTCTTCATTCTAAAGAATTTTGTCTAAATAAATGTATAATACAACACCTAAAAACATTTAAAAAAATCATTTTAAATGCTACAAGTGAATTTCAGCATCACAAAACTATAATGTACAGTACAGTATAAAAATGCATTGAGATTTGCTGAACATTTAACAATGTTATTAGATTATTTGTGTTTTCAAAGATTAACTTTTTGAGTGTTAAAATGGATGGTAAAAGGTAATCTAAACAAGCATGCACAATTATTAAATATTAATTATCTATAGGTTATATTGTGCATCCCTAGTATACTATTCCAAAGATAGCACAAACACATTAATTGTCTGGTTTTGTTCATTTTGTGTTGACTGTCAGAATTACTGATGCTACAGATATTTATGATCTGTGAGAATGCATTGTAGTTGTGTGGTTATATTTGTGGTAATATTATGGATCGAACATAATGAATTGTGTCCTATCGTAAAAGGTTCGGTCATCAAGTGTTCATGACATATGGTCAATGAAATTGTTCAAACGGCTTATTATGATTGTGTTGGTAATTACTATATCCCATGTATGTGTGTTGAGAGTGAGGGTTTGTCATCAGCCCTAGTCCTTTCAGGTCATATTTATTGCAGTGTGTTCCATTCCCGTCTTAATCAAACCACAGAAGTGAGATGAATACAGCGCAATCGATACGAAAGGGGGCCAGAGAGAGTCATGGGAACAAGGACCCTGAACCAGGGCTACATGAGTAATTGAAATAAATCTGAAATCGGAATATAATTTAGTGAGCTGTATCAAAGGCTGTGATTTGATTAAATAAATATATGCGCTGCATGTTTCAGAGTGACATGGGCAGCTCATTATGCAACATGCACCAACAGTCTTCTCATAATAAAGGGAAGCTTTAAGAGTTTTCCGACAAAATAAAGTTTAATGTTTAATGACTGCCATAAATATTAGTTTTGTAATTTTACAGTTGTAATTTAAAATTTAATTATTCTGCTTAAATTTTGTGAAATGTTGAGTAATATTTCTTATTTTAAGTATTTTTTTATATATATTTTTATTTGGCTCTCCTACTACTACTACTAATAATTATTATTATAATTATCTAGCCATATTGATCCCAAAAATTGCAATTAGATTTTTTTTTCCCCCTATATCATGTAACCCTACAAAGCTTTACTTCTGCTGGTAACCAGCCAATGAACATTGACATATTTAAAGGAAACCTTTACATTTGTGTTCCATGTGTCTAATTGGAAGATGTGAAGGAAATGCAACGCTGTGTAGTGGTTTTGCTAATACCTCAGTGGATGTATGGAGAGCAGTTTTTTTTGTGGAGAGTAGCTGGCAAAAACTCAAACTTAGATGAAGTGGAATTTTAATTAGAAACAGGGAAGGCGGAGACCCTCCTACACCACTGCGGTGGTACTTTTTAGGTGAAAGGGGAAGTCTGTAGACGCATGCCACCATCTGGTCTTGGGTTGAATTTCCTGGAGCCTTCTGCTCTAAAAACAATCTCATTCACCGTCCTTGTACAGTTAACCCCTCACGTTGAGCCTACTTAACTGTAACTTTCTCTCTCTCCGTCTACTTTTTTGGCTGTAGATTGACCTACGGGATGACCCCAAAACTATTGCCAAGCTGAACGACGTTAAGGAGAAGCCCATTGTGACAGAACAGGGCCAGAAGCTAGCAAAAGAGGTGAGAGGGGAAAATTATACTTCCTATTTCTCAAGTTTAAAATAATACTGAAACTTTGTAGCGAGAGAACTCAGACATGGGTCAAAGGGAAAGTGAAAACAACAGCACATTGTCGTGATTTGAACAGTGCATGTCTAAAATGATGTCTTAATTTTCTATGCATTTCCAGATTGGTGCCTGCTGTTATGTTGAATGCTCAGCACTGACACAGAAAGGTCTGAAAACTGTGTTCGACGAGGCCATTATAGCCATTCTGGCTCCTAAGAAAGGCACGCTCAGGCGAAGACTGGGCCCACGCTGCATCAACTGCTGCCTCATCACATGATACACCAGCTCAGGGGCGTCCAAGTGAAAGAACGCAAGGCCTGATGGTGACCAATTGACAACCATCCAGATTACAATCTGACTTCTGAACTAAAGGAACTAGAACCAATGGACGCTGTGAAATATGAACGATGGTGCTGTACAGTCCAAGTTATGGGCAAATGACAAAAAGACACATTCTTCAGGGAGAAATGACACAAGAACACTAATCTTTGAGATGGGATACAAGGAAAACAACAAAACGATTTGCTGAACGTACAAGCACAGAGAATAGACAATGAAAGAAATGTAAACATGTCTGAGACACCCTTTTTAATGGCTAAGAACAATCGAACTGTATTTCCGTGTCTGGCTCAGCGAGTACGAAACCCAGACAAGCCTAAACAGCACAACCAAACCCTTCGGTCATTTACAGAAGTAAGACTTTATTTAACTTCAAAAAGGGAAACTCAGCATCTCAATTTGGGTTGCAAAACAGTTGCTTTTTACAAAATGTCTCAAGACAGAACTGGCTTTATATACAAGAAGGAAGAGAGGAATTATCAAATAAATATACTGCCATTATGAGCATACAACAAATGAAATATCTATTCTACAAAAAAAAAAAAAAAAAAAATTGATTTGTATTGTTGTAAATGTGACCTCCAGAGTCATTTTTCTTTGATTTGGAGCACGCACTGGGGTGGACAGTCGTTTTTGACTCAAGCCTGGATCTTTTTCTCTGTCAAGTTTCTGGTGGCCTGTGAGTGTGTCCTTCGTTTCCTCACTTAAGCTTGTAGGTGAGCTGTTTGCGATGCCAGTGGATCCAGACAGGGGCAGCGACAAGGCCAGTCAGAAATCCAGTAGTTGCCCCGAGGGTACAGGAAATGGGCCAAACCTGCACAGAGGAGCCACAAAAACGAAGAGATCAAAACTGTCATATTGCAGGAGCACAAGTGACTGACTGCAAATTCTACAGATTCACTGTGGTGTTTTACCAACCAAATTTTTTGTATTTGAGACTGCTTTCTTCCTTTCTTTTTTTAACATAGAGTTTTGAGCGTTACGTATTGGTGGCCTTGCCGCTCAGGTCTGTGTCGACTGCTTTGCATTTTGAATTTTTGCTTCATATGATCAAGTTGATCTTCTTTTTAATGAATTTCCTGCAGTCCATGCAAATATGTGGAGTGGTCCGAGTGGTCTTTAAAGCTTCCAGCACATTGTGAGCAACAAAAAAAAAAAAAGCCTTTATAAATAGTAGATATATGGAATGCAAATCTAAAAATCAAAAGGCACAATGGTTTTATGAGTGCACCTAATTCAAGATTAAAAACTTGCTGTTGATGCCAAATGTGCAGTGGATATACAAAATGTAAATTGAATGACTTCCGCAATATGCTTACTGACTATAAAAAAAGTTTTTCTAATATTTTGTCTCTTTGTTTTTAGTCTTGTTGCTTCTTCATATAGATTTTAATACCTTATTTCAGTCTAGCACATAAAACATTATAAAATAGGCAATTCTTTTTCTGTTATATTAACTTGAAGAAAAATAATACTATTATACTAGTTAAAAACTATAAACACTACCATTAAAAAGTGTGAGGTCTATAAGGTTTTTAATGTTTTTGAAAAGTCTCTATACTCACCAAGGCTGCATTTATTTCATCAAAAATATGGTAAAACAGTAATATTGTGAAATATTATTACTATTTAAAATAACTTGTTTCTATTTTTATTATATTTTAAAATGTAATTCATTCCTGTATTACAAATCTGAATTTTCAGCATCATTAATCCAGTCTTCAGAGTCACATGATCCTTCAGAAATCATTCTAATATGATGATTTGGAGCTCAAGGAACATTTCTTGTTGTCAGTGTTGAAAAGTTTTGTTGTTGTGGGAAACCACAAATATTTTTGTGATTCTTTATGTATAGAAAGTTCAAAAGAATAGCATTCATATGAAATAGAACTTACTTGTCGATTTCGATCAGTTAAATGAATCCTTTTTAAATAGAAGCATTAATTTCCCAATTGACCATGAAACTTTTGAACAGTGTGTGTATATTAATATTTTAAAACGCACACATTTGTTTCACTATATTAGTGAGGACACTGCATAGACTTCCACCGATTTTATATCAGTCTAATATTCTTTATGGCCTAACCCAACCGCTACCTTATAAGCCTTTTTAACCAGTAAGGACCAATAAAATGTCCTCACTAGTCAGTTGTCAAAAGATTTAACTATATAAGCGAAAACATTTGGCCAAGTATGTACAGAACACACGTATATATATGAAAAATAGCAACAAAATATTTGATAAACACTATCCATCCTTTTCTTATCCTCTTCTGTCTTTTTACAGAGAGTAAGATTTCTTCCCTTCATAAATGACTGAAGATATGAAGAGTGGCTCAGAATTAAAAAAATGTCAGCAAGATTGATTATTCAATTATCTCAAGGCTATGATGATATGGGTTGCAATATATAGTGTCATGGCAATGAGAAGGAGCGAGTCTGCGAAAAGCATCAGCATTCAACCACCCCAGAGTTTCTCATTAGCTCACAATCCCATCATCATGTGTTTAGGAATCATCAGTGAGTCTACGCCAACCTCACTCCCCTCCCTACAGCTTCCTCACTCCAGTAATGAGTCAGTCTCATCTCTCTGGCCTCGTCTAGACATCTGTGTGTATAGAGCGTGTCAGAAAGCACACATGGGAGACTTCAGCGTGACATTTTGAGGGCAAAACGAGGGCAAACACTGGCCTCTGATCAATGTCTGTACAACACATGAATAATTGAAGTACCAGCACAGTCCTTCTATGCCAACAAAACCTGTTTATGGCTGCCCTGCACGATTGGTTGAGGAATGTCTATGTTGTCTAAAAAGGCTCTTTTTACATTTACGTTAACACCATTTGTTTTCTATTTGACAATGATCTTTAGTATAATGCAATACTGAGATAAATGTCCTTTAATAAAGATATAGATGTGATTGTGGTATAAAAGAAAGCAAGTTTCATTTGTCTGAATAAAAAAAATGTATTGTGTTTTTATGGTTTTTGCCCATTTAATAAAAATCAATAGGGTTTGTTTATAAATGGGGGATTATTTTATCTGCAATAATTGCATGAATTATAAATAGACAGCATAAACATATGTAAAGCAAAACCAAAATATATTACAAAGCAAAATGATTTCTCTGGCATGTTCCTCCTTTCTGAATTTTAAAACAAGGAACCCTGTACTGCAATTCTGCTGCAACGGCAGAAATCTGCTTTCTGCACTGAGCATAACTATGTATTATAGCACTCATTAAGCGACAAAGTTTGCAGTGGCTTTTGCTTTACTAGCCAAATTTAATGGAGAGTCACATGAAATCATCAGGGGGGGAAGAGAGATGCATTGGGGTGTGTTGCAGGCCAGACTCAAACCTGCATCACCCACTTGAGCGCCATGTCTCAATGAATGTGCCTAAAGAATGGATTAATTGCTAAATGACATTTCTTTTAAAATTACAGGAGTTTCTGAGACCAGTTACAATAGTGTCATCTCACTAACCTGCCATGGTCTGTCCCAGTCGAGAGGAATGGGGAAAGCTCCCAGCCAGGCCCCAATCACACTACAGCCAGTGGTAATCTGAAGAGAGGTGTCCCACACTGACATCGCCCTGAAAATGACACATGCTTCATCATAACATTGCTACTATTGCTAACAAATGAAAATGAATAAAGCTGAAACGTTGCTCATGAATACAGCAAACTAACCATATATCAAAAGAAGCAGTGTTAATAAATAAATATTCAAATAAATGCTGTTTTTTTTGTACTTTTTAAGCCATCAAAGAATCTTGAAAAAACAAAAATTGATCATGGTGTTCAGAAAAATATTAAGCAGCACAGCTTAAGCACCAAATAATCATATTAGAATGATTTCTGAAGGATCATGTGACACTGAAGACTGGAGTAATGATGCTGAAAATTCAGATTTGCCATCACATGAATAAATTACATTTTAAAATAGTTTTCAAACAGTTATTTTATTGTAAAAATATTTCCTAATATTAAGGTTTTACTGTATCTTTTGATCAAATAAATACAAGCTTGGTGAACTTAAGAGACTTCTTTCAAAAACATTAAAATCTTACCAACCCTAAACTTTTGAACAGTAAAAAAAAAAATGAAATTGACAACTTTAGCTTAAAATACCATATATAGGTTATAAAATATGAGGCTTTTTGGCTGTTATACAGTGAAGTGATGTAGGATACAAGAGGACTATGAATGTTCGCTGAAAACAGACACAACTGTATATTTACATCTGAGAGATAAATTTCCTGCAGAGATACTGCAGCTGTACAAACACACAGTATCTCTGACTATCATACCATTGGAACATCACTAAATTATAGTACAAACGTTCAGTGGTCTTGTTTCAAAACACTTCAGTCAATGTGAAGCTTTAGTTCATTTAAGCTAAAATGTTACGGAGAAGCTTTAACGATATTAATAATTAAAGCTGCAGTCCGTAACTTTTGGCGCTCTAGCGGTTAATAAACAGAACTGCATGCGTCTTGCGGAAGAATATTGTAGCCGGCGCTACTTCTCTCTGTTTATGTCTATGATGAGTCACGCAGGTACTGGGCTACTCCGCAGTGGTACGACCCGAACCAGTCTAAAATAGTCTATTTTAGTCTAAAATAGTCTATAGGTGTCCCATAGTGATTCAGGAAAATGGATTCATGATATCCTCGCTCATTATATACATTTTGTAAATTTTGAACACAATAAAAAGTTATGGAATGCAGCTTTAAACGCTAAATTATATACAATTAGAAAATGGGAAAGGACTAGACCCAGCTCATGCCCCAACCTGCAGGATTTCCTCTGAGAGCATTAAGCCACACTCAACTCTAGTTACTCATAAATGGGGATTGAGGCATTGTGATTGCCATTTCAAAATGGTTTTGCATCATTTACTTTATATTGAAGGCGTTCATCCTACAATAATCCCTTATGTGAAACTCAATGAGATCTGTTGCACCCATTTGTCAAAGTTGGTCAAGGTCTCCATCTAGTGGATTACAGCAAAGCCTCTGCTCAGCAAAGCCTCTTCCCCACCGTAAACGTGATTCAAGTGGTTTATGTAGACAGTTTATCCTGCATTTACCCATCTCTGCTGAAAACCCGGATCCATGCCTGTACATTAGGGCCCAGTATGCAGAGACATCTCAATGTAGTGAGTGTGGACAGCAGCACGGCCAGAGAAAACGTCTCCAGGGCAGACCTACAACATGACATGTGACTTATACATCTGGTATTTCACATTTCTGGACACAAAACAAACAAACAAACATGTAATACTTACTCGAGCAGAGGTGCGCCGTACATTACCACCACAGAATGAAAAAAGAGGCATGACAGTACAAAGTACAGACAGGATCTGGACAATCTGTTGATCTGTGAATGAAATAACAAATGAAACTTTAGTCACCATGAAATCTCTTGTTTTAGTATTTATTATAAATGATTTATCCATGCACATCATTTTTTTTTTATTGCAGCGTCATCTCTTCTTTGATGACGTGTTTACTGGTGTGAGGGCAGGACAAACTGTCACTTACATGAGATCATAGCAAAAGCAAGCAACAACAATCTAATCTATTCCCAATGGACAAAATCAAGTCCCGCCCTACATTTTTTTTCTTGTTCAAGAAGCCGTTTCACTCTTATATACTGGTACATCACAATAGAGTGGTGCAGGGATGATGTCAAAACCCAGAAGAATAATTCGCCACTAGTTCCCTCAAGATTTTCCTATAGGGTTTTTTCAATTTATGAGTAAAATAAGGTCTGTGGTAAACATAAGTTGACAATAATTGGACATTTTGTTCTATAATCTAGAATTTTGAAGCTGTTATGTTCCTATTAAGTACCTAGATAAGAAAATTTGGAGTTTGAGTGTGTGTAATTTTTTGTTGTAGAACAAAACGTCCAAGTATCGTCATCTTATGTTTACCACAGACATTATTTTACTCATAAATTGAAAAACCCCATTATAAAAACCCATAGGAAAATCTTGAGGGAACCAGATGCGAATTAATCTTCCGGGTTTTGACATCATCCCTGCACCACCTTATAGGGAAGAAAAGATTATCGCAATTTCTGTTTTATGCTGACTTTAATGCTCATTCTATTTAGTCATCAATTATGTTTGCATATCATTGGAGAATGTTCTGCCCATCTCTACCTTGTAGCTCAATGTGTTTTTCTTTGTTGGTGGGCTGATACCAAGAAGCCAAAACACTGCAATGGTGACCACAGCAACAGATCCAGCCACACAATACAGCCAAACCATGTGGGTCCCATAAACAGAGAAGTTTTCCAAAAGCACAGCAGGCATCACAGTTGCCATGAAGATGGAGGAGGCAATAATGGCATGAGCGGATGCCATGCCCCTGATCTCAACATCCCACATTATGGAAGTTAAATGGAGGTACCTGTTAAAGAATAATGCAAGTCAATTAATGGGATGAATAAACAATTGCAAAAGAAATGTTAAAGCCATTTGCGTGTCTTTCAAAATATTTCATATAAGGTCAAAGAAAGGACACGAAAGACAGATAAGAGTCCAACGTGATAATGAGACTGGCAATAAAAGCATAATTTCCAAGAAATGTTAGAAAAGCAAGGACACTATTGCATACAACTAAAACGAGCAGTTAATTCAATGATTAATTCAACTTACTTTGAAGTAAAGACTGACCAGTGGAGTGTTGTGCCTGCCTGCCCTGGTTGTAACTTATATATCCAATAAATTAACTTCTAAACTAATGGATCACCAGATTCCTCCAGCACCTGAACAATTTGAACACATTCAAGTTTTACCTTTCTAGAATGAATGCCAATAAGACTGCAAATAAATGTGAACAGTTTATTTACAAAACATGACTCCCGTGTAACTTACTTCCGGGAAAATGAAGTCACCAACAATCAAAAACATACCCCAAAAAACATACTACTCCAAACCATAATAAAATATTCTAATAATAAAATAATATTTAACATTATTATTATTATTATTATTTGATCAATATTTTACACTATTTTACTTGCTTCTTGCTACTAAAGCATCTAGATAAATTAGCGTTTGTCGGGACTTTTATTTTGACAATCCTTCATGAAACGTCACTGAAGTCTAGTAAGCAGTGTGTCTAGCTTCATTTTTTACATCTGGAAGTATCTAGACGTAATAGCAACGATTTTGTGAAGATGGTTTGCGAGAAGTGTAAGTAGTTACATTGTAAACCATATTGTAAATCAAATTATTATTATTATTTTTAAACCAATATGTCTAAGTCATTAATATTGTGATTCGTATGTATTCAGTAGCTTTAGATCGCTAGCAAGATCACAGTAGCTAGATAATTCTCAGAAACAAAACAGTCCACTGTGTATTAACGACCGTCGCCCGTGGTTCGCCTGTATCTCGATGATGATAATTAATATGTGCGTAGTACTGACGTCAATGAAATGTGTGGGGTGTTTGACTTAATTAAGCATGTTTTGATGTTCCCCCCAGGCGAGAAGAAACTGGGGCGAGTCATCACTCCTGATACCTGGAAAGATGGGGCTAGAAACACAACTGGTAACTTAAGTTGGATTAAAGCTTGGATAAAGCTACCCATTTGTGTTTATTCTTCGTCAACACTGTATACTAACATACAAACTTTTATATTACAGAGAGTGGTGGTCGAAAGCTTAATGAAAATAAAATGCTGACATCAAAAAAAGCCAGGTGAGTTTCTTGAAATATGTCATGCTTAAACATTATAGTATTGTAGTGCATTTAAAGTCATCATGAAATCAAAATAGACTATTCTTATTTTTTATATGGAATATTACAGTTGTTGGAAGATTGCACAACGATCCAATCAATTCTCAATGGTCAAAATCAAGCCCCGTCCTACATTTTGTTTTCTTGTTCGAGAAGCTGTTTCACTCAGATTTACGTTACAATAGGGAAGAAAATACTTCCATTCTTCAAATGCGAGTTATGATGAACATAATGAAAATATATATGCCATTTTGACAGGTTTGATCCCTATGGCAAATCTGGATTTGCCACTTGCAGAATATGCAAAAGCTCTGTCCATCAGTCTGGTTCACACTACTGCCAGGGATGTGCTTACAAGAAAGGTGAGATGCTTAGATGCTCTTTTGTTTCCGCCACAAATATATATATATATATATATTCTCACCACCCCTCTCTTTCTACTTTGCAGGAATTTGTGCCATGTGTGGGAAGAAGGTTATTGACACCAAGAACTACAAACAGACCTCAGTTTGATTTATTCTCTCTTGCTGGAGATTTTATGTTTAGCTGAGAAGGGGATGTTCGTGGATGATTATGTTGACTCTACTACGTGTTGAGAATGATCATTTAGGTTCACAAAAGAGTTTAATTTGCAGTGCTTTATGAAAGGAGTGTACTGGATTATGACTGTATTTATATGAAAATATGTCAGTGGTATTTTTCTCTCATTTAACCTTAGAGCAATATATTGGCTTGCACTGTTTGGACAATGTAGATGCCTTCTTTAAGTATATTTGCTGGAGAATATTTTTTTTGTAAATATTCTCATTCATTTTTTTTAGTGAATAATTTATCATTTTAATACCAAGCATTATGAAAAAAGAAAATCCGTCCTCTTCATGGCAATTTATTGCCCTTTTAGTCTTAGTCATCGGACCTTACCAAACTCTAGGCTTTTACTTTTAAATGTCATCTCTTCCCCCAATTACGAAAAGATATAGATATCTATTTAGTTTGAAGTGCTATTTTTTTCTACTGTTTTCAAGGCAATGTCACTACTGCAGAATCTAATGTAAATATGAAACAAGCAGACAGTGACATGCCAATATAAGACAGTGTACAGCAATGTTTATAGCCTGTTTCCACTTCTTATTGTCCCGCCATTGATTCTTTTTGTGAACACTGTTGCAGATGTTTTCTGGAAATCTGTTTGTTGTTTCCTTTTTCAGTGATCATTTGGAATTACATAAGTTTTGAATTTCTTTTAGATGTCTCTTGAACCCACATACTTAATAGGATTTGTAGACAGTAACTGTTGCAAATGCTCTTACACTGTTTATTTAGCCTTATTTTTAGTGCAAGGCGGCACAACAGAGCAATACTTAGATACTGTATAATATCATTCCCTTAATATCAATTAAATTAAGAATTGACACCTGTACCAATGTGAGACTGTTTTTACCTCTGTAAATAAACTTGTGACAACATCTTTCAGAAATCAGTCTTTTGAATAAGAAAGCAGAGACTAATGCATTTCATAATGGTGCTTTAATGTTTTAGTTGGCATAGTTGACATCCGTTTTGTTTTATAAAATTCAGACAAATATATTATGTAAAAAATGGCAATATTCCAGTGTCAATATTGGTTATTTCTAACCACATACAAATGATTCTGATACATCACATGGAACCTTTCATTGACTTATATAACAATAAATCATGTTGGCTTATGACTATGAATATTATCTAATCAGAGAACATGACAAAAATGTGACAAATGTGTTTTTTTGTTTTTTAAAGTTATATATAAATTAGTTCTAGTATCTTCATTTTGAAAAAAAAAATGAATAAGGTTAGACAATTATCTGAGGCAATATGTTAATTTAGTAATTGTTAATCAGTAAGATAATAGAACAAATGAACTAACATGAGGGGAAGCATGGATTCAGTAGTAAAGTCTGAGATTGAGAGATGCTGGTACTGAAAACGTTACACTGGATTATGTACAATATTTTTTATATCTAAGTAGTGTTTCCAATACTTCCCATTCAAAAGTTATCAGTCTGTATTTTTTTTAAATAAGTCTCTTATGCTCACCAAGGCTTAATTTATATGATCAAATATATATATATATATATATATAGTACAGTAAAAACAGTACTAATGTGAAATATTACATATTAAAATAACTTTTCAATTTTAATACATTTTAAGATGTAATTTATTCCAGTGATGACAAAGCTGAATTTTCAGCATCATTACTCCAGCCGTCACAGAAGCTCAGAAATCATTCTAATACTCTGATTTGGTGATCAAGAAACATTATATGTTAACACATGCAATATGTTAATTTAGTAATTGTTAATCAATAAGATAATAAACATGACTCGTACATAATAATTCTATCAGTTTTAAGGCAGCCGTGTGAATGATTCAATGGCAGGTCTTTTTCTCAAAAGAAGTATTTCATGTAGGAACACTGATCCTTCAATATTCACATTTTATATTTCAATATATGCAAACAGTGAGTTTCAGCTGTTGGCGATACAGCTGTGTCTCAGTAGCTGGTGGACAGATCTAACGGTCTGGCTCAGTGAGATTCTCTTAGCACCATGGATGGTTTCAAATGTAGAGAATAATCATTGACCTTTTTGACTGTGGGCACACGGAGTTGGCGCAGGTAAGTGTGATCACTTTGCACTTTTTGTCAGGGCGAGGAACTCCTCTCGGGCCTTCGGGTCCTCTCTGAATACACCCAGCATGGTACTGGTCACAGTACGGCTGTTCATCTTCTGCACTCCACGCATGACCATGCACATGTGACTACAACAACAAACATCCATTCAGGTCAGATTTTCATGCACGGTGTATTTAATTCATAATTCATCAACCATGACAGTCACTGTAAGCAGAAGCGGAATGAAAGTACTGTATTGTGAGCTTTGAAGTTACCTGAATCTAATTGCATTGATCTGTATTAAGATTTATAAGAAAGAAGGCTAGGATGTAGTACAGTATTAGGTGTGTGTTTGCATACTTTGTATATGTTTAGTATATTAGATAATATAACATCTAATAATTATACATAATCTGATTGAATGTTTTGTAAGACAGTGTTTTGTCTTTCAAATACTTACGCTGCCTCAATGACGACTGCCACACCGACAGGCTGCAAGGCCTCAGAGATTGCCATTGCTATTTGCTTTGTCAGGCGCTCTTGGACTGCAATAAGCAAATTTAAGAGTAAAACACTGAGGAAGCAACACTATCATGTTTGGTTGTGGCGAGGAGAGTTGATAGGCAGGATCTACAACAGCAGTCGTTAATTTAACTTTACAAGTAAGACGACAGAAACACAGGAGCACTGAATAAACAAAGAGATAGAGATAAACAACAAACTTAACATTAACATGAGAACGGACACTAGTTCAGTAGTCAGGACACTGATCAGGGGAGTCGGCCATTTTAAGGGTTGTCTCAATCGCAAAATCCTACCAGGGCACTGAAACGTTCACTCCTTAAAAAGTCCCACAATGCACCTTAAAACCAGGGAGCATCGATGCTCACTATGTTCCCTTAACGGAAATTCTGAAGCGCGAAACATAAATCACGTGAGCCGACTCACACATAATGATAAGCGATAGATGTTTTTTTTTTCAAATACAAACCATTATTTAATTATATTCAGGCATAAACATCGCTAGACGGGTAATAAACATAATCTAGTTACACAAGGTCAACTAATAATGACAGGGAACACAGGAAAACAGGAACAGCCCAAACACAAATGAACTAACAGAAGAGGGGCAGCATGGATTCAGTAGTAAAGTCTGAGATTGAGAGATGCTAGCACTGAAATTGTTACACTGGATTATATACAATATTTTTTATATCTAAGTAATGTTTCCAATACTTCCCATTCAAAAGTTATCAGTCTGTAAATCTTTTTTAAAAAGTCTCTTATGCTCACCAGGGCTTAATTGATATGATCAAAAATATATATAGTACAGTAAAAACAGTACTATTGTGAAATATTACATATTAAAATAACTGTTTTCAATTTTAATACATTTTAAGATGTAATTTATTCCAGTGATGACAAAGCTGAATTTTCAGCATCATTACTCCAGCCGTCACAGAAGTTCAGAAATCATTCTAATACTCTGATTTGGTGATCAAGAAACATTATTTTTATTATTATTATTATTTTACTATTATTATTGATGTTGAAAACAGTTGGGCTTATTAATATATTTCTGTGGAAACCATGATCCATTTTTTCAGGATTCTTTGATGAATAGAAAGTTCAAAAGAACAGCATTTATTTGAAATATACATCTTTTGCACCATTACAAATGTCAATTTAATGCATCCTTGCTGAATAAAAGTATTAATTTCTTTAAAAAAAAAAAAAAAAAATCTAATTATCTCTATTTTTCTTGTGGTAAGTATCTAGTGTTAGTTACCTTGAAGCCTGCGACTGTAGATTTCAACAATCCTAAAGAGGGACAAAATCCATAGTGTTAAAACACCAAAAATGTTATCAAACAGCCAATTTAATAGGTAGCTATTTCCTTAAAGGGATAGTTCACTTTGAAATTAAATTTTGGTATGTTTTAGCTTACCTCAAGGGCATCTAAGATGTAGGTGTCTTTTTTTCCGCAGTAGTTTCAATTTTGATATTTTTAGGTCAAACCGTTCATAGATATATATACTATAGATGTCGCCTTGGCTACGGCAGTTCATTGGAACGAATGCCGTAGGCAAGGCGGCATCTATTCTAGTGTATATATTTCTATGCACCAGTCTGCACACACGTCACACAGCAGGATGCGCGCGCGCCCTCAGATCACTTGGACGTGGCTGTGTACAAGAGTTAAAAAACGATATAAATACTGTTCGTTTTCTCACACAAACTGCTCGTTTCGTGTCTTAGGCCATCAATGTGTACTTACGATGGGGAATTGTTTAATTTGGACGATGGGGAATTGTTTTAATTTGGACTCTGTGCATGCTCTTTGAGACCGTGACCATAGACCTGCATTAAATGACTGACAGACAAGAACGGTTTGACCTAAAAATATCAAAATTGAAACTACAGCGGAAAAAAAGACAACTACATCTTGGATGCCCTTGAGGTAAGCTAAAACATACCAAAATTTAATTTCAAAGTGAACTATCCCTTTAAGAGCAAGGAATGAAAAATATTAGCAGAATATTCCTGTTTTTCAGTATGCATGTTGTATGGAGTATTTTTCTATAAATATTGTTTCCTAAATGTATAACTATAGTGTAACTGGTAAATATTCTAGAATTTTTTTGTGATAAGGTTAGTAATAGATATAAAGGCAGCTGTCTGTGTGTATTTTACTCAGGCAAAGGAAGCACTAGGCTGCACATGATATTTTGTGAGGGCAGCAATGTTAATGGTTCCCACAACCACCCCACAGTGGAGGTGGGAGTTGAGGGGGATTTCCTCAGCGCCAGAGGTCAGCTAGTCTGGCGTTTTTCAGATGGGACAGGATACTGTGCCAGGCTTTGGATCTAAGCTTCACGTGAATGGGCTGTGATAACAGAAGAACTCAGCCACTTGTAACTAATATGCTCTTTTTTTCGGTCCCACTCTGATGTGAGAACAAGGCCCTTTATCATCCGTCTGAGACTGGCATACTAAATTGTGTGTGTGTGTGTGTGTGTGTGTGTGTGTGTGTGTGTGTGTGTGTTATATACTCACCTTGCAAGCTTACTGAGTCCAACAACCTTTTTACTTGGCAGATATCCTATGTGAACCTACAGATTAATTAACATAAAGTAATTTATCAGTTTATTTCTTATGTAATACAGCTCATTGAAAAGAACCCATTGACCTGCCAGCACTAAACACACTCCCAGGCCTAGAAAAAATGTATGCGTCAATGATTCCTTCACAACCCATGAAACCGCCTTGTCTAGCACTCAACATCAAGCATAACTTTAACATGGTGAACTGAATGGCTAAATACATTACAATTATTGATGGATATTGAGACATACCTTGCCAAAAAATGGTACTAGATGATGTTCACAAAGTGAAAACATGTCAATATCTTTCACAATAACTAGCTCCTCGTGGTCCTCATCAAAGATGGCATCATTAAGTATATCTGTAGAATATGAAAAAATATATATACAAAAGTTAATTTCTTAACATGTAACTTTGATGGTGTTTTGCTACCGGACACACATAATTTCCACATTAAAATCCTCTCATAAATCAGGTCATTTCAGGAGAGAGGCAAAAACTTAGGAACTAAACTGTGATTAGTTTAAGTAGCCCATAACACCATTCAGAATATTGAAGCGGGTGCTTTCACCATCTGTTGTTGACTAATTGAGCAATTCCAGAATTACGTATATGTAAATTATACAACCCCTCATCAAAGTAGTGGAACTGTCAGACACACCAATGAGTAAAAAGACTGCCCAAACACTGCATACTGAAAAGTATATGGATCAGAATGATATACAATTTTATTTAATAATTGTTAACCTATTAAAATTTTTGGCTTTATTAATATCCATAAACATAACTAATAAAAACCCAATTGGTGATGAGATAATAACTAGCATTATGTTGGGCCCTAGCACAATTGGCTATCTTAAAGTTAGCATGAAACGGAAGCTGTTTCTCAAATAAGAAAAATGTAGGATCGTTGTCGTTTGCTATGATGTCATATGAGTGACAGGTTGTCCCACCCTCGCCATCAGGTCATCAGAGAATAGATGTTGTTGCAAGAGGGAGGAGATGTTACTTTGATTAAAGATTACAAAGGCACATGAAATTTAAAGAAAAAAATATATATAATAATGATCTGCATGGATAACACGTTTATAATAGCCTAAATACTGCAACATTACATAAAAAAAAGGAATTATTTGGATTTCATGTTTAATTCATAAGTGGTATATTTCATATTTTGTGGTGTATTTGTGAAGTGTAAATCTGTAATAAAGAAACTAATTACGAGAGTAGCCTATAGCTGGAAGTGTTCAAGACATAGAAATGTTTAAGCAGATTCCATTTGACCGCTCAAGACACGTCAGCTCGCCCGCCATCTTGGAACGGTCAGCGTGTCTTCACTCACAGTAAGAATCAATGAAGCCATAACATTGCATAGATTCATAGAAACAGCCGCTAATGAGAAATCTATGTATATAACATAATGGTTCAAGCAGCTTGGCTGCTGTTGCTATAGTAACCTCATCCGGTGAAAGTGATTTTGAAGCCGGTGTCTGCTGACAAACTTGTAATCTTACTTTGTGAAGTACTGTAAGTTTGTGCTAAAACGCTGTAAAGACTTCCGTAAAACGAAATCGAGTGAAATTTTTATAATGCTATCATTCTCTGAAAAAATAAAATTAAAATAGCCTGCTTACCATAGATGGTCTCGTGGTAGCCTTTGGTCAGGAACTGCATGGCCTTAGCTGCACGGAGTGGGGTTTTGAGGAGACCCTGCCGGTCAGTGTTCTCTCCCAGACCTCTCAGTATGGTTGTGTACGCCGCCTCCAGAGCAGGTAACCGCGACTCATCCTCCGCCTCTTTCCGGGATGTCTCGTTTTTGTGCTGGACAGCGACTTTTTTCGTATCGACTGTCAGTTCGCTAAAGCCATTACGGCAGAGATACTCTGTGACAATTTTGCCATTGCTAAAACCGTTCAATTCTGCCGCCTTTTGGTACTCCATTGAATGTACTTTAAATGACTATTTAAAAGAGAATCAATTATTACTATTGTATATATATATATATTATATATACTATATGTAGTATAAAAGAAAAGTTTAGTCGTAAATGCAGTCAGACGTCTATTCTTGGTCCTCAGGTATAGGCAGGAGATCGTCGGAGTGCTCTTGAGTTGAGATGCAGTTGCAGTCTAAAAGTCTCTCCCACTCAGCGTGGCATTTATAGGAGCCCTTCACTATCGCTGTGTCCAATTGAGCACGTCGGGATTTAGTGTGAGCACGGCACGCGCTCCGTTGTGTTTTACTCATGTCACACCCTTTTTATGGGGTGTAATTGAATAATGCGTTACAGTCATGCAAACGGCGGAAACTGATTCATGATTTGCTAGTCTGAATGTAAAGACACAAATGAACGTCAAACGTTTGAGCATATGACCTCACGTGCTCACTCATAAGCTAGACCTCCATAAGCTGTATTAGACATGCCAAATTCTTTGAAAGTTTTAAATAAAAGCTTAACAACAATCATAATAAGAGTAGCAATATTAATAATTACACATAATACAGATGTTGTTGTGAAATATAATATAGCCTATAATATAATTTTCAATGGCAATATTTAAAAGGCGCACATAAAAGACCTACACATATTTGGGACTTCCAATTGACATCTATTGTAATTGATATTTGATATCCTCTACCCCTAAATCTAAACCATTACACAAAATTATTTAGCATATTAAAACATTTAATCATGATTTGTATGTTCATTAAGTCATAATTTCCTCACATTCCTTGTACTATCATTTGGTTCCCATAATGCAAATCCTGATCAAAGCATTCATCCATTGAAGAAAGTTTAGAAATCATATGACTGAAAATATTAAAAATAGGGTTATTTCTCATAGCAGCATGTCCAAGACTGATCTCTGTGACAAAGCTCGTTTCCCCAAAAAAGGTCAGTGTTTTATTTTTGCTTGAAATTCAATCATGTGAACGTCAGGCGTGGGCCGATAAGGTGCTTTTAAAAAATCTTTAGATTTACAGTGGGTTATATCATGACTGTATGCAGGTAGACATTTTTATTTCATTAAAAAAATTAAAGAATGAATGGATAAATTATTGAAAGCATGAACAATGAATGCATTATATGTAGAAATTAACGTTTTGGAATTATGCAATTGTTAGCCTACTTACAATGCTCCAGTATACTCAAATGATTTTGCTCAGAAAGTACAAAAGAACACAGAATCCAAGATCATATGAGTAGGAAAGAGAGTAGTAAATAGACATTGGTAACCAAGAATTCATATTTGGTGTCCATGTGTGTATGGGGTTGTTAAAGTCATTTCTTGCATTTTGCACACTATAGGAGTTCCAAAGTTTTCATATGTGAATCTCTTTGGTGGCCGTCGTTGTCGAGCTCCAGATGGTTCCTCTACAGCACAGGTGTCAAACTCAGTTCCTGGAGGGCCACAGCCCTACACAGCTTTGTTCCAACCCTCAACACACACTCACCTGCAGTTTTCAAATAAGCCTGAAGGACTAGCTGATCAGGTGTGTTTAATTAGGGTTGAAGCTAAACTCTGCAGGGCTGTGGCCCTCCAGGAACTGAGTTTGACACCCCTGCTCTACAGGATTCCTTTGCACAGTTAAGTGTTGATCAGGTAAACGTTGCTCTTCAGCAGTTGTTCAGGAAAGCATCGTTCAGCTACCTGTTCAGCTCCAGTATACTCAAATGATTTTGCTCAGAAAGTACAAAAGAACACAGAATCCAAGATCATATAAGGAGATTACTCCATTATGCAATGTACAAAAATAACCCAGCAGCTCCATTGCATTAATATATTGCGTCACCTGACCTTTTTTTCCCTTGTGATGATGATGAAGGGCTCTGGTAAGTCTGGCCTTTGAGAGGTGAAATGGAAAAGTGGCTGACTGGCCAAAAGAATAATTTGTTCCTTGGAAAAATATTCATGCAGAAACATCACAATGGAATTCAAGGGATGAACAGTTTCAGGTCCGGTGTGACATACAAGACAATTGTAGCAACTCATGTAATAACAAGGCATTATGTAATAACTGCACATAATGTAATAATGTTGGTATTGAACATGCACTGTTTTTCATTTAACAGTATGTATACCTTTTTGTTGTCAAATGAAAAAAAAAAAAAATTAAATATTCTCATTTATACTACAGGGCCGTTGAATGCTTGAATCTGATTGGTTGACGAACGTTCTAAGGTGTGCATTATTTTCAGGGAAACGCACAGCTAAAGTAGTTCTAGGCAGGTCTTGACCGCATTACAGTTCCATATCACTTCGCGTAGTTAACTGTAATAACGGAAAATAGGATACAATTCATAACAAGAAAAAGCATTTAGCCCCATGCGCTTGATCTGGAATTTTCAATGTAGCTTCACAATCAATGGAAACATGCAGTTTAATTTGAATAAATAAAGTATATAGTCCAATCTATAATCAATAGAAAATTAAACTGAATATAGGCTAAATAAATGGATAGTCCTGCAGCACAGATTATTATTGCAGATAATATAACAAATAAATAATTATTGATAGGCCTACTTGTTAAAAGGGCTTTGTGTTTCATTTATTTGGCTAGTCTGTCATCTGTCAATAATAGAAAAAAAGAATGAATTCGAATTAATTAAAAGGAATTGAATTAATAAATAAATAATAATATTGACGCACATGATTTTCTTTCTCATTATTGCAACATCTCTCTCTCTAATAACTGCATTAATAACTGGGGACATACTTTAAGGCCGGTTATGAATGTAATTTGATACGTAGGCTATGACTGATCATGCCCAAACGCGTGTTCAGCGCGTTCAGTCTGTGTTCAAAGTCGGTGTTTAAAATCTGCTGCAGTCGATGAAAACAGTCAGAGAATGTGTCAGCTAGTCGTGTGTCTCCAGCATTAGTCTGCTATCAGTGGCTCAAACCTCCGTTACTAACTCTAAAATGACGTTTTGGAATTAGCAACGGAGGCATTGGATTAGATGCGTAAGAAATTAGTCCTACATACAAGAGCGTTTTAATGACAAAAACTTTACAAACGTCTTGAAATACATAATCTGAACAATGTTTCGAGGTGTGGTAACTGTAGTATAAGCGGAATAATTGACTTCGGGCCGTTGAATTATTAGAAAAATAATGCACACCCGAGGTGGTAATGCGGTCACGACGCGAAGCGGAGTGGCCGTTCACCTCGGGTGTGCATTATTTTTCTATTATACCATGGTCTGGGTGAATACTCGATTCTGATTGGCTGCAGGGTGTCCGTTAAAAAGTGATAATGGACACCTAGGAAAGGCGTCCCGTCAATTTGCCTGATGACAGTTCTAAATGATTGCGCTGGCTCAAACTCACTGATCAACTGCTCCGGTCGGGTCGCTGTGGCCACGTTGCTTGGCAACGCCTGAGATATTAAATAGTGCGCTCAACTTAATAAATAAAAACCCTCACGATTTTTACTCTAAAACACATTGAAGTATTATTAATTGATTAAATATTTCTTTCTTTCGTAAGTGACCATGGTATAAGCGGGTTAATGCCCGACGAGGTGTCCATTATCAGGTTTTAAAGCTACACTGTGTAACTTTTTTAGTTGATTCTTAGCAAAAAACACTTAGTTCTTTCAAAAATATATGTGCTCATTAATGTATATTTACTTCTTTCAAGTAATAAAGTATTCTCGTAAATTTATAATCTGCCATTGAAAGTACATACGGGTGAGGGGTTTGAATGCCGGTCGCCATGTTGCCCCTCCATCTTGAAACCACATTAGCCAAAGAGGGACATACCTGTAAATTCAAGCTTCGCCTTTTGCGTTTTTCACTCAGTGACACCGTGACGAATGCGAGGGGGAGATTACTCGCGAGCTCGCGAGTGCCGGCAGATTTGAAAGATAGTACCACATGTGTGTGTGTGTGCGTGCGTGCTCACATTTGAAAGAGAGAATGAAAACGTCAACGCGACAGACAAATCAGCAAGACCATAGTCAATATTGGAGTAACTTTTCCCAGATGGAAAGAGCTCATGAGGAGAAAAGATTTTAAAACGGACGCCGAGGTTGCCTGCTTTCTTCTCGACAGGTAATTCAGCCTGTTGTAATTCATTTGTGTAAATTCTAAGTTTTATAGTTGCTTGTCTAACCATAGCATGGTTGTGCATAACGCCAGATCGACCTCTAGTATAACTTCATCCTCGTGTCAATGGTGAAAAAGTATTGTTTACCTTGTAACATAAATCTGTGCTGCGACGGATCACAGGTAATGAATAGTTTTAAAGGCGCAATTTTTTAAGCTATATAAAAAAAGGACACTGTAAATTTTTGTTATTTTTAATTGCTTTTACTTTGTACACATTGTAACATTAGCCTAATCTGATTATGCTGGGATAGCCGATTCCAAGGGTGACGTTTACCTCCTGACATCTGTCCTGTAGTTTTATTCATTTTAGACGTATTGTTTATTATTGTCATGGACGAAGTGATAACTGGAAGCCATGTTAATCTTGGAATAATACGGCGGCCACCGTAGGAGTTAAAACGCCCTTGGAATTGAGAGGAACAGAAACTAATATTCACTGGGTAGTCATATACAATTTCACCGCTAGATGGGGGTAAAAATCACACAGTGTAGCTTTAATGGACTTCGGCGGAGGCAACCGTCCGACGCGCCGTCCATTAATTTCTGTTAATGGACACCTCGTCGGGCATTAACCCTTACATAATTCAACGGCCTGTCGTCAATTATTCCTTACTTAACTAAGTGTTTTTGGCTTATGCAAATATAAGTACTACTACTACTAATAATAATAATAATAATATCCACATTAATAATAATAGTATAGTAGTACAGCAGTAGTAATAAAAATAATAATAACAATTGTGTGGATATTTAAATCTGGTGCATTTAGGTGAGTTATGATTTACATTTTAAAACTGTAAAGGAATACCAATGATCTTTATGTTTAATAATAAAAATAATAATAGCAATAGTATAAATCTGGTGCATTAGTTTAAGACTTGATTTAGATTTTTAAAATGTAGGCTACTGTACGCGAATACAAATGTTTGTTTGTTGTTGTTGTTTTAAAAAAACTATTACAATTCTGACAATGTTTTGGGTGAGTTTATAATGTAATATAGGCTATTTATCATAATGTAAAAATTGTTATTGCAATATGAGCTCAAGATTTTTTTATGTTTTGAGAAAGTGATTACATTATGAACATTTTATTACATTAGTGACACTTATTACGTTATGTGCTGTAATTTGTAGTACTCCGTTTAGAACGCTTTGAACGCGGCTCAACCAATCAGAATCAAGGACTGGAACTATCCGTTTTATAAATACAAAATAAAATATATACAAATAATTAAATATTTTTGTGACCCAAAAATGCACATTATTACATTATATTATAAACTAATGCAGCTGTTTTGGACATAATTATGTTTTATTTGTTATATGGCACACTTTGTTCTGAGTGTGATTTGTTTGCAATGGTGTTTTGGATAGTTGAAAAATAGTTCAACATTCAGTAAGAATGTTTGACGTTTTTACATTAGTTAAGGTTTTTTGCCAAACAATGTATAATTACTGGAAATTATGTGGTTTAGTACAATTACATTTAAAATTTCTAATCATTTCTAAATGTTTCTGATTTGTAAAAGACAATAAGTGCAGATCCATTTGAGAGTCAAAAGAGTCAGCTCTTATGAGCTGAAAGGAAGGATCTGCATGGCCCACTAAAAAAAAAAAAGAGCTGTGTGCTCTGCTTAATGTAGACCTGCTTTTGACGTTGTACAAGGGTTATGCTCTGATTTTAACAGGCCTGACGTCATCAGTGTATGACAAGATCAAGATATCAGAGCATGGCATGAATCACAGCATCTATGCAAGTAGATCAAATAAGCCATGTTAATGTGGAGACCAGGCGAACAAAATGCTTGCCCCTCAGGCCACATGGGCTGTGCATGACCCATGTGCAAGAACAGAGGAAGAGTTTTTAAGCAATTGATTTTTTTTAAAAAATCCTGGAAAGATCATGCATGCATTTGTTGGGTTGATACATGTACATATACTGCAAGATTTTGCCAAATTAATGATTTAACAGCTAAAACCCTTTTCTTTGCGAATTTAACAAAAGTTGTCCAAAAAAATTAAATAAAAAAGCTCTAGAGTGAACACAATAAAACTATATATTGGTGTTATTTTAGTATTAGCTTTTAAATTTAGAAATGTTTGTAGTTTTTACTATTTCTGTTTAGCTTTAATTTATTTTTATTTCAGTTTAAGTAATTTTAGTACTTTAGCTTCAACTTATTTTTCCAAGTTCAAGTTTTTCATCTAATATTTTATTTTATTTTAGCTTTACTTTAATTTACAAAAATGATTTTGAATAGTTTTAGTTTTAGTTAACAATAGCAACACTGACTAGGAAAAATTAAGGCTAAAGTTATAACTATATATAAAAAAGAAGAACTTTAAGGTTGAAATGTGTTTTCAGGAAAATTATATTTTTCAAGTTATGAATGTGTTCTCAGTGAACTATCGTTTTGTGGCCAAAATGGTGGAAATGTTCAAAAGCTTTTTTGAAACCAAGATCTACACTGTGTGAGAATTTGTTTCGGAAGTAAAAAGTATTAAAAGTATAGGTCTCCATCCATCCATTTTCCAAACTGCTAGTAGTGTCACAGGGATGCTAAAGCCTGCAGCGTCTCAGGCCGTAAGCAGGGAAACACCTTGGGTGAATAGCCATGAAAAGTCCGATTCACAGGGCAATAGGTCTTTCTTATACAGTACATTACATTTGAACTGACCAGAATGGGTCTATGAAACATGTTTGTGATGTACAAATAAACTGCAATTAACAGACACAAGGTCATACAGGAAATGTTAGAGTAGGAAAAGATATCTGTGCAAATCTGCATGGAGAATTTCTTCACGCAGAGGACTTTTTTTATTTGCTGATGACAAGAGGAACGAAAGCTGTGTCGATCACGCTTGAGATACAGGCCATATGAGAAACCATGTGTTCTGAAACAGAAGTTTCCCTTCACAAGAACATGCATTGTATACAGCACAAGCTACGTTCAGCACGTGGTGAAACAAGTCAATAGTAAAATTGTATGACTTTAATAAATAAAAAATGAAATCATGTCATTCCAAACCTGTATGACTATTTCTTCTGTTGACCTTAAAGAGGAAATTTTAAGAACATCATGGTCATTCTTCAGTGAATGTATACTACTGTTCAAATGTTTGAGGTCAGTATTTTTTTTATTTTTTTGTTTTATTAAGAAATTAATACTTTTATTGAGCAAGGATTAATTTATTTGATTAAAAGTGACATTAAAGACTTTTACAATATATATAATGTATATACAATGTAAACTTTCTATTCATCAAAGAATCCTAAAAGAAAAAGTATTATGGTTTCCACAAAAATGTTTTCAACATTGATTATAATAAGAAATCCTGAGCACCAAATCAGCATACTATCATGATTTCTGAAGGATCACGTGACTTTGAAAACTGGAGTAATTGAGCTTTGTCATCACAGGAATAAATAACATTTAAAATACAGTACTGTGCAAAAGTCTTAGGCATGTGTCAGGATTGTGTTCTGTTTCCACCATGTTGGTCTTCATCATCATCACTGTCTTCACCTGTGTTCTGTCATCATCATCATTAGTTCAGTTCTATCACCTGTGCATTGTTAATTAATTCATCACATCACCTGTTGTCTTCATTATCTTCTGGGTATTTAAGTCCTTCCTTTTCACTCTTCAGTTGTTGGTCAATGTTTGTTGTGTTAGCACTCTGTTTGTGCACGCACACTGTTCCGTGTATTCTTCAGTTTAAATAAATATTGAGTGTTTTGGATCGCTGCCTGGAGCTTCATCTTCTACCTTGAGATGTTACAGATTGACCGACCAAAGTTATGGATTCCAGAGATAACCTGTTGTCCCTATTCAACGCAGCCCCATTCATCATCCGGTTGGTTCCTGCCGAGCTGGCATTCCAGTTTGGGTCAGGAATGCCACCCAACCCAGCTCATCGCGCCAGTCCAGCCGAGCCTGCCCTTCACGCCAGTCCAGCCGAGCCTGCCCTTCACGCCAGTCCAGCCGAGCCTGCCCTTCACGCCAGTCCAGCCGAGCCTGCACTTCACGCCAGATATGTCGAGCCCAAGACTGTGAGCGTCATGCCGGGCGCGCCTGTGACAGTAAGCGTCATGCCCGCCGAGATAGAGACTGACAGCGTCATGCCTGCAGAACTATTGTTTTCTTTTATTCCGCCGAGCTTGAAGCTCCCTTCGCCACTGGTTCCGTCCAGCTCAAAGCCCTCTTCATCGCTGGTCTTGTCCAGCTCAGAGCCCTCTTCGCCGCTGGTTCTGCCCAGCACAAAGTCCTCTTCATCGCTGGTCTTGTCCAGCTCAGAGCCCTCTTCGCCGCTGGTTCTGCCCAGCACAAAGCCCTCTTCGTCGCTGGTTCCGTCCAGCTCAAAGCCTTCATCGCTGGTCCCGCCCAGCCCTAAGCCCTCTTTGACGCTGGTTCCGTCCAGCTCAAAGCCCTCTTTGCCACTGGTCCTGCCCAGCTCAATGCACAAAGCACAAAGCCCTCTTCGTCGCTGGTTCCGTCCAGCTCAAAGCCTTCATTGCTGGTCCCGCCCAGCCCTAAGCCCTCTTCAACGCTGGTTCAGCTACCCATCTGTGTCGCTGTGGATTTGCCTCAGGGTTTCCAGGCCTCAGCAACGCCTGGGCCTGGTGATCCCCTGTCCTCGCCTCTGTCCCCTGCACCTCAGACTCCACCTTGGCCCTCCGACCCTTCAGCTCCTCCTCAGCCCATAGTGCCCTCACCTCCGCCGTGTCCCGTCAGGCCTCCAGCTCCACCAGGCTCACTCGTCCCTCTGTCATCTCAGTGGTCAGCCGTCGCCCTGGCTCCACCTCGGGACTCCATGCTACCGGCTGCACCTCTGCCCTGCATCCCTTCGGCTCCACCGGGTTCCGTCTTCCCTCCTGCTCCTCCATCGTCCTCACTCACTCTGGTTCCGCCGCGGCCTTCCGGATTCCCTTCTCCGCCTTGGTCCCATGGGTCTTCGGTTCCGCCTTGGCCCTCCGGACCTGTGGGGTCGCCTCGGCTCTGGGTTCGGCCGGCTCAGTTGGGGATCCCTAAAACCCCTGCTCAGCCTTCATCGCCGTGGCCCCCTGCTCTGCCTGCACCGCCTTGGCCTTATCTTCAGCCTGCTCTGCAACGGCCGCCTCCTCAACCTGCTCCGCCTAGGCCACCCGATGGGTGGTCTCCTTGGCTCCTCCCGTCGTCTCCACCCTGGTCTTTCTCCGCCGCGAGGACGCGCCTCCCGGGAGGGGGGAGTATTGTCAGGATTGTGTTCTGTTTCCACCATGTTGGTCTTCATCATCATCACTGTTACGTTCCACGTGTGTTTTGTCTTGTTTTCACTGGTCTGCGCACGCTAGTATACTTCGCACGTGTTGATTGTTTGTGCTCATTATCTCTCTCTGTTTCTAGCTCGCTCTCGGCCCATAGGCTGCTGAGACTGGCCTAGTGGGACGTCACTCATCATTGGGGCGGCGCCTGGGAGCCAATCAGAGTTGTCCAGCTGGGTTCAAAGGGATGGCGTGCTCATTCATGTTTTCTCTCTCTCTGAAGCGACCATGAGCTCGTGTAGCGGTTTGGGTTATCTGAAATGTGAATTGAGATCCATATAGTGAAGTCTTGCTCTTTGTAGTGAAATGAGTTGTGCTTTGTGCTTGTACTTTAGTACTTGTTATGTTTCAATCTTAGAGTTAATAGTTTCGATGTGTCCTAGTTCAATGCTATGGGTTCCTGTAACACGGCTCTTTGGGAAAGAGAACGACAGGTCAGTATGCCGCGGTATACATAATGCCCGTAGTGTTTATTTGTTAGATACACTAGGTTAGGAGTGAGCGCCACTCTGTGTATGTTTTGTTTTAGTAGCTATTTTACTTGGGTGCCGGATGCACCGAAGATTTTGGTTTTCTTTTTACCTTTTTCTTTAGGTTTAGGTTTAGTATAAGGATTGTTATATTCTGTTTTTTCTTTTGGCGCCACCTTTTTGGTTCTCTTCCCTTTTATTGTTGTTTGATCATTTATATCTTTAACATATAGCGCACTTCATTATTAAGAACTGGATCTAGTGGCTTCGGCTTGGTGTCAATAAAATCCAGTTTGTCTCTAAGTTGAGTCTGTCTTGTGTCTTTTCCACTTTATTCAGCCATCAGCAGTAATAAAATAAGTGTTGCGAAACATCTCCTAGACCTTAATAGATCGTAACACTGTCTTCACCTGTGTTCTGTCATCATCATTAGTTCAGTTCTATCACCTGTGCATGAATTAATTCATCACATCACCTGTTGTCTTTATCTTCTGGGTATTTAAGTCCTTTTTCACTCATCAGTTGTCGGTCAATGTTTGTTGTGTTAGCACTCTGTTTGTGCACGCACACTGTTCTGTGTATTAAGTTTAAATAAATATTGAGTGTTTTGGATCTCTGCCTGGAGCTTCATCTTCTACCCTGAGACATTACAGCATGTTAGTATTTTGGGTTTAAGCCATTTATTTATCAGTTTACATTTACAATTCCTTTTGCCATTAATTGTAATAATTCAGTGAGATTGTAAACTCGCGCTCGATCGACCCAAAGTCCGGCATCCGACCAGCGGGGAAGGTCTTTACTGTCTTTTCTTGTGGCAAAGTATTTGATTAAATGCAATACATTTTCTCATATGCATTTTCTCGTTATTTCATCTGACTCCATAAATGAAAAGGTTTTAATGATATCTGTGCATCATTAAATATGAGGGAATGTTTGACTATTCTTTTTAACTCTTTAATGAAAATAATGTCAAAGTCAGTTAGAATAATCAAATGTAACAATTTATTATGTCAGGTAAATGTATCATGCCAATTTCATAATCAGTTCAGGGATAATCAATACAATAACATTGAATGCTCTAGAATAAAGAGAAAAGATGCAAACCTAACATATAAATACATGATGCTAAGAGTTTTGGTCACTCTTAGCATCATGGGCCAACTTGAGTTACAAAAAGACCAAGAGCTCTTTGCTGCATTTCATTATATAGACAGAACCTCTTTCCCATGGAAACATCTGCTAACAATGGGAATTTACATTCAGAGTTGACACCTTTTGGGGGTATGAGACCATTTGTCTAGAGACCACCTTCCTTTGTGTGGCAGTTATCTCTAAACTCTTAAAAACCTTATTACCTTTTGTTTTACTTATTTGGAAATGAGACAATTGTACCAGTCGCACTGAGACATTGCAAATGATACCAAACATGTATAATACTCGGTGATAAACATTCACATTAAACTATGTATATTCTTGGGTGAATTCAGGTGATTTTAGCATGAGAGAGAGAGAGGGTGAGAGATGAGACTTTCGTCTTGATAGTGCACAAGGGGGAGTTCAAATGTTAATTTCCAGCAAGGTCCTTTGTCTACTCGAGGAGTGGTCGTTCCTCAACCAGTTCTTCCAGTTTTTCCAGTCTTACAAGATGTTTGTATGCATAAGGAGTCTGACAACAGCTGGTATGCTCCACACAGAGATCAGGGGCCGTATTCACAAAGCATTTTATCTTACCACTAGGAGTACTCCTAAATCGCACTAAAATATTTTAGCTAGGAGTTTTCTCTTAAAAGTTATTCACAACGCCTTTCAGACTTAGTAAAGAAAAATGACAACTCCTAAACTAAGAGTGAGTCTTCGTTGCTATGGATGACGTCATTACTCATGCACGAGCTTGACTGAAGTGACCACCTTGATTGGCTGATGATTGTAACGCGGGAATGATTCCAAACACCTCCCCTACGATGATGAGTGACAGGTGACAGGGCTGAGAATGCGTGCGCTACACAAGTAGTGCGAAGGACGGAAGATGATGAATAACTGAATAAATAGCCTAAATGAATAAAGAGTAAGGCAAAACAAATAGCCTAGTAGCCTAATGAAACATATGGATTGATGCAATATCTTTGCAACATTATTGAATTAATCTGTCACTATATGCCTCTGCCTACGTTTGCAAAGAGAAGAACATTTTAATTTGATTCACAATGAAACGTTACAAATAGTTTACATGCAATGAGTAGCCTAGTTTTGGTTGTTGTTGGTGGCGTTATTGCATCCCTAGTTATGCCTACAATGCAGAATTGTTCCCTCGCGATTGGAAGCTCCGCATACGCATTTTAAAACATCGCAACGTGAAATGCCACAAAAAGCGGTTTGTGAATAGGTCTTAGTGAGTTAGGAGTCCTCTCGACTTCTTTTAAGCTGTCCCAGGCTTAGGTGCTACTTTTAGGGCTAAAATGCTTCGTGAATTACTCTTAGTGAAAAAAATTAGGAGTCCTAAAGTTAGGAGTGACACGCCCATTATTTTTAGGAGTTGCTCCTAAATTCGCCAGTTAGGAGCTACTTTTAGCCTTAAAATTCTTTGTGAATACGGCCCCTGATCTCACTGTCATCGATTCAACCATGACATCAGCACCAGACCCTAAAACTCCACCCACTCGTTCACTCTCACCCGAATACTAACCTGCAACACCTGACACCACTCTTTAAGGACTCCTACACATATTCACCCATGCCATCCTCAGTTTGTCTGGTCTAATCAATCCCTACCTGTGTATGGACTTACCTGACTCTCTCTGCATCAGTAGCTGTGTCCCAATGTGAAGGCTGCATCCTCCGAAGGCCGTATTTGAAGGCCGATTGCATCACCACGGCGTGATGAAGGCTGTCCCAATTCAATTCTGCATCCTTGGAAGGCCGTATTCGAAGGACGGTTGCGTCATCGCACCGCGACGAAGGCTACCCTGATTCAAAAGCGACGCCAAATGCGCCCTTCGTTTCCCCGTGAAAGGAGGGATACATAAATGGACACCAGAGAATGTCTAATAAGGCCCGCAACATCCTTAATACCATGTCCTCCAGTAAAATATAAAACATAAAAATGACAATAGCCAATTCTGGCTCCATAGCTGTTAACTCAATTATATCAAATGAATTATCAGGATGGCAGCATACTCTCGCACCATTGCTTGGCGCCTGGAGCGGTAATCGGGAACACCTGGCTGCGCAATTAGGAAATCCTACGGAGGCTACATGGTGCATCCTTCGGAGGACGCATAGGCTGCATCATTTGAAGTCCGCGGCCTTCGAAGGATGCAGCCTTCACATTGGGACACAGCTTGTGTTTACCTGCCATCATCGCACCATCCTTTCCTCAAGTCATTAAGTACCTGCAAAACCCTCTAAGTTAAGTCTGCCATATAACCTGCTTATCTTGTTTTTAATAAACATCCAATACCTGCATTCCTGTTGTCTGCTTCTCTGTTATATGACAGAAGTCCAGACCACAAAGTATTATGGAAATCAGAGGTCACTTACTAACAACATCTGACCTGTTTGCAGATCTGGTCCAACAGCTTTGTTTGTCACTACAAACATCTGGCACAACTCCTTCACCACATTCACTCGCCAGTCCCATGGCTCAACCAGCAACATTCTCAGTCGAGATGCAGCCCCGTCCCCAACAATTCCAAACCGAACGAGCTAAGGTAGCTTTCATCATTTCTCTACTCACTGGTAAAGCATTACAAGGGGCAAAATCGACCTGAGGCCATAATGGTTCCATAATGAACTCATTAACAAACTTTACTGATCATTTCAAGGAAGTGTTTGGTCAGTCGGCTAATTCTCTCTCAAGGTGATGATACACAGGGCAACTTTTTGAGCAATGTTGCCGTCAACGGGCAACCAAATGAGAGACAGGGCCCACGACCGATCTAAATTATCCAGATCCAGAAATGTATTGCCCATTTTCAATGGGAAAGTACGGGCATGCACAAACATGTCCTTAAAACAACCCTTAACGTTCATTTTCAAAACTGTGCAACTCACCGAGTGGTTAGTGATGTTCGTTGATGTTCCAAAACAAGTAGCGTAGCGAAATACAGTTTTTGTCGTGTTTTATTTGGCATTTTGTTAAATCCCATTGATTTCTGTATCTGAAAAAATAGTTCCACTATAGCAAATAACACAGATTGAAATCATACATTGCACCGATATATTTGGTTTTAATCATCAACGAACACCACTAACCACTCGGTGAGTTGCAGTTTTGAAAACGAACGTTAAGGTTTGTTTTAAGGACATGTTTGTGCATGCCCGTAGCCAGCCACTCTGAAGCGGTCAAAGGCGATTCTAAACGAGTCAAAAAGTCGAGACAGGAACCATTGTCAAAATTTCTGTGTCCACCACTCTAGTTCATCCAAAACAAACCAGAAAAGAGACTCAAAGTGCTAAATACCAGAATTATCCTTTAAGTGGTCTAAATGTATTTGTATATAGATCGTCTGTGGAAGGCTTAGGAGCATAAAATGTTCGTCCAATCATTGAACTCTCACAGACATCACACATCATCAGAGCGTTTCATGCTCTGCAGACTGAGGGTGCGTCTCGATCAGCTCCCTAGTTCAGTATTCAGGGCACTGTTCAGGGAGTCAACCACGTTAATGCCTGAAATGTTGCACGTATATGTAACAAGCAAAGTATTTATCATAATATACTTTATGTTCCATGGTTGTGTTAGTGCTGCTGTTTTTTTCTCTTTCTGGGTGTTTCTCAATATGCGTTCTTCAGCGATCTTGCGTCCTTGTGTTCTCGTTTTACGTCATCATAACCGTCGAAGTTCAGACCCAATTCTCAAGAACGCAAGTACAGAGGACGCATGAAAGAACCCGGATGTGTTCTTGATACCGAGGATGCATCGAATGCAGACTTGAGCTAGTACTCGCCTGGTGTCCCAGAAGTCATTGCGGCCGGTTCCGAGTTCGTTCTTCCAAGGAAGCTTGGCAAGACCGGTCTCCACGAGAACACAAGTCCGTTCTCTGCGTTCTTGGAATTGAAAAACAGCCTCTGTGTCTCTGCATGTCTCTGCCGCTCTACCAAGTGCAGAAGAGAGAGAGGTGATCGCTCACACCTGCTGCTCGTTATGCTGGACAAGCTGCATGTTCATGACCAGACAGAGAGAATAATGTCACCTGTTCTTTCCTCTGAGAAAACGGAGAGAGAGAAGCCTATGCTGAAACGCTCAGACCGCAAACGTGTCTTTTTATTGCTTGGATCCAGGTCACATTATAAGTGACTGCAAAGCATTGAAACAAAAGACTGCTGCTGAAAAATCCAAGAGTGTAATTTTTGCTCAAGCTGGTTCTGTCTCTGACCACTCATTTCCGCAGCTCCAGAATTCTGGCTACCAACCCTTTCTGTTAACTGGTTCTGTGTCTCTTTCAGCTGTCTTACCTGGCCGACCTGTATCCATTCTATGAGATACGGGGGCAGCACAGTCCTTTATTCTAGCTGACACCTTACCTTTCTCACCCGAAACATACTCTGGTACAGATGTATTAGTTTGTGGGATTGAACTAGGCTGTGTTAAAGTACCATTGCATACTGTCTACTTGAAATCTGATTTGGTCACAGGTCCCGCTCAGATTGGAGTGAGGACTGAACTGCCGGTGGGGGATGTAAGTCTCATCCTTGGGAATGACATAGCTGGAGGTAAAGTGTTCCCTAACCCTGTTGTAGTGGATAAGCCTAATGTGTCAGGACAGCCGGATGTTGCTGCTCTTTTTCTTGCTGCCTTCCCTGCCTGTGCTGTTATTCGAGCACAAGCTCGAAAGTGGGATGATGTTGTGAACCTCACTGATTCATTTATAAACCCTGTGTGAGATGTTTCAGAGTGCACACTGTTCATTAAACCTGAATTGTCTTCCGCTTATGAAAATAGCCCTGATTCGGCCACAACTTCCTTAGAAGCTGAGAAGGAGGGTTTAACTGCTGCTCAAAAGGCTGATCATTCTGTCTAGATGCTGCTGTCACTCTGGAAAAAAACCCTGGTGGTCCAGTTACTTACTATTGGGAGGATGATATTCTCATGAGACGTTGGTGACCGCAAGTGAATGGGGATGTGTTAGTAGTACATCAACTTGGGTGCTTCTCAATATCCCTCCTCGTCTCCTCTCTCCTCCGTCCTCCATCCTATGACCCGGAAACCGATCGAGCTAAGGCATCTTGAAGGACATCTCAATTCTCTATTTGTACCGTGAGAAGGCGAGGATCGAGGAGTGAGGAGGCTTCCAGAGGGTGAGCGAGGATACACAGGTGTATCCTGTGTGGAAGTGTTTTATCGACTAAACATGACGCACGTATAAATTCTCCTCCCCCTTCACATCGATCACAATAATTTTAATTTATACTTTACCTTTGCAGTTTATATAAACCACACATCTCACATATTTCAACAGGGTATCTTGCATTATTATTATTATTATTATTTATGAATTTCTTAAATAACCAAACTTCACCAACATTAGGGCAGATCCTTTGAGCGCAGCTGATGACGCTATAAAGGGACGCTCGAGTGATCAAGTATTCCACTGTATAAAAAAGCATTCATTCGATTCCTCCGTCTTCATTTTCTTTCCTTGCAGCCTTCCTTCGCATCCTACAGGGGGTGGAGCTGAGACTCAAGGAAAGGAAACGAGGATGCACAAATAAGAACTGAGAAACACCCTATGTTCTACCTTCTGCTTACCGCCCTCAGGTCCTGAAGCTGGCGCATGAGCACCCCCTGTCTGGTCACTTTGGTATCACTAAAATGTATAAACGAATCTTAAAGTACTTTTTCTGGCCCGGACTGAGGAACAGTGAAGTGAAGTACTGTCGAACTTGCCATGAATGTCAAATTTCAGGTAAGCCTAACCAGACTGTTCCCTCTGCTCCTCTTCATCCCATACCTGGAATGAATGAGCCATTTGAACGCTTGATTTTGGATTGTGTTGGACCATTGCCTAAATTGGGGCACCAGTATATTTTAACTCCAATGTGTGCTGCCACACGATTCCCAGAAGCTGTTCCCTTGCGTTTTCTGAAAGCTAATGTCATAGTCAAAGAGATCATCAAGTTCTGTTCAACGTTTGGACTACTGAAGGTCATTCAAACTGACCAGTGCTCCAACTTCACCTCAAAGCTGTTTGCTCAAATTTTAAAAGAGTTTCTCACCAAATGTCTAGCGCATATCACCCAGAGTCACAAGGGGCATTAGAACGTTTCCACCAGACTCTCAAGTCTATGCTTCGTACATACTGTGTGAGTACTGGTAAAGACTGGGTAGAAGGTTTGTCTTTGCTGCTGTTTGCTGTCAGAGAAACTGTCTTAAGAGTCATTAGGATTTAGTCCATCCGAACTAGTGTTTGGTCACACAGTTCGTGGTCCACTAAAGCTTCTTCATGAACAGCTCATGTCAAAAACCCCACATGCTACCAACCTGTTAGACTATGTCAGTAACTTCTGTGAACAACTGCATAGTGTGTGGGACAGTGCTAAGGCTCATCTCTCATGTACACAATCCAAAATGAAGGCAAGGTTTGATAGGAAGACTACCAAGCGCAGTTTCGAACCTGGTGATCAAGTGCTTGTCTGTGTTCCTGTTCCTTACTCGGCACTACATGCTAGATTTGCTGGTCCCCACAGTGTTGAGAAAAAGTTGAGTGAGAGAGACTGTCATTTCTACCCCAGATCGTAGGAAAAAGAGCAGAGTTTGCCACATTAATATGTTAAAGTCTTAGGTAAGTGTGAGACAGTAATTACATCTAATAGGGAAGATGTGTCTGTTAAGCCTGCTGTGGTGTTGCCTGCTGCTCTTTGCTCTTCTGTTGATGACCCGGATGTGGGTGAATTACCTGCTGAACATTTTCAAAATTCATGTGCTAAGTCAACTTGATGACTACCTTGCATACTTGCCTCAGGGTCAAAAAGAAGCTCTTATTCATTTGATTAAGTACCCCATGTTCTTTTCTGATGTTCCCAGCAGAACCTCTATGATCAAACATGACATAGATGTAGGAAATAGTCCGCCCATAAAGCAACACCTGTAGCATGTTAATCCCAAAAAAATGCAAAGGGAAGTTGAGTATCTTTTAAAGCATGGTCTTGCCACACCTAGCCATAGTCCTTGGAGTTCTCCTTGTTTATTAGTGCCTAAACAAGACTCGACTTTCCGTTTCTGCACAGATTATCGCAAGATAAATAGCGTGACAAAGCCAGATTCCTTTCCTCTGCCTAGAATGGAGGACTGTGTTGACCGGATGTCACAGTGTCTGGTTTGGGTTTCCCTGGGTAACCATTAGAGGTCCTCTTCCACGGTGTCATTCACTCATTTAACTACATTTCCCATCATCCTGTTCTGTCACTCATTGATCATTACACACAGCTGTTTCCTGTCACCTTGTTTGTATCTGTGTATATATACCCTGTCTGTTTCAGTGTTTGTCATGGAGTCCTTGTTTGATGTCCGTGCACTTCCATGTTTCCATGCCTGTATTGTTTCGTGTTTTCTGGACTGCCTTTGTTGGATTTTGACCTTTTGCCTGACTTGGATTATGATTACGGATTACCCTAATAAATTGCTTTTGGATCTTACCTACCTGTTTGTGTGCGTTCCGTGACACCGGATTGGTAGTGCACACTTTGTGACGAAGGTTGACCTGCTGAAAGGTTATTGGCAAGAGCCATTAACTGCCCGTGCATCTGAGACCTCTGCCTTTGTGACCCCTGACAACCTGCTGCAATACTCTGTTATGGCCTTTGGGATGCGACAATGCTCCCGCAACATTCCAAAGGTTGATGCAGCGAGTGTTGTCAGGAATCTCTAACTGTGCAGTCTTCTTGGATGATCTTGTAGTTTACTCTCACACTTGGGAAGAACATCTAAGTACCCTTGGTGAAGTTTTCAATGCATTAGCCAGTGCATCACTAACCCTTAACCTGCTTAAATGTGAGTTTGCCAAAGCAGTTGTTACCTATTTAGATAAAAAGGTAAGTCAGGGTCAAGTAAAACCTGTGGAAACTAAGGTAGCAGCTAGACTTTCCTCCTCCCCATAATAAGCGGGAGTTGCAGCGTTTTCTCGGGATGGTAGGATACTATCAGAGCTTCTGTAAGAATTTCGCTACAGTGGTCACTCCTTTGACTGACCTGCTTAGTACTGCCAAGAAGTTGTTTTGGTCCTCTGAATGTGAGTCTGCCTTTAACGCTGATAAAGACCTTTAAGTAGTGCTCCTGTACTTTCTGCTCCCTGTTTCACTCTCCCGTTTAAGCTGCAGGTAGATGCCAGTTACTTAGGTGCCGGACCACCACAACAGAAAAAGCAGCCACCTTTAACAGTTCCTCCTGAACCAAAACACTGAGTTTTGCTGCCTTCTTACCATAACTACTGTAATTTGGAAGAGATAGAAATCCATTATACTCTGAGTCAGGTGGTCCAGGTCAGTCCTCTTTAAGTTGATTTTTTTTCATTATTATTGTAATGTTATGTGCTTTGAAACATTTGATAGTTTAACGCCATCTCTCGTGACACTTTTGTTCAAGTGTTGCTCCCTGCTGTATGTGTTCATGTGTTTTGAAGGAGGCGTGGCTTTGGAGACGCTCTGAAGGGAGGGTGGGATCTTATGCTTTCAAATCTAAATCGCTATTGCTAGCCTCTCCGAAAATTGCCTATATAGGCCTACCTTTGATGGCAAGAGGAATGTTTGGAAATGTAAACTGATATTTCCTACTGACACACTAGAGCAAAAGATATAAATAACTGGCTTAAAAAAATGTATTTGTTGAAAATACTAACATGCTTAGGCACTTCTACACAGCACTGTATATTAAAATAGAAAGCAGTTATTTTATATTGTAATATTTCACAATATTATTGTCTCTTATGATCAAATAAATGCTGCCTTGCATGAGACTTTCACAAACTTTAAAAAAATCTTACATACGTAAAGGGACAGGGGCTTTAAAGTGAAATGACAAAACCGCACCATGCATAATATCACACAAATATGATTAAAGAGTAAACTGGAGTATATAGAAATCTGGTAAATCCTGTTTTATACATGGCAACACATTTGTAAAATACAGACGGTTTCTTCTTGGCAGAGAGTATATTGTTACTGAAAATATTATAAAAAGAAAATATTATTACTATAATTTCCTTACTTTAATGCTGCCTTTCATTCTAGTGTCATGCCCTAATTCAGAGGAATTTGTGCTTCAGCCAAAGATCTTGTGATTTCTCTGTTCATTCACATGAATTCTCAAAGCTAATGCAATGACTGTTAACAGCCATTGATCTAAAATATCCATAGAAAATCTTATTAAAACAACTCACTGTTTTAAAAGTCCTACCACTGTCATCACTGAAAATGTTGATTTACTGTTAGATAACAAAAAACAGCATGTATGCCTAGCAAAATGTATTATTATTAACGGTGCAACTGATCAGATTAAAATGAAGTAAAATACCAATAATTAATCGCCCACTAAAAACAACAACAGCAATGTACAGATATGTCTGACTGGTGTGTTGTGGTTAAAAAGGGCATTTTTATGTTTTAAGCAGATTAAATCAGTAGGGGGCACTATATCACTTTTTAAATGGATCTTTAATATGGAATTATTTCATAAAGGTCAATTAAACATCTTTGCATGATATGGGAGGTAAGGGGCTTTAAATGCACTAAACTAAAAGCATGAAACCTACTGCATGACATTCACATGGATGTTTCTATACCTCCATTCATTAGGTTGGGATAATAGAGCTCAGAGTTACCTTTATAGGATATTTTGTTGGTTCCGTCCAAATGTTTCCAAAGATCTAGCAATTAAAGAAGTACAAACAGAAGTACTGAGCACTGTTGTATCACTGCTATGAGTAATAAGGTGGGAGAACATTTTTGCCTAATCTTGCTCATGTGAATATTGCTGACTTGGACTTTCTAAAGTCGCATGCTTCTATAATCCACAAAGAGCCATATGAATATCAAAGCCGCACATGCTGAGTATGAGTAGTAGGCCTACTGTAGGAGATGAAAAGGAGGTTTTTAGAGTCCAAGCACACATGAACTTTACTGTAGGCCAGCAGTTGACACTGGTTTACAGAGGGATTTTAAAGAACAGCCTGCCTTTGTCACACAACATAAACCCATGTCACATGACTGCATGAACGGAACCAGGGATAAAGGGAGACTCACTCACATGATAGTCAAGACTGTTTAATTCTCTCAGCTACTCTTACCAGAACAGTCAAAGAACTGTCAACTTTTTTCCCCTTTTTGTGATTTTTAGAAGTGGGCATATCATTTCAGTTTTATTATTTTTTTCTTCTACAAAGTAGAAAAGCAGATTTCATTACGCCTACAAATCCGTTATCGCAAAATCCAATCAATCTACATTGTTTCAACGTCGTGAGTAGCCTATCACGACGTAGAACCAATGTAGAACGATTTCAAAAGTAATCTTTAAATTTTGTTCGGATTATTCTTTCTATGCAATTATATGGTGTCATTGTGGTTACTTGTGTCTGGTCTAGTTACATAATCGCCCTAAATACAGTAGATAAAGAAACACGTTATGCAAGTTACGATCCGATCGCGAGCGTCTGTTTTTATGTTGTCAGCAGACAGTTAATTTATAATTTCCACTCAAACTACCAGCTAAGTTATACATCCTGAGGCTGTCGTCCATCACCACTGTCTGCGTCAGTGTCTGGGCTCAGTAGGCTGGATGTAGTGATGTATATGAATCTTGTACTTGTACGAGTCACTCTTTTGAATCGGATCTCTTTTTATGCATCTGTTGAACCGGTTCACAGCTGTCTCAACGATTCACAACTCAAATTGTTCGGACATGCCCGATTCGCAGTATAAACCGAAAACTAATCAGATTAAGCAGATAAAGTGAACCGAGGATTTGATGAGGCGAAAAGTAAGTTAGCCTACTTTAATAACCGAAATGCAGGAATGTTACAAATTAAACGACCTAAAACATTTTCATTGTAGTTTTATCAGCATATATGTCAAAACCGTTTTGGATATAAGTATTTCATTAATGCAAAACCTGTAAAAATATGAATTAGTTTTAGTAGTACGTATATTGGCTAAATCGTGGATGCAACAAACTGAACTGAAATACAATATTACTAGTTAAAAGTTAAAAATAGGCTATATAATTATTTATTGTTTTCTTATGCAATCAATAATAAACCGTAAACAAGAAACACTATAAACTGCAAAACGACCAAGTATTGGCGTAATCACGTGAAAGAACGTCTGAATAATTTTTGAGCCGATTCTTTGAAACAAATTGTTCAAAAGAACCGATTTACGGAATTGAGTCTGACATCGTTTCACTAGCTGGAATTCGAGCGGGGAAGTGACGCTTTCTCCCAAAGTCTTTCCCCATCCGTATCCGCCGGAACACAGAACTTAGCGCAATTGGAGTCCCTTGATGTCAGTCAACAGCAGATTTGCCACCACCTCTCCTGATTCTCTTCTCTGCTGCACTTGGCGACCATATCGGCCGTCAGGGAAAGAAATGCCATCGGGATGAGGAGATCGTAGGCCATGTAAATACAAAGTATAAAATGTTAACGATTTCATCGACACATCGATGTGCTGTTTGCTTTTCGAATATCGCAGTTATGGTCCCAATAGTCTCCCGTCCGTTTGTTTTATCCACCACCGTCTCTAGCCTCGGGAAAATGTACCCGACTATTCTTGGTAGCATTTTTTTTGCAAACAAAAGAAGACACCCGAAAAAGCAATAAAAGAGCACGACAGAAGGATCGGTGAGTTCATCTCTCCGTGTGTTGTAAATGCGTATCGATTATTTTATGTTATCGCGCATGTTCGATGGCTTTTTAAGTAGTTTTTTTTTTTTTTTTTTTTTCAGTCGGCCCCCTTTTCTAATGTCCGAAGCCGGTTGAACTAAAGCAAGCAAGAGGAATGTATAGAGATATTTAAAATGACGTACATCGAGTTATTAAGCACTTAGATTAATGTAATTCATGATATACAGTAGTTCTAATATCAGGTAAAGTGCAGAGAGGATCATGAAGGCATCTACAAAAATACCGCTATTTCCATGCCTGGATTGACTAGGCTACTTAGACTCGCTGCAATGTTATTACAAAGGCCTATAATTTTTGTCACGAAGGTGAATAAAATATGGCCTCTAATTTTTCTATTTATTTGATTTCTATCTATTTGAATGGGCCTAATGTTAAACACATAAATGTATTTCTTTTTATCTGAGGTGTATCCCCATGACATCCCATGAAATTATGAGACATGTCAAACAATAGAAATGCTTGGCCTATGCCATTGAGTAAAATCAACCTGAATTCAGTTCTATGGTATTAGTATTAATGTAAATAATGAGATAAACCTTTGTGTGGTAAAGGTCATTTTTTAACACATTTCTTACATGTAACTATTTGTGCATGTAAGTTGTATAAATTGGACACCAATTCACCAAGCACGCATTTTATTACCATGTAGCATGTGTTTTATTTTAATGGCAATATATTACCTTTATAGGGGCAACATTTTATTTCTAACCATGTAAAATGTTCTTCCTTTGTCAAAAACTTCCAATTGAATCTGTTACAATTATGGCCATTACGTGTGTATCAAGTCATGAAATTAAATATGAAAGAAGCTAAAAACTACAAGACTAGATATCATAAGACATTGAACACTAGAATATGCTTTTGAGAGAGATGACAGCTGCAGGTCACTACAGTGTCTGCGGAGAAACAAAACCCATACTGAATCTATTAAAAGAAACTCCTAGAATATGTATTATAAAATATGTCAAATGTTAGATAACAGATAAATGTACTATGTCCTCCACATTTTAATATCTGGGATATTTTTGTAACTTCCGGAGGCAATTTGCCCTGAGCCCTGGCTAATTCCTGATTTTCTAGTCAGCATATATGTTCAAATGAGTAAAAAGTGCATTGATCCAAATGTATTTAAGTTGGAAATGTTACTCAACATAGGCTTAATGCCTATCTATCCTTAAAAGGGAGTTGTGGGCCATTGTTGCATAAGATACACAGTGGTGTAACCTCCGCTGGCCCATAAAACCTCCTTAAAACTACAGCTTTACAAAGGTCTGGATTTCAGAGGTCTGGTTTCCAAAAAGTGTGGTTTGTGGAGATTGAGGAGGCCTGGGAACATTTTCTGTTTCTGCAAACTTCCTGACACTGCTAAAAGCGTTTGAAATATTATCTAGCTAGCTCAGGGTATCACCGATACATTTTCTTGACACGCAAGACAATTAGTCGAGAGTGAGAGACTGCAAACTCCTGCTGGCATATTTCCGTGTGCAGAGGTTAAGGCCTGCCCAGATATTTTAGTTGTCTTGAGCGGGGCTTATGCGTTGTAACAGACGTTTCCTAGAAAGCTGCTTCACTACGCTTAAGTACATCAGTGACACTGTAGTCCTACAATAAGGTCTCATTTTTAATTTGAATGCATTAGCCAACACGAGCTAACAATGAGAAGTATATTTTTTACAGCATTTATTTAATCCTCTTTAATGCTAGTTATTAGTTAATAAAAATTAAAATGTTCCTGTTCATAATGAATTATCTTTTGATTTTAGAAATAATTCTGTAAATGACGAAATTAGCGTAAGATAAATAAATGCTGTAACTAGTGTTGATAACTAACAGATGAATTGAAAATTAACTTCCAGGTGGCTAAGTTATATGGGTCATACTAGTCTCAAATACCAATGCTAATAGATTTATTTAAGTTTTTTTTATTATTATTATTTTTATATTTGAAAGAAATTAGGAGATTAAAATGTAGGCTGTATTAACTGTTCAAAAGTTTGGGGGACTGTAAGATTTTCTTTAAGTTTTAAAGTCTCTTCAAGTCTGTTCACCAAGCCTGCGTTTATTTGATCAAAAATACAGTAAAACTGTAATATTATGAACTATTAATATAGAAAAAACTGTTCAGAAATCAGGCTCAAGAAACGTTTCTTCTTATTATCAGTGTTGAAAACAGTTGTGCTGCTTAATGTTTTTATGGAAAACATGCCAGATTTTTTTTCAGGGTAGTTTGATGAATAGAAAGTTCAAAAGAACAGCGTTTATTTAAAATAGAAATCTTTTGTAACATTAAAAATGTCCCTTCTGTTGATCTTTTGATTATTTTATTGCATCCTTGCTGAATAACAGTATTAATAACTTTCCAAAAACTAATCTCAAAGTAACTTAAACAGTTAATGCTGTTACGTTTGATATTGATACAAAAATGCATGGTTTTCATTTAATCACATGGATCATGATCAATATTATTTATGGATTTTAGCTTGTATTGTTCCTAGCGGTTTAAACGACCGGTGTCGTGTTGAAACGAAGTGCCACATTTTTTCATAGAGCACCTAAAGTAAAACATACCAGTGCAGTGGCTCTATATCTATCTTATCTATTGTGCAAGGAAGAACAATCCACTCTGTCTGCCATCCAGGTCGTGGATGTTATCATCAACTCTCAGTGGGACTTTTACACTTAATGTACTACACAAATTTTACTTTGCATAATATAAATGCTTATTTCATGTGTTTTCTCATACCGTCAGAGAAGAGCATACTTCACATCAAGTAGTTTCCGCAGTTACTGAAGGTGTGTGTGGTCGATAGGGGCTCTTTCTCAATCTCATGTGGTTCTCAGACTTTTATCAGAAGAGCTCAGGCATGCCTGTAAACTGAATTTTAGCGTGGATATTTTTTTCTCAAATGACTGTGTAGAGTGTCTTTCCTGCATGAGGACGAAGCGGGCTGCTCTGGACTGCTTCCTCTTCTGGCGCGTGGGTGCTAGAGATGTCTGGTGTAGAATTTGGCTGCAGTATCAGGTGAAGGGCGGCGAGACCTGGGAGGGGGGACAGAGGGGGCTGGGCCCACGCTACCAGGAAGCAGAAGCTCTGGGCAAGGCTTGTTAGCGTTCTTGGTAGCAGAAACCCAAGCTGAGCAGAGAATAGCATAGTATTTAATGGGCTGGTGTTTTGTGATCTGGTGCCAGGATTCATCCGCAGACGCTCCTGTTGCATCTGGTCAATGGTAGAACAAGGGGAACAGAAGAACAGATCCACTAATCCACTAATACGCTCTAACTGGTTAAAGCAGAAACACTAGTTGCGGAGTGTCCTGTAAGCTGCAGAGTAATGAGGATTTAAACGGGTATAGGTACTTCTTGTGTTTTAAATAACATTTTAAAGTTAAATGCATCAATATTGTGCCTTTTGAGAGTTCAAATTGAGAAGGTTCAACTTTTGTTCAAAGTGATACCATGTTTTTGCAAAAAGTCTTTGCATTGACTTGTACCTGGACTTTAAAGTATACTCAAATCTCTTTTTAGTTGTGATATAGTGCCTTAGTCTATATGCATTACATTCATTCTGGTGTTTTAGGAAGCCAAATAAGTAGACTATAATTAATAATAATAATACCTTTATATTATTATTATCCGTAATACATTCGTATATATTTACGAATAAATGTAAGTTAATGTTTAAGTATAATATTTTAATTTACAGTAGCGAAATTACTTTTATTACTTTTGTCCTAATTTCTTCACTTGCAAGAGATACAGCCTTGAGCTTTTATTTTGGTGGAAAAATGCAGTTGAGCTTTTATTTTGGTGGTCCACAAAAATATTAGATATGTAAATGTGAAAATAATAGTGGCCGCTATTCTACTTTTTCATATGCAGTTTGAATCAGCAATCCAGCTGTATCCTGATTTAAACTGCATTTGAAAAAGTAGAATTGAGGAGCTAAATGTACAATTTGAAAAAGCTATTCATAGTATTTCTGTACTTTCTCACAAACCTCCATCTCATTGCTCTGTATTACTGCAGTGTATGTGAGTGTAAAGGCTGAAGTTTAAAATGTACTATGTAAATAAATGTATAGGAAAAATTACTAAAACTAAAGATGGTTCTGGCTTAATGGTTTGCTGAATATTATGAAATTAATAGATCAGATTTATTTTTATTCTAATCTGTAGTCATTAGTTCAGTGTATGTCTATAGAAGTTTGAAGAGTGGAATCAATTGTTAGTTGTTTTTTATGGCTGTACTTTTTTTTTTTTTGCTTATAATTTAATTAAATACATAAAATGGCAAAACTAATTTGATGTCCTAAAAAGCTAGACTTCCATTAAGAACATTAATACATATATTATATAACACTTCAGAGATTTTTAGGTGGAAATGTAGTGTCATGAAAATGTAAGAAAATTTTGTGTTATTTACAGTGGCGTCCAAAAGCTTTTTTTATTTAGACCTGCAAACAAAGTTTCAGGATAGGCTACATAGTTAAATTATTTAAGATTTTTAATAGCTTGCTTAAGAAATCAAATTTATGACATTGATAATGTGAACTCCTTTATAGAGATGGTCAGATGTTCTTCCACTGAAGCACAAGATACTCTTTGGCTCATTCTGAAATCATGCTGGGGAACGTGATCTTTTCTTTTTTTAAATGCTCTAATTAAGCAGTTAATCCAATAAGTAATGGAAACATTTGTGTTCAATTAGAAGCATTTCCAGTCACTGTAAACCTGAATAAGTTGGCAAAAACTAAAAAAAAAAAGTTTTATAAGCAGAACTAGCATATTTTTATTTTGTAATCATACATTTTAATTAGGGCTGTCAAAAGATTAATCGCGATTAATCGCATCCAAAATAAAAGTTTGTTTTTAATAATATATGTGTGTTTACTGTGTATAATTAAATTTGTATATATAAATACACACACATGCATGTATATATTTAAGAAAAATGTGTTATTTATATATAAAAAAATTATATTTATATATAATATAAACTATATAAATATATATACAGTATATGTATGGAAATATTTCTTAAATATATACATGCATGTGTGTGTATTTATATATATATATACAAAATAATTATACACAGTACACACACATATATTATGTGTAAACAAACTTTTATTTTGGATGCGATTAATCTTTTGACAGCCCTAATTTTAATTGATCTTAACTTAATTTGAGTAAGATAACTCAGATATTTAATTTAAAATTATCATGTAATCTCAACTTAAATATTTTTAGTAGTGGAAACATAACTAGCTAAAATTAGCTAATTCAGTAACTGCTACCTTGCTAATTAGTAACACAATGCCTTGATTAGCATAGCAATTGCTGAATGGGGCAATATAGAACATTTAACAAATACCCGTTCTCAAACCAAGCTCATGCTCCTTTCGTCACCATGATGGTAACCTCTCAAAAAAACCAACATAACCGCATAACAACATAACCTTTCTAAATTAGCATAGCAAAACATGAAACTAAATCTCCCACTTAACCTTAATCTTGCACACACACACACAAAAAAACGATATATATAACACTATATTTTGTCATTTACTCTTCCTTTTGAATGCCATCGAAAATCATGCTGGGAATTGGAAATCCCAGCCCAGTTTCAGTTAAATTTAAGTTTGTCTAAACTAAAAGAAATTAATTAAACCAAAAAAAAAAAAAAAAGAAACATTTCAAATTACTGTACTTAAAATGTGTCAGTTTCGTTAACTCAAAAGAAAAAGTTCTAAATACACGTAAAAGCTATTTTGTTTGAACAAATTTGTTTCATTTAAGTTTGCCCTACTTAAACTAATTTATTATATTATTTTGTGTGTTAGGATTTACAGTGTATATGTTGCCTAAAGACTCCTTTATTATCTGGGTATCTCTTCTGAACTCCAAAATATTAATTAAGTCCAACTCCAAATATTATTAATAAGTTATGAAATAAGAATGTATATACACAAGTATTTATATTTATTCTCAGCATGTCATTCAATCTTGAACTGCAAATTCTTGGGTAATCTGAAATGCACCATGGTAAACTTGGCTGTTTGGGTATGATTTCCACTTAGTTGAGGAGGAAGGGGCACTTCTTTTGCCAATATGCTGTCTAAACCTGTTTTTGGGCCAAATATTTTAAAATAGTTTTGTTTGTTTGCTCTTGGGGTGCGGTTCTGTCTCTTGGCCACACAAGGGAGCCCCACAGCCAAACGTGAGCCTCCCTGTGTCACATGCAGAGTGAAAGAAAACATTATGGATGGAAAAGCATATGTTGCCAGTTCTGGCAACTGGTCTTTTGCCTGTTGGGTTTCAGAAGGCAGTAAGTATGTCGAAGATCTCCAGCTGGTGTGTTTTGGGAAGTGCTTGACTTAAGGTGATAGATTTGTCCTTTGAGACCAGAGTGCACTGTGACTGTAATCTACATTCACTCTGGTGTGCCTCCCAACCTGGTTTGCCAAGGCAAGGTTTATAGGCCTAGGATCAATTTACCACAGTTCTAATAATTTCACCAGTGCTAACATTGCTCACGCAACACTTTTTGTGCAATAGTGTTTTCAATATGTATGCAACTTTTGAATTATGAACCCTTGACTTCATATTTAGAACAAAGTTTCACAGAATGCATCTTAATGAACTCTGTGACCCCTTTTCATGAACTCTTCTGACCACCCTGCACCACAATTTTACAAATGGTATGCAATGCAAGTTCATTCTGGAAGTGGAGCAAGGTTCCTGAGTTTGGGGGAAAGGTCAGGCTTGTTGGCCTCCATGTATATTGTCGCCACAGCTGCGCTGACAGATTTATGGCCATCCTTTATGCTCTCCGACTGGCTTTGAAAGGGACAAAGACAGGGAAACTAGAGGGAAGAGGGGCAGAAAAGACAGAATAAAGATGCTGAGAAGTTAATAGGCTTTTGCTGTATGCCCTAATTTGCTGTACTGACATTGAGCAGCAGGTTTTTGCAGATGCTGTTTGAGCCAAAATGTCACCATGTCCAGTACTAAGAAACATGAATGAGGGTGAGGGTTTAAAAGTACAGGGGTATTATGACTTGCTTTCCTCTTTTAAATATAGCTTGTAAATCATCTAGTTGTAAGAAATTAAAACATATAATTATAGCCATTTTTTTGTAATTAATGTACAACTAAATCTTTAGGGGCCACTAAGGGCAAGCTCACACTACAGGACTGTAAGACAACAAGGTTTCTTGTAGGGATGCATTGAAATGAAAATTCTGGGCCGAAACTGAAAATTCAGGATGCACTTGGCTGAAAACTGAAGAAAAATAAATAAATTCAGAATACAATTAATACATTTTTAAATTTAATTAACTAAAAAAAAAAGCTTATTTAATAATCAAACCTCAAATAGCTAAAACGTATTTGTACAAACATTTAAATTGCATCATCTTTTTACTAACAGATTTGTTTCTACTCTAGTTTGTTTTCATGACAGATTTATTCAAACATACATTAAATAATGAAGACATCCCTAACAGGTTAAGTAAAATATAATGAAAATGTAATACAATGCATATATTTAGCAAAATTCTCTTTTCTAGAGGGTTTTTTATTTCACAATGTTGACTCTTGTAGTCAGAAAAAAAAAAAAGGGTTATCTGTTTCCATAAAATATATAAATATCCTAAAACTTATGTTTACATTTTAGGCAAAATTGCATACATAACTCTTATTTGAAAAGTAGGCCTATTTTATACACTTTTGCTTTTATGGATATTTTGATATTTATTCTAAAACAAGACAAGGATGTTATGTGACTGCACAAATGGGATTTATAGTCCGTATTTTATATTTTCCTAATGTCTTGTACCGTTAAACATGGTATCACGTGGATATGAATATGCATATGGAATTGATATGCAGATTAGAGGACATGCATAGTAAAACTAGGCGTTGTAGGCGACATATATGGTTATTTCGGGGAGGAGACGGGGTGAAAATGCATGTACACACAATCTTTCGCTGACTGGGTTTTATATGGGGAATTTTGTTTTGTACACTTTTGTTGTGTACGCTCACTTTTAGGAAGAAATCTGCGTAAAATTTTATGCATGAGGCCCCTGACCTTGACTGGTCATAGAAAATATATTCCTGACTGGGACTTGATGGATTTGAGACCAAGTCCGATAAAGACTGACCTCGGACAGAGACCAAAACCATATTTTTAGCAGCGTTTGGTTTCGACTTCAACTTGGGCTTGGACTCAGTCTGAGTCCAGTCTTATCTGGACTAGAGTACTACAACACTACAAACAAGCCTTTGTAAAGCTTTAAAATAAGTTCTTTAATTTAGAGAAGCAAAGTGTCAAAAATCTTACAGAATTTTTCTATTTCAAGCATTTTAACTCTACCTGCATTCTCCTTCCTGTTTACTTCCTCAATTCAAATGCAGTTCTTCCCAGCCCTGATCAATATCAGAATCCATGCTGACAGAAAATCGATGACTGGTATCAGTCATAATTTGGTCCAACTCAAATATGTAGTGCATTTACACATGACACCCAACAGCCTCTAAACATGACACCTCTCTTCTTCCTCTCCACCATCTGAGAGAAGGTGAATAATACACTGTAGCTTTCTCCCACATGACCTACATTCTGTTGTTCTTTTTATCAGGAGACTTGATGAACTATCATTAATTATTTATAGAAGTTTTTCTCTCTTGTTCAGTATTCTCTTGTTGTGACATATTTTGCGTTAAATAATTTAAACTCTTGTTTTTTTATTATTATTTTTTTAAATCACTCTCAGCTTTCTTTTTCCATGGAAAGACTTGGTTTTTACAGCTTGCTTTGTGTTCATTGGTGGAAAGTTCATTCAGAGTTCATGTTCTCAGTAAAGAAGCACAAACAATCCTTAAGTTCATGCTTCACCTGGATTCACTACTGACTTTTTGATGACTCCCATTTGGCCGGTTCTGGCATTTTGGTCTGGTCTAACATGGTGTTGATTTTACAATTGCTAGTAGTGGATGAACAGTTAATGAATTATCCCAAAATACAAATTCATGCTGATGTTCGGAAAGAGTGTATGAGCTTCTTTTCTTTTTTTAAGATTATTAAAGCCAAATCAAAAGTTATTTAGTGGCTACATAATGATTAAGGGAGATCTGATTTACAGAGCTCATGCAAAAACTCTCTCAGTTCATTAACTGGTTAGTGCTCTGGCGGGTCAGAAAAAGACAGGCCCAGACCAGCATTGTAACTCAGCCCACGGCAGCATGTTGACTAGGAGCAGTTCCATGAGTTCATTTTTAGCGCTGGCCTTGAGTCTTAGTGTGTCTGCCTGGCAACACTTTAATCACTTAGGCCCTGTTTACAACTGGTATTAACATCCGTTTCGGGGTGATCTGGTTCCAAGTGGTCATTTAACCAAGAAAGATTGGTGTATACACCTGGAATTAACATGCGTCTGCTGTTGCAAGTTGTGATTGCATGTCTTATTGAGTGAATATCACTGCATTTTGATAAAGCACAGCAAATATAGACATTTCAGTTGTAATGAGTAAAAGTTTCACTTGATCTCTGCTTATTGCTATTTGAGTATGCTAATATCTTATTTCTATATTAATTGATATTCAATTATCCATGTTTCACATGATCTCTGTAACTGCATGAAGTATGCATAAAATAGTCTGTGATGTCTTGTGATTCATTGTATATGTATGGGCTTTTCCAGTTTTGCTGATTCAACATATTTTTAATTCCACTGAAGATGAGACCAAAAAGACACATTGCCATCCTCATGCGTAGCCTATACTTTTTACACATGTATATGTGTTCAAGTTAATTCACGAGCAATATATACATTATATGCTGTTCTTTTAGGACATTAGTTTTTTCGTTTCATGTTGATAAATTGTTTTATACTGGTAAATCTTTTATATTTTGGACACATTTAAATTAATAAATATTTTGACATTTTTAAAATGTTGGAAAATTTGCTGTTAAAAACATGGTTTATTCAGTTAGACACTTTGTTCTTTTTACATTTAACACCTATATTTAGCATTATGAACTTGTGATTGGATTACTCGAGATCAATGTGTAAACTGTGTCTTAGTCACTTAAGCCTTTGATATGTCACAGTCCCTCATACCCACATGCACACTCTTGTGTCTGCCTTTTTTTTTTTTTTTTTTTCACTAGATGGTTTCCGTCTCTTTTTGTTTTTTTTCATCATGTGCTAATGGAAGTCTGACTTTTTGTTCCAGGTCCAGGTGCCCCCACCTCATGGAGAAGGTTGGCAAGGTGTGGAGCAACCTGAAGAGGGGATGTCAATCTCTGCTTCACACAGATGGGGGTTCTCGCGTTGAAACGGCACCACAGCTTCAACAACAAACAGACATGGTATGCCACGTTGTGGACAAGGCCCAGGGAGACAGCACACTTGAGGCCGCTAGTCCCTCTAGCAGTGTGGCAGCACTCCCACAAGTGCCATGGAGGACCAGTGGGAGTGTGTCACGACGGGGCCATAACTGTGTAGCGGATGTACCCCAGATACTAGAGATCACAGTCGAGCAGGATACTGAAGATGCTCGTGCTCCCCTGGGTGCCCGCAGAGATTCTTATTCACGTCATGCACCTTGGAGTGGAAAGAAGAGACACTCGTGTTCCACTAAGGCCCAGAGTTCTCTGGAGACCACAGATCGTCGATCGAGCCGGTCTCGGCGCAGACATGGGACTGGTAGTAGCCATGAGGATTTGGAGTCGGGAGCAGCACGCTCACTACGCCAGCAGATCCATGATACAGTGGGCCTGTGCCTCCCATTGCGAGCATCCTCTCGAAACACTCACCTTCCACCACCCAAACGTAAGATACAAATTACGGAGCTGATGCTGGAGACGTGCCCCTTCGCACCAGGATCAGATCTGGCCCGAAAATGGCACCTCATTAAACAGCACACTGCACCGGTCACAGTGACGGCAGTTGATTCATCCTCAGATGCCCCTGGTGCTGCCTGTGCATCACCGGAAGATGAGGAGGAGCGCTTGCGAGAAAGAAGGCGACTCAGCATCGAGGAGGGTGTGGACCCACCTCCAGATGCCCAGATCCACACAGTGGAGGCCATCACAGCCCCCCTAGCTTCTCTTTATAAGCTGGGACCTAAGCTTGCCCCTGGAATCGGTGAGAGCCTAGGCGATAGCCAGGGGGCAACAGCAGCTAACTGTGACTCTGAGGACGACGACACCACCACTCTTTGCTTGCAAGCTCGCAGGCCCAAGCAGCGGCACACTTCAGCTGAGGGCCACCTGAGCAGCAAGCAACCGGGGCCTTGGAAAGTGCACACCCAGATCGACTACATCCATTGCTTGGTTCCAGATCTGCTGCAGATCACAGCACTTCCCTGCTACTGGGGTGTGATGGACCGCTACGAGGCTGAAGCGCTGCTGGATGGTCGGCCCGAGGGCACCTTTCTGCTGCGAGACTCAGCTCAAGAAGACTATCTGTTTTCCGTTAGCTTCCGCCGCTACGGCCGTTCGCTGCACGCACGCATCGAGCAGTGGAATCACAACTTCAGCTTTGACGCGCACGACCCCTGCGTGTTCCACGCAGCCACCGTCACAGCCCTCTTGGAGCACTACAAGGACCCCAGTGCTTGCATGTTCTTTGAGCCGTTACTCACTGTGCCTCTGCACCGGACCTTCCCATTTGGCCTGCAAAGCCTGGCTCGAGCTGCCATTTGCAATGGGATCACCTACGATGGCATCGGGGCACTGCCACTGCCCCCTGCTCTGCAGGACTACCTCAGGGAGTATCACTATAAGCAGAGGGTGCGCGTACGCTGGCTTGAGCGGGAGCCAGTCAAGGCCAAGTAAGGCAGGGCAGATACTTCTCAGCTCTCCAACAGGAGTAGTCCATTCAGCACTTTGCAGAAGTGGAGGAATTACAAGTTGTTGTTTTTTTTCTTCTGGGGGGGGGATGGAGGTATGAAAGGAGGGACCTGAAACTGAACACAATATATAAGCTTCTATCATTATTTTTTATCATCACTTTAACAATCAAAGAAATTACAAATAACGGCTCTCCAGTGTGCACATTTCACGACAGCTTATTGTGACTAGGATGACACAGCAGAGGTCTTGGTCAGATTTTCCCTTCTCCCTCAGTTCCCACGGCCTTGCTCTAAGGGGGATCTGCAGATACAGATATTTTCGTGCTCCTCCACTCTTTCACTGCTTGACTGTGTGGTTTTATAGCCATTTCCGTTCACCTCCCTGCCTGCCCTTAATTCCCTTGCATTAAAATTGCATTGTTAATGTTTATTCAAAGTAATATTGTGGACAAATTCTGAGGGGAGGGGAAATGAAAGGTAATGTTCAAATATTGCTTTTTCCAGCTTTTTTCATCATCTTTAGCTTTCATGGTGCTCTGTCAGTGGTTCCCATGGTAACATTCTGTGCTCATTCCGTGGTTAGAGGCATTCTGGAGCAGGAAATAGAAAGGCTTTCACCCTGCTCATGGAGAATGAGGCAGTGAGATCCATGAAAGATGGATTGACCTTAAACTATGTATCTAGACAGATTTTGGAAATGCGTTGCAGTGAAGAGAAGGGCTCTGTAATGTTTAGCTTCCTTGCGCTTCCGGGAAGCGATAAGGATGATGGTGCACAACATGATGTGGTGTGATGTGAGAGCGCTTGGTTTTCAAAAAACATTGTTACTCACACTCTGCGTTCTGTTGCTGTCAATATGATTTGTAATCATTAATTCCTATCACTAATTGCACAGGGGCGGGGGGATGACTAATTCTGTATCGTCTTTTTTTGTATTGTTGTGAATGGTCTATCGGTGCCCTTGAAGTTGGGCACTGATTAAGAGCACTTTAACTTAACTGTGCTTGTGTTAGTGGGTGCAGCAGAAGCGATACATAAACCTGCTATGCTGGGACCATTGTTTTTAGGCATAAACACCCTCCTATATACAGGAATAAACACTCACTTTGTTTAACCCACGTTGCTCTAGACAGGACAGTAGGTTTTGAGGTCGGTGCCATCAGATTTGGGTCAAGCTGACTTGTTTTGTGAGACCTGCTTAATTTAAATGATTTTAATAATTGATGAATAATCTTTAGTACACAAGGTTAGCAGATTCTTTTTTTTAAGCGACTAGAAGAAAGGTTTGGAATTTTAATACATGAAGTAAAATCACATTGTTGGCCCCCTAGGCCAAGACCAGCTTATTGATCACTTTAGAATCAGTCAGATCCACACTTGAATTTCTTTAAATACAAAGAGGGATTCCAAAAAGTAAGTATAGAGAAAAGGGCATATTTATAACTCTTGTGCTGTTTGCCCCATTTGAGAAAAAGCTAAGATCACTTAAGCCAGCGATTCCCAATCCTGGGATGGGGGGTGTCAGGACCAAGATTGGGAACGGCTGACTTAAGCAGTCTGCATACATTTAAAGCATTAAGTATATCATCATGGTGCATTCAGTGGATTTGTTACTAATGGTGATCCAATTGGAAAAGTGTTTTCCAATGACCGTTCGAGTGACAGTGACACCATTAGACATCCTCTTCATGGGCCTGGTGCTGATGTGTGATGCATTTTGAATACTGCTAGGGATACGACTATTGATCCCCACATCTTTTTGACTTTTCAATTAATGAGATCAGGTAGAACTGCCAAATGCTAAGCTCAGGCTCACAACACCTTAACAGCAGGGTAGTACAGTGCAAATATAACCAGCTTTGTGTGCTTGTGTGTGTGTGTAAGTGTGTTGCACTGACTCAGACCTCAGTCAACCGTAAGAGACTTCTGCTGACATGAAAAGTCTGTTATATGCTCCTCCCAGGCAACACTAATCCACAGTCTATCCTGATGCATTTAAAGTCGTCTTCCTGCACATTATCCTGTTGAGTCTTTTTTCCTTGCACAAGAAAGGATGTCAGGATCATCCTGGGAAGAATTCAAAGACTTGAGGAGAGAACTTTGGGGTGACATCACTGCAACTACTGCGTGGTTTGATCTCCCTCACCACACCATCTCTTTCTGTTGGGTGTGGGTGAGATTTGTGCAATTTAGACAGAGCCTTGGCTTGTATGATGGTTGTGAAGCAGGTTTCAGGTTGACATGGCATCTGAAGGGGCCAGCTGTCCTGCTTATTGCTCAACTGTAAAAGTGTCATGCTTGGCTTTGCTCCAGACACTCCTAACTGCACTAACCCATGAAACTTGACGTGTACCTACCTATACCTGTGTACCAATTTTCATCAGGGGTGGAGCATTTGCTCAGTCAGATAAGGGCGGAGAAGAGGATCATGGTGCAACTTCTCTCCCCCCTATAGTTCTCCCTAGTGTTACTAAAGGCATAATGGATTAAAATGGATACCTATCACACACACAGATTTTTTAAATGAAATATTTTTTAATATTAGTAATTTATGAAATGCAATAATCTTTTTGGGCTTGGCTATAATGGTGAAAACTAATGTGAACTGTCTGAGAAATAGGTCTCCTTTGAATTGTCTTCAGGTTAGAATCATTCTATTCACATTACGACAACATAGGATGTTGGTGCAGTGTGTCATAAAGGTGTGTGAGAGAAACTAGATAAATGTGACCAAAGGTTTAAGTTTGGTGAAAAATTGTTAATGTCATAGCTTTCTCACAAAATTATTGCTAAAATGTTCCAAGATAAACATTTCGAAGTAAAAAATAATCTAGTTTTAGACCCTAAAGGTGCTAATTGGCTCACTGTATGGATTAATTAACTTTCAGAAGTGCCTTTTCTTAAATACTTCACCCTTTCCTCAAGTAACCCAACTTTAGTGGTACCCAGTCTGGTTAATTTGCATCTTGCAGCAAATTATAGCAAAATGCGACACAAACGTATGCATTTGTTTTTAGTTTTTATACAAGTGTGTTGTATGCTGATAGTTCATATTATCACAAAGAATTTGTGAACAAAAAGCTTTTGTTCCCCCTTGTTTTAGTATCCAAGTTGTTAAGGTCTGGATTTGCTGTTTATCTGTTCACCAGAACAGTAGAGTTAAATGTGATTATGAAATATTTGTGTGTATGATTGACTCAAGTGATCGATCAGCACATGTAAATGTGCATAGATGGAGAATTTATCACAGATGGCCACAAAGCAAGATGAAAGGTCATGACTCATGATATCAGATGTGATACTAAGGCTTAGACTGGCAGTGTTTGGCCTCACACGATATTACCTGTCAATAGCCTAGCTGGAGAATTTCTTCTAGAAAATAACAATACTATGTTAAAATGTTATAGAGAATGTTGCAAGCCATTTTGTGTGCAGAGCCTTGCACATTACCAACAGGAAAAGCTTTCTGTTCAATATTATTTGATATGTTTCTGTACACAAACTATAGGGAGATTGTGTTCGGCAATGTTTAGGCAGAAATAAAAGACGTGCTGACATGTATTCAATTCTGCTGGATCTATTTCAGATTCAATAATTCACAAGCATCACCAAGGTAACTGTGTTACCTTAAAGTTTGAATGGGCTGAAGGTGAGATTTAGGACTGGGTGCCAGGATGACAACACTTGACAATGATTACACTTAAGATGACTCTTGCGCCACCCATGACCTGCCTCTGAATTTCTGATTGGACCCTTGGGACATGCCCCTCAAGACACTTGCTGAAACATGCACCATGGTTCTGGAGTGACATGGATATCACTGTCTCTCACCATCTTATATGTTTTAATTTTTTTATACACTGTGCAAGGTTTGTACTGTACAATGTAATTACTCGCACTCAGTGTCCTCTCTCTTATCTTTCCTTCATTCTCTCTTATGTACATTAAATGGTCCCTACTCCCAGGCTGTTACCAAGTTGCTCTGTTGTATTATTATTATTATTATTATTATTTTTTGACTTTGGGTAACAGTTTGCTGTTTTTGGGGCCTCCACATGCCCCTCTTTCACCAGTAGCTGTCACTCTTGGTGCTCTTGGCTTATGCTTCATTGTCTTAATATTCAAAAATAAAAGTGTTCTATGTGTAATCTGGTTTCCTGTTTTCCTTTTGCATTTAGCACACAGACACCAGGGGTGCGTTTCCCGAAAGCATCGTTAGCCAACTATGGTCGCAAGTTCATCGCAATGTCCATTGAACTCTATTGGTAACGACGGAACTTGCGACCATAGTTGGCCAACGATGCTTTCGGGAAACGCACCCCAGATTGGATCTTCTAAATTTGATATTGACAATTTTCTGTGAAATTTAAAAGCCACCTCAATGAAATGGTTTGAGATTAGTTTTCAAGTGGTGGATATTTTTTTAGTTCTTGAAATGATATTCATATTTAACTTTGTATTACAAGTGCTAAAAATAGCAAATTACCCTTTTTTTGTGTTTTTGGTTGGCCTTTTGTACTTAGCCTAAGCTTAGCATTGTGCTAACAGGTTAAAAAAAAGCACTTGATTAGCTAGAAGAATTAAGATATGAAAATGTGCTACATTTATGATCAAACATTGAGAAAATGTCTCTTGCGTGACTGGAACTGAAGGAAGTGCCAGGATATTTGTTTCTGCAGTGTGTTCTGTTGAAGTCAGGTAAAAATAGTACTGGGGAAGTTTATCTGCAGCAGACCTCTGAATAACTTAAATGCTGCATTGATTGAGGAAGAGAGGGAAGGTAGGATGGAGGTGTGAGAAAAAGATGTGATCTCTCAATCTAATGCACTAGTCACTTCAAACCAGTATTATGTAATGCACTTCTGTTCGGGACGCTTGAGGTCAGTGGGTAAATGTTTAGGGACCTGCAGGAGTTCAGCATGGTTGGAGTCTGCCTCAAAGACACTGTACTGAACTATAAATATACCCAGACATCTGGGCATCGCAACGGTTTGAAGTTCACAGTAAGGTTCTCATGATCTTGTGTTAGCCAGGTTCATCTGGTCTTGTCATCCAGCTTAAACAAGGTAAGAAAAGAATAGTCAACCTTTTTTAGTAGACAAGTCACCCAAACATTTCGTTATTTTAAAGATTCTTCCTGTCCTCTGCTAGAGTTATTGTGACTTGGAAAAAGAAAAAATCCTGTTAATTTACCTTCAGGACATCTCTAATGCTCAGTTCTACCCCCTTGTGGTTAAAAGTACCTTTCAAGCAGCCTGTTCTGCAAGTTCATATTAAAGGTTCTAGGTCACTCGCCTCTTAATGCTGGGCCCAACGTTGCGATACAATAATATGTTGTCGGAACATCATTCAGGCTTTGTCTGTTTTACAGAAATGGGGAGGGCAAGGGTCGGGTTGCATTCTCTCCTCTGCACGCCATGCCATGTCTGGCTGGATCTTGTGAGACATCCATGTAGAGGGCATTGAGTTACCAGACATGCAATAATAAGGAGTAGTAGACCTATTTATCCAACATTCAACATCAAAGTTGTCCACTAGAAATATAAGTATGTTTTCTAATCTAAAAGGCAGCTGGATTGTGGTTGATATAGTAACTTACAAGAAGTCATTTACTATTGATTAAGAGTTCAAGGAATTCAATCATGCCAACACAGAGATGTAGTGCAACTGCTCTCTCTCTCTCTCTCTCTCTCTCTCTCTCTCTCTCTCTCTCTCTCTTACACACACACACACACACACACACACACATACAAGTGCTGACAGGAGCAGATCACATTTGAAGGTCATATTGAGTTTTGATGTGAAGAGCAGAGGGCTTTTGTGCCATCTGAAATGCTGCACTGTAGTCTTACATGCAATATTGTCAAAAGACACAATCATAAAGAGCCTACTTTTCTGGGTAAGAAGAAAAAACTTGACTATCATGACTTAAAGTTACAGATAACCTAAAAAATGAATATTCTATCTGTTTTATATGTAGGCCCTATGTCTGTCTGCCGAACACATCGGGAACCTTGTAGGTTACTGGTCAATTTTCCATTACAATGAGGGACTGATTTCACGCTTCAGAAAGGACGGAAAAGCACCATAAAAGTGTCAAGATAGGGCCTATATGTCTTCTGACGGCATTCAATATCTTACTGAAATGTAGGCTATGTCGTTATTCGCTTGGCAGGTATAACGAACAAATTTGATTTAAATCATTCTTTTGAATTCACGAATCGAATTGATCCGGTTTTCAAGTTCAACTTGACAGCAGTGGTAGGCTACTGAAATGTAGGCCTAGACCTATATCAAATGAATATTATGCACTAGGTCATTTGAACCACTTTCATGATATAGATATATCATTCATAGATATTTTTGTGACCATTTTGAGGCCTAGGTTGCAATTCGTACGGGTTTGAAACGACATGAGTAAGTTTGAGATATTAGAGTGGTTTCGAAGCCTTCATTATTTGCGTTTCCTTTTGTGTCCAGCAGGTGTCGGTACAGTAATAGGAAAAGACAGAGAGGGCCTCATTTATTAATCTAAGGTAGAAACGAGCGCAGAAATCACCTTACGACAGGGTTCACCTGTGATTCATGAAAACATCGCATGCCGCCAAGTCCCATCGTACGAATGATGTACGTGAATCAAAACAATCGTCATTTAAATCTCACGGCCCAAAATTGAGAAGCCTTGCCCCTAGAGGGTCAGGAAGAGGATGCAATCGAGATGGTCCTCAATGCAGAGCATAAAATCCGGGGGGAGGAGTTGGATAAAATCCAACTCCTCCCACCTTACATACCTAAACCTACCAATCTCCACCCCCTGATCCCTAAACCCACCCCTAAACCTACCCATCTCCACCCCTAAACCTACCAATCTCCACCCCTTATATAAGATCCGACTCCTCCCCTCGGATCTTGTGTACTGCATTGAGGTGCTACTGATGCAATCTCAAAAAGAAATGGATCTTACTCTAAAAACACCCGTTAACCTCCTAATTACAATTACATGTAGGCTATACAATTTAATAACACAATTTAAATACCGGTAAATAAAATGTAACATTTTACCTGTAAAATTATATATTAAATTATAAAATAAAAGTGGGCTATTGTGGCTTTCATTAGAATATAAAAAACATACAAACGTCAAAGTAAAATGAATTTATTTAAAGCAAAACGGAATCCAATTGTTTCCATATTCGCGATGTAAAATTTGGTTGCTAATTTATTATGTAAACCAAGGTTTTTAAATATGATCCCAAATATGATCATCCCTGTGTGAGGTACCCCTATCCTAAAATTTATAAGGCATCTGTCTTTTATTAACACCCAATTTATACACAGAAAAATAAATTTAATAAATCTAAAAAAAAATCAGTAACATGATTAGCCTATATATTTCGTTCTACTCACTATAGTAATGTATTATTATATGTATTTTTTTGTTTATTTATTTAATTTTAATCAAATATTTATTTATTTATATTAATCACATTTTTTTATTTATTTATTTTAATCTAATTTAATAGATTAATAATCATCTAATAATTTTTGCTACGGTTCACAATCACAAAAAAAAAAAGAAAAAAAAAAAAGATTTATTTATTTATTTAGATATAATTTATTGCTTGTTCCACTATTCAAAACATCCTTCACATGGGCTATACGCAAAAATTTGTTTGGTTGAGCTTTATGCTGACTGTACAGTGGACTGTTTAAATTGAGCAGATAACTTTTATGTTTGGTTGAATGCACTTAAGTTTGATGATAAATGGCTGAAATGTCAAGGCTAGAACTGATATGTTGTATGTGCCGTTTTTTTTTTTTTTTTTTTTTTTTTTGGGATAATCTGTTAATTATTTCAAGTCCTCTTGTGGTGAAAATCAAGTTTTTAATGTTTTTTATATGTCTATGTGGTTTGTCTATTTTAATATGCTTTAAGTTAAACCATTTTCTCTTTAAAGCTTCAGTGATCTAAAGACAATGCAGTTCAAAATTGCTGGTGTTTCTGACGTCACAAACTACTTTGTAAGTTATTGTAACCAATCTCGTCAACATGCCGGTGGGCTTTAGCATATCATTAACAGAGAACTATCAGGGGTGTCTCGAGAGATGCCAGGTGATGCATCTTAGGTGCATGGTTAGATTTAGCGATATAGCGGGTGTATGATGTATAGCCTACGATGTTATGCTGAACTATATGCCTTTCTTTACTGACGTTCTGAGTTGTTCATAGCGTTTCCGATGATTGTTACAAGGCAGCTGTCTGACTCTGAGATAACGATTTGTGATAAATTTGTGGTATTTTGCATGGGTCACAGACACCCATGTATTTTAATTTAAAAAAAATTGGTATACTAATCTTGTCGTTTTACGGATAATGATCGGTTAATGAGCTTCGGTTGTCAGTGCTCTCATAATTCAGATTTACTTTGCTGCATGCAAGTTCATGCAACTCAAAAACTTGCGTACACGAGCTGAGACCTGACGTGAGATTTAATCGTATAGCCACCGCTCACGTCCATATTGATAATGCCAAGTTTTGCATGGAAGCGACCGTACACCAAATTTTCTGTCGTAAGTTTGTTTGGTAAATGAGGGCCAGAGACACCACTTCTCCGTCGCAATAAGGGGATAAGGGCTGCATGTTGCTCTGATGCCATATCTTTACTATTAAAGTAAACTCTTTGACCCTTGTCCCATCTTCTGTCTTTCCTTCTGTTTTTTATTGATAGCATATGTGACAGTTTGATGTGGACCAAACCATTTGGAGTGTTAGTATGCTGGAATTTTCTTTGGATGAAAAGCTTACACGATATATAAAAAAAATGACTTGGATCTTTCACTCTGTCTCTCCTGCCCTGGTTATATCATTCCCACCCTCTCCTCTACGTTATCCTTTCTCCCTCTCTCTCATACACTCCTCCAACCATATGTGATTAGTTTAACTCTTTCCTCGTTGGCACAATGTGACTCAGCATAACAGCTCACATACGTACTAGTCCATGATCTGCACACTGTATGTGTGTGCCTGAGTCAGTTGTGTTTCATGATTATGGTAGGAATACAATATTTGATGCCTTTTCTAAGACCTGGGATCAGTTCAAAGACACAGCTTTGTATAAAGCATGTCAAAGGCTGAGAGAGTGGTCAACTGTAGACTAAGTGTTCTCAAGTCAATGTCGCAATGCAGCTGCTGCACGGATGCTGTTGCTTAGCAACCAGCGCATCACCAGAAGCTGCTCATGGTTATGCAAGTCCCTTCTCTCTTTCTGTCTGTCCCTTTTGATTCATCTTCATTTGTTTCACCTCTGGGCTTTCTTCATTAGGGTCTTTTTTGCCAGATCTACCCTAAAGTCTGTTTTAATGTTGATGACAAACAGTTGTCTGTCCGACATAAAGAATGCTACATCACAGACTCATGGACTTTGTGATGGGTGGATTGGATGCAGATTGTGGGAGTAATTGTCTGAATAGGGAATATTTCATTTTTATTCTGTTGTGTGTATGTTGCATGTTGTATGTCGGCTTGACTTTAGGCCTCTTTATCAGATCAGACTATAGGTGTCCCGATTAACTAACTGCTAGTTGCTGAGCAACCACTCATGATGGATTCATGTCTGTTTCTTGTAAAACTGAACAAACAATCAGATAAAGAGATGTCAAATGGAGAGTCCAATAGTAATAACTAGATTCTCACATTATAGTAAGATAGAGGGGATGTGGTATTTCAGTTGAAAACGTGTTTGTGTCGCCGACACTGTTCTGGGTGGTTGCTAGGTCATTGCTTTGTTGTCCTATAGTACTTTGCTAGGTCAATGCTTGGGTGTTCTAGGCTTACAGTTGTAGTCAAAATGATTCAACCCCCATTGCAAATCAGGTTTATTGGCAAAATTTAGACTTTCAGCTGTTTGCAATGAACAATTCAAACAAAAGTAATTGAAATAGCTTACACAACAACTAGATAAATGGATAACACAACACATTTTTCATGTGAAATTCAACTGAAAATGCGACTTTTAATGTCTTCTGCAGTCTCAAAATGATTCAACCTCTTCATGGCAAGCATCTTCAGTACTTAGTAGAACAGCGTTTGCTGTTATGATCTGCTTCAAACAAGATGTATAATTCTGAGGAATCTTATCCCATTCCTCATGAGCAATGGCCTCCAGTTCAGTAATATTCTTGCAACCGCCTTCTTCAAATCCCATCAGAGATTTTCTATGGGGTTCAAGTCAGGTGACTGTCATGGCCACTGTAGAATCTTCCAGGCCTTCTTCTGCAACCAAGCCTTGGTGGTTACCGTCACTGACGGCAGGACAATTTCTCCTAGGATTTCCTGATACTTCATTGAATCCATCTTGCCTTCCACACTGCAGGTTTCCAGTGCCAGAGGATATAAAGCAGCCCCAGAGCATCACCGAGCCCCACCATGTTTAACTGTATAGGCAGCGTGTTCTTTTCAGCATATGCTTCATTCTTCTTCCTCCAGACATACCGCTGATCCATAGGACTGAAAAGTTCTGACTTTTCTTGTGCTTTTGGGTCAGTAGTGGTGTACGTCTTGGAGTTTAGTACGCGCCTTACTGTGCAGCTGAAACCTCAGTGCCTGTTGCCACCAAGTCTTGCTGCAGGTATTTTGCAGTCACTCAAGGGTTTTTCTGAACCTGCCTTCTCAGAAATATGGTTGCAGCTGTTGATAGTTGCCTTTTTCTGTCCCGAGATAGTGTAACCACTGTTCCTTTAACTTTGATCTTGCGAACTATGCTTCTAATGGTGTCTCTATGAATATTTAGTGCCATCGCTATCTTTTTGTACCCTGTTCCTGTTCCTTGTTTGTGAAGGGTGATGATATCTTCTAACCATCCATCCATATCATCCAACGTGATGGCAAATAGGCTCTCTAACTAATGTAAATAAATATTTACATAGTATAATACTGTAGTAGTAAATTTATTTCTCATTGTCCCACATAATCAAATGTACTGTCCTGCAACAGTGCAATAACCAGGTGGTCACCTACATATATGAATAGCTTTATCTGCAATAGACTTCAGTAGCAACAGGCGTTAGCTATCATGACATTAAAAGGTTCCCCCAAAGTTTATCCCATTTCTCCAGGAATTTAAATCTCAGTTTTTTTTTTTTGTTTTTTTTTTTTTAACCAGAGGCTGCTCAATGTTGTGGCATTTTGGAAAGCTCATTGATTTTTACTGTGGGTGAAAACAGTATCTGTAATGTTGACCGTTCCAAGATGGCCGACACTTCAATGTGTTTGGAACGGTCGAATGTGGCATCTAAATATACATATCTGTGGTTCTGGGTAGTTGCTAGGTGGTTTCGATGTGATTTTCTAGGTGTTTAGTGTCACACCCAAGTGTGTGATATTATGGTGTCTAGATACAATTTAGATGCAAGTTTAAATGCAAGTTTAGAAATTTGCACAAACCCCTATATTATGACCAATAATAGCAAGGTAAGCCTTAGCAAACACCAGTAATAAATGCTGTTAAACGCTAAATTGCAGTAAACACAAACAAATAATAAAGAATTTTACGAATTCTATAAGATGAGTAGGATCTCCATCTCTCGGAAGCTCACAGCAGTGAGTAGACAGAACATCTTCCAGCACGTCCTGCTGCTCTGTGGGCAGCCTGCAGGACCATGCTCATCTTCTCCTTCGTCACAGCTCTCCCTTTCTCTCTCATCCCCTCCCGTCCTCTCCACGCCCAGTGATGGTGAATCAGGCCACCCACTTGGGTGCTCTGAACTAGAACAGCAGCCTACTTCTCAGTATAATTAGAGCTAAAACCAGAGAGGTGTGTGTGTGTGTATGAGTGAGTGTTGAGGGAGAAAAGGTGGCCTTGGACGTGTCACTTTGTCTTGATTTTTGAAAAGGCTCAGCTTTTTCTACCTCCAGGAAGGGCGAGAGAGCCTAGGCTGCTCATTTCAGTGTGAACAGCGGAGTGACAGTAAAATACATATCCATCACTCTCTCTGCAGGAGTTTGCGGTGGATGGGTGTGATTAAGAAATTTACGACCCCTTTGAGTGGGCCTACAGAGCCGAGGATTGCGTACACAGCTGGTGATGGGGAGAAGGAAGCTGTGGAAGGAGACTGAGATAAAGCTGGATGGACAAGAAGCTTAGAGCAGACTGGCCTCCTTTGAAAGAAGCACTTCTCTTCACACATTTTTGTTTCATAATGGGGGGTCAGTGAGTGCAGTAGAGTTGGATTACATTAGCGCAGTATTGTGGGCCAGGCTTTTGCAGCACACATGCACATTACATGTGAGCAATACAAATTAAAAATAGGTGAACAGCAAATTGCTTTCAGATAATAAAATGGTTCAACTTATGATTATGAGGTCACAGGGGAGCAAAACATTTGGGCACATCTGATGTTCCTCTTGAGCATTAGTGTTCATTTTAATACAATAGCATGTTAATGGAAGGACGTAGAATATTGAGGGGAAATAAGAGCACAGAAAACATTGTGTGGACATGTGTTATGAAATGAAACTGCATGTTTCTGTACCATACACTCAGAATATTTGATGTTGGTGCTTGTAAAAGTATTTATTTAGTTAGAATACTTATGTTTTGAATGATTGTCAGTGGAGAAAGATGCTTTTTCCAGCCAGATGACATCAGCAGGGGCTATAGGGCCCCTTATATACAAGTGAAATTAATTCTCAAACGACTTGATTGGTCCATTGTGAATTGATTGTTTGCTAATTGCTGTGATCTCATGTGAGTGACGGGTTGCTGGAGGGGAGGAATGTCCTGCCTTCGCTCCATTGCACACTTCATCAGAGAAGGGTTGCCGTTGTAAGAGGGAGGGGACCATTTATAATAAACACTGCAATATTCCGGAAAAAATAAGAATGGTCAATTTTGAGTTCATGATGACTTTAAAAGGATAGTCCAACCAAAAATCAAAAATCATAATTTACTCACTAAAATACAATGGAAGTAAGTGGGAACCGAAACAGTTTGGTTAACATTCCTCAAAATAAGTGTTTCGGTTCGCATTGACAAAAATTCTATTGACAAAAAAGTCAGTGGGAACTGAAACTGTTTGGTTACCAACATTCTTCAAAATGTTATGTTATGTTCCACAGAAAAAAAAAAAAAAAAAAAGACATACAGGTTTGTAACGACACGAGGGTGAGAAAATTATGACCATTTCTGATTTTTGGGTGGACTATCCCTTTAAAACAGTGTGATTTCCTTCACCTGACTGCAGATGGTACATATATCTAAAACTTTCTGCTTCACATTAGAGCCTTTATTAGCTGAGCGGTTTTGGTGCTGTTTCGTGAAGTCTGACGTTTATCAGTCTCTCGATCAGTGGTTTCAGGTTTATATTTTTGTGTACTGATGCTTTTTTCGTCTCAACCAGCAGAGGGAACTAAAGAGCTCTGTGACAGAAACAGAACTTTTGAGGGAAGTAGTGTGAGATGTTTCTGCAGGTGTATGATGAGTGTGTGCATGTGTTTGCATACTTCCTGTCTCAGCACGTTTGTTGTTCAAGGTGCCTCTATTATCTACAACCTCCTTAATATCTTTAACCTTTTTTGCTTTCCTACTCCACTCAATGTGCAGTCTGACTACCTCCCAACCCACTGTTGCCCTTCTAGCTCCACAGTTAAGGAAAGACAGAGTAAGAAAGAGGGGATAAGAGGAGGAATTATGATCTGCATATAGCACATCCTAATTCGCATGGTAGAACGAAGTGATATATATTGCTGTGTATGTTTAAGTATATATATATACTGATCGAGATATATACATACTTATGTGTCTGTGAATGTATTTAAAAATGCATATAGTTCAGAACAAATTTAAGAGACCAGAAACTGCACAAGCTGAAAACTTGCATTTGTTTCAGTAACCAGTTGTAACATTTGTGAAGTAGCACAGAACCAAGTATAATCCATATTTAATGTAGCATGTGTACATGTAAGTATTGTCATGAAACTGCTCTGACACACGGTGTTGAGGATCCAAGAGCAGTTGTTTAAGGGGTAATCCAGAATCGTAAATACATAAAACAGGCACAGGGTCAAACACACAGGCAAACAATCCAAATAGACAACAGGCAGGAAACAGGCTAATCAAAATAACCAGGTAAAAGAGTCAAAAACCAAAAACACAAGAAAACAGAATAGTGCTCAGAATTGAAGTATAACAACAAACAAGACTTGGCGATGAATGAATGAACTGACCAGGCTTATAAAGGTTTAGCTAAACAAGGTAATGACACACAGGTGGAAGTAATCAGAGCTAATGAGTCCTGGCAATGAGTTATGGGATATGTAGTCCATTGTGCGATAACTAAGACGGAAGGAGTGCCCTCTTGTGGAAACCAAGGGCAATCCAGCTGGTGAATGTATATAAGTATATATATACATTATTTTGAATTATATATATTTTTAAGAGGCCAGAAACTGCACAAGCTGATAATTTGCGTTTGCTTCTGTAACCAGCAGAACCAAGCGTAACCCATATTTAATGTAGCATGAGAAGTTTTCTCTCACCTTGCGTCGTTTCATTCATGATTTTTGAGGATAAGGGCGTGTCAGGCAACCATTTGCCTTATCTGTCTAGTTTGACAGATGAATTCAGAATCAGAAAGAGCTTTAATTCCAAGTATGTTTACACACACAAGGAATTTGTCTTGGTGACAGAAGAAGCTTCCAGTGCAGAAGGAAAGTACAGACATAGTGCAGATATACATACAGTATATAGGAATTATTTATAAAAAGGAAATATAAAACAATAATATTTAAAAGAATGCAATATAGTACAGTAATAAATAAATATATATATATATATATATATATATATATATATATATATATATATATATATATATATATATATTAACGTACAGATATGTTATTTAAAGGTATACAGTTCAAGATGTTATTTACAGGTGCAAAATTTTGAGATGTTATGTACAAATGGACAGTTATGATAGATGAATTTGTGTTTTTGCAAATTTGCACAGGAAAGCGTTTTCCCCTAAAAGTTGATAAAGTTGATATATGTTTAGTTGCAGTTTATTATTTGCACTCAGCTGTTCAGAACAGAACTGCGGCCCTTTTTTGAGTCGCAGCCCACCAAAACTAATGATATTGCCGCTTTACAGCAGTTAAAGGATCCAATTTTCATCCATAAAATATCTGAAATGTTAATTGCAGTCTCTATTCATCTTGTTTTTTTGGAACCATGCATAGTACCAAGAAGCAGCCTGTGTTCAATAAATATCATGAGCATCTTCTGAAGCTTGATCTCATTTCTCTCAGTGTGCATTTCGAATCACAGGACGGAACGTTCTTCACCCTCTCTTTTCTTTCCCTCTGACCTATTTTTGATCTTCTGTGCTGTTTTCCACTCCATGCCAGATTAACATTTCACCAAGCAAGACGAGTGGAGACAAGGAGAGAGGAAAATCTAAGATGAAATGACAGCTCTATACGCCCCCACTCTCCTCGCTTTTCAACTCCGCTGCCCTGGTCTCCACTGCTCTTCTGCTTTCTCTTCCTCTCTCCTTCCATAATCCAGTCCTCCTTTATTCAACTTGGTCACCCGTCTTCAGATAGCCAAAGAGACCACAAGAAACGTGCAAGGACTGTTTTTTGCAATTCATTTGTTGCCGTCATCATTAACATTTCAGCTTGAGCGAGTGCTTTTCTTTGTGGGAGAGAGATGGGAGTTTAAAACATGGATGAGAGCGAATTCTCACAGTGAATAATAATAGGTCACGCTGGAGGAGAGAATGGAGGAGTTTCATCACCTTGCTTTTTCTTTTCTCCTCTCTACTCTGATGTGCTCAGGCTGCAGTTATCACTCATGTAACACGGCGGAAAAGTTTGATCATACGCATTGCAAAGCCAGTAATGAATCTGGCCATTTTTGAAAAATCTGCTGTGACACAGATCTGCCCTGATTTCTGTCATCAAAAGCGATGGATTGGCTTTGCGATGTGAAATACGATGCGGTGTGGAACAGGCAGGGAAATATTTCAAAGCACATCTGTCTCAATGGATTCCTGTCTCCCTCAGTTCCTTCCTGTATGCCCGTGCTAATGAATGCATGCATGCATTAAACACTTGCACAGCAGCTGTACTGTCAAGGGAGAGAAACTGCATTTTACAACCTTATGACCAAGCACCCCCCCTCCCCCCATCTGTTTCAGTGACCTCACAGTTGCTAGGGTAATGGGGATTCCTAGTTCATGCATGGATCTGATTGGTTAAGAGATCAAGAGAATCCTTTAATTGGGTCAAAAGCACAAGAGAATACACAAGATGTAACCAAATTTGCATGTGGTAATTTATGTTTGTGTTAATGTGTACTGGCACTGTAAGCACTGACTCGTAATGAATTCTTTTATTTTGTTACCTTGTTACTATTGGTGTTCTTTCAGCTCAAGCCTTCCCCAGAACATTGGTACAAATGTGCTGGTAAGCTAGGCTGATTATAGAGTAGTAAACAGCCAATGGCACGTGATTGTGGGCCACAGCTGTTTTGTGTTTGCTCCGTGAGTTCCTACAGCCTCATATCAGGCAGATTCTCACTGTTCCTCCCAGAATCCTCAAGTGGGTCAACTCAAACAGATTGGTGTTTACAAAGCTAGTGCATGAAGCAAAGATGCAGGACAATAAGTGATACATGCATCGGACACTGTTGACGCAGTCTCACACGCTGCCCTGAGTCCTCGCAGTCCTCCTCAGAGTTCACACTTTGATGACGTAATGCTGCATAGAGTGTACATTGTGAGCACCGCACTGAAGCCTGAAATGTCACGAATGCAAGCTTGTGATGGCCATCAGAATTACACACTACTAAAAGGCTTAACAGCAAGCATTTTATTTGTATTTTTTCTGATCAGATTTTCACTGCCCCAACTTTTTATGAAGTTAAAATTTCTATTGACACTTATAACATTGCATTTTTCATTTTCATTTTCACAACTCTCTGAAGATTTTTAGCATGGTTATGGATATGACAATGTTAATGTATTTGGTCTTGGCGGAATAGATCTGTAATATACTATTACTGCTGCTGCAGAGCAAGTGGAACCAATACATACGCCGATACGCTGCTGTGAGTATGTAAGACATACTGCTGCTGCACAAATAGCATATATCAATTACCCAATAGCAAGATCTATGCAGGTTGAGCTGGGGAAGCTGGAGGGTTTTAGATGAACTCTGAAAGCTCGTCTGCTATAGTGAATGATAACCAGCCGTTTAAATGTTGAGCAGCAAGCTCATTGGCTGCATATGCAATATGAACCAATCAGCTTGTGCCAAGTAGTTAACGCTGTATATATCAGCTTGCATCAGCCTGCGCTATCTAGAGTTTCATGACAGAGCTAGGCTTTTATTTTTAGATTATTTCGAAATGTATAACAGTCTCTTCTTCCCCCCAAGGCTGCATTTATTTGATAAAAAATAGTATTACAATTTAAAACATGTTATTGAAAAATGTAACAATAGCAAAGCTGAATTTTCAGCATCATTTCTCCAGTCTTCGGTGTCGCATGATCCTTCAAAAACATTCATAAGCTGATTTGGCGCTCATTGTTGGGCTGTTGTAGATCATGTAAAGGTAGAGCAGTGCTTAAGAAAAGCACAGTCATGCATCCAAAATGAAGCACTGCCAAGCACTGAATAACTCAGTTATGTAACTCCCTAGCTGTGTGTAAAAAGTGGTGAAAATCTTGCCATGGATATGAGACATTGTTCCTGTTGGTTAAGCAATGTTCTCTGCATCTGACACAACTGCTTGTGTCCATCTGCATGCACTAAACGAGAGCCGCTGTTAGGTTGTCTTTAAATAACAAGACACATGACTGGACAGCAACTGCCTGTCTCTGAATCTCCATGTGAGATTCTAAATTTTTATGTCTGTTATTATGTATAAAGAAGTGTAATGACAATACAGATGATGGCGTGAGCATTTATTATGGCAGTGATGACTGAGAAACATAATCTGGTCTCCTCATGATATCTGTTGAGCTGCGTGTATGCATGAGAAAGAATAGCAACTCGTGAACATGCGGTTGATGCCATTCGCGCTCCTCATGACTTATTGGAGCTCTGAAATTAGTTTGAACTGTCTGTTAATGCAGAAAGTATATTTATAAACTCTCCATGGTGAGGTGGTTTGAGGGGAAGAAACGCCCACCCTCGTGCTGGTCACGCTGGACTATTCCTGGTTACTGGGTCACTGGGGCAGGTGAGGTCCTCACTGCTGAGAGGTGAAGAGCAGCTGCTGTTCTTCACCCATCCATGAGTGCTTTGCTCCATGAATCCATTGCCAATATACCTATAGTTTCTGCTTCATATTCCAGTTTACACTTTTGTAAACACTTTCAGGTAAAAGTAACACCTTACTCTCTCTACATCTAAGGGTTGTAGCCCTCATTTCTTTTGTATATATTTTTTTAAATGTAATAAAAATATGTATTACTAAGCCAAGAAATTACCAAATGCCATGATGTTGAATCAGCTTCTTTTCAAACATCACATGATAATTTTTTTTATATTTAAGCATATTAAAACATTATATAATAATAATTAGAATAATTAGAATTCCATTTTAAAATATTAATAATAATAATCATCATTAAGAGTTATTAACTATTATGCTCATTACTGTTATTATTATTATTATTTACATTAATATGAATATTTATGCATTTAACAGACGCTATTATCCAAAGCAACTTACAATAATTTAACAAAAGCAATTTATCATGAATCCAACAATATTCGTAGAATACAATGGCAGGTTTATCAGAAAGCTTGAAACAAGAGCAGAGAAGAAAAAAAAAGGGGGTGGGGGGATTTTGTTTTTGTTTTTTTGAATGGGAGGCGTCATTGTTGTTGTTGTTGTTGTTGTTGTTAATATACTTGATTGGTTATAGAGTGATATAAAGCCATATATAATTATAATATGATTTATATTATGCTCTCTCTAAAAAATGCTGGGTTGTTTCAACCCATGTTTGGGTCAAATTTGGACAAACCCAACTGTAGGGTTTAAAAACGTAGTTAAAAACCTTTAAACCAACTGTTGGGTTTGTCCATATTTGACCCAACCCAACCAAAATGAACACAGAGAGGATCTGTGGAAAGTTCTGGAGGGCGATTGATTATTCTGAGGTCTCTGGAAGCACACTCTTGCTCTGTTCAAAACCGAAACTTAATTATGCTGCCTCTTAAGATACCAACTTGTGACCAAATTCTACAGCAGCTTTTCTGAATTCTAAGAATGCACTGTGCCAAGCTCAGTGGGGATGCCAGCGAGATGAGAAAGTTGTTATTATAAATAAACATGTTTATTCAATACCGTAAAGTAACGATGAAAATAGTATGTTGTAATGAAGAATGGATTCTTTTATTCATTATTTTTCTGAAGTTTCTGTATTGAGAGTCAGGTCTCTTGAGGCGGTGCTGTTTGTTTGAGTTATGTTCCATGTAGAGTGTTCCAAAGAGTAGTATGTTGCTTTAGAGGGCAGCTGCCTATGTAGGCAGTGTTTTGGAACAGGGCTTCTGTGCCCACTCTGTATTCTCTCAAGGAGATTCTTCACCAACGAAACTGGCAAAGAGAGGTCATGTGAGGAAAGTCTGCAGCATTGGAGTGAGGAAGGAGGGGGTTAGTACAGAAAGATTCATATTTAGGGCCAAGGGTTAAACCTGGCCCTCTTCCCTACTTAGACTGTAGTAGAGAGAAACTGTGTGTGTGGTGTGTTTCGCTATGAGCTTACTGCTTGATGTTGGTCTTTGATAAATGTTTGACTGTCAGATCTACAAGCAGAGTGAGTCATATTCACACTTGTCTGTGCATCACTTGGAATGAAGCTGATGAGTCAGCCGAGAGTTTTTTAAGTAGCACATCAAGGCCCTGTTCTCTGTGTGTACAAACCAGAGTGAACATACTGCTCTGCAAACACACAACCATTCCATAATCAGATCTCATCTTATGCAAACAATGTTGTTTTGATTCATTATGACAAAATCACTGCATGCTTTTGGCGAATATGGCTGTTTCTCTAACAACAATCAAAACCTGCTTTGAGTAAAGAGTACATTGTTTATATTTATATATATTTTTAGCCTCTAAAGCAGTATTAAGTATTAATTATTTATGTATAAAACATGTCTTGACTGGTGTTAGAGATAGGGCCATATTATCATAGACAGTAAAAGAAATGGACACAGCGACCCCATTGGATTCAACTGAGAAAAGTGAAGTCAATTAGAAGCACTCACTTCCTGATGGCCGAGCGTACTGCGCAGACTCACACTGAGCTTGACGACGTAGATGTGACGTGAGCAACCCGTCTGTCTTCTAGTAGCTGTGCCAAGAGAAATCTGAATCATTCCCTTCCGAAACTTGCAGAGACGGAGAGTGTGAGTAGGAGGTGTCCATGAGCTAAGAGCAGGAGCAACTTTTGCTAAGTATTCTGATTAATTATTTTGTCATTTTGCCTCCACGTCCCCCCGATTGCCGATATAAACTTTTATACATTTTCGTGTTTCTTTAGAAATAAATAATGAACAAATTGAGTCTTTAAATGCCTCAGATGTAAAGTTGTTCGCTGTCAAAGTGACGCCAAAATGAATGGGAGTCAATGAAATGCTAACAGCAGGTGATGGTCTGCTAATCAATGGTGGCCCTCAGGGAAGCTTCAGTTTTTTCTGAAAGATTACCCCCTTGCATATTATAGCCATTTATCTTTAATAATAACACACAGTAATGTGTCAGGTGTGGTGAAAGGAGTGAGGACTCAGGTGCAGAGTTGATGGGCTTTTATTTAATAAAACACAAGAAAAAAAGCCACAAACAAAAACTACCCCGAGAGGGAAAACGACTCGACTCGAATCGACTTGACTGTCGACTCAACTCGGCTCGACTCGACACGACACGATGAGAACCCTCATAAGCCATGCGTTCACACAAAACATGACAACATGAAAGAACGCAGCCAGTGATAAACACAAGCTGCGTGCAACACAGCACAAGACAAAACACGACATGAAAGCACATGAAACAAGGCACAGACAAGACAAAAACAGGAGTGTCAGGGCTCTGTCACAAAACCAAGAAATAGACTAGACAGAAGTGACAGAACCCTGACAGTAATGTATGTTGTTGTTATTATTATTAATTTTATTTATTTAAACATGTAAAGCAGGTCTTGATTTTTGTTAAAGAGACAGACATATTCAATAATAATAAATATTATAATTATTATTATTTAAAGTGCTAATCACAGAGATGTTTCACCAGTTCACCTGTTTGCAATTATAGGAACATTTTGGTACTTTTCCGGCTATTTACTGTCCATTGAAGATCAAGCAAATTTTGTGTTTGCATACCTTATTGGAAGTGTTTTGCGTGTGTGTGTGTGTAAACAAATATTTATAATGACATGGGTATTACAACGTAAACACTTTCTGTGTCCTCATAAACCAAATGGCTTAAAAACATATTAAACTGTTTTTTTTTTTTTTTAAATGGCACAAGTTTGTGATGGGTATGTTTTGGGGTTTGTATTGTATAAAAACCATTATGCCAATGCAAGTGTCTGTAAACCACATATAGCCTACAAGTGTGTGTGTGTGTGTGTGTGTGTGTGTGTGTGTGTGTGTGTGTGTGTGTGTGTGTGTGTGTGTGTGTGTGTGTGTGTGTGTGTGTGTGTGTGTGTGTGTGTGTGTGTGTGTGTGTGTGTGCGTGCGTGCGTGTGTGAGCTCCATAAGGAGATGGTCAGCTGTAGGCAGGGTGTGGGTGTAGAACACGGGACGGACACTGTGACTGTGTGTGAATTCAGAGGTGATTACTAGTGGGTGGTGATTCACTCTCCCAGTTCAGAAATACAGGCCGATACACAAGCTGTGCTCAAATCTGGGCAGAATCAATCCAACTAAACACAGGCTTAGGTGATTTCCATTGTAAATCCAAATGGAGGATTTGCATCCTGCCCAACATGAGAAATAAGACACAGTAGACGTTCGGAAAGGTGTGTTAAAATGTGCCCAGCTGATTTGCATGAGGCACTTGCTTTCTTTGGGTAAACATGCGCCTACTGGTATACGTGCATGCATGTGTCTGTTGGGTACAGCAGCTGAGAGAGGAGTGCTGGAGCTCATGGCTGGGCTGAGTGAAATCGGAGTGAGGGGGTAGAGTGACTCACTGCTCTGCCTGCTGGTGGGGGCTGGGAGGAGGGCGAGCAATACTTACACAATTCATTCCTGCCCAGCTCTTCTCTGTAATTCTTCTGGTGGAATCACACCGAATTAAGTTATCCCGCTTCTCTCCGCATCTAAACAGCTCTTTGTGAAGATGCTTCTATTCGATGTCCACTTTTAGGAGCTTGAATGTGCATTAAGTGTATTTGTGCACGCGCATGTACTATATGTTTGTGGGTGTTTGCATAATCAAGCTAAGAGCCATGTCCAGTCTCATTGTGCTTGTATGTGGTTGAGGTTAGGACAGACATGGCTCATTAATAGATGTGTCCAAAAACCACTAACTGGCTGAGTGCAAATCATCAGTAATGCACTAAAGCATCGATCACAGCTTCCTCTCATTACCCGTCCCCATCTCTCTCTCTCTCTCTCTCTCTCTCTCTCTCTCTCTCTCTCTCTCTCTCTCTCTCTCTCTCTCTCTCTCTCTCTCTCTCTCTCTCTCTCTCTCTCTCTCTCTCTCTCTCTCTCTCTCTCTCTCTCTCTCTCTCAGACAGACATTGCTTTTTGCATTGCTCTGTCCCAATCCCTCCATCCGCTCCAGGAAGCTGAAGTGGACTGATGTCATGATACAGTGCAAGCATTAAAGTCAGCACGAAATGAAATTTCACCTTATTCTCTAAATGTTATAAATCTTATTGTGAATTTATCAATGCATATGTTTGATTTTTTAAACCTATTTTTTTATGTCATAATGGTGAAAACAAGCTCTGGAGATGTTTGCAGGACTTTTCCAATCATTTTTGGCCGTTCATTTGCACTACAACGGCATTTTGGGGGCCTGAAAACACAAACTTTTGAACTTTTGATTAAAAGTGTTTTTGAAAACAAAACTGTTATCGACAAATTTGTGAAATTTGTGAAAAATTGTGAAAACGATAACATCATGTGCATATTACCTGTTCAGTCTATAGGCGAGCGCAGTGTTTCTTTACAAAGTAACATCGCCAACTACTGGTCTGGCACCATATTACAGTGTTTTTAGTTGTTTTTGTGGATCCGTGTGAACAGGAATCGTTTTGACAACGTTGTCGTCTGTACAAGAAAAATGCAAAGGAAGAACTTTTCCGTTTTTAGTACATCATTGTCCTGTAAATGTACCCTAAATTTCACAGAGCAATGGTAAATGATACCGCACCTTTACACTTGTACTGTATGTGTGTCACAATACCGAAGAAAAGATCTGTCAATACTTCTGTTTATCGCGACTTTGAAGTGTGCATGATCATTAGCATGTTGCTATGTGGTTGCTAGCTGCATTCTGTGTGTTCTTTATTATTTTTCTATACAGTTGCTAAGGTTCAGTCTATTCAATTGAAAGTAATGCTTCGAAAAGCAATAGCTCACCTTTTTCCTTAGTACAAACAGTGCAATATGTGCTAAATTGTAATACTTAGGTTAACGGTTATTTAAATCCCTTACCATAAAAAGTGCAATAGATTGCCTTAGCAAGCACCAATAATAACTGTTTTTCTCTGTGAAAGAGTGCTGAAAATGTGAGAGCACATTAAAATCTCGCTAATCCACATTCTGTCTCTTTCTCTTCCATTAGAGCACTTCAGCCCATTTCATCCAACACATCATCTCCCAACACACTTATTTCCATCCAAGGGAAGCGATAGTAACAGAGGTAAAATGAGGATTCTCTGGAGACCCATAATTCCCTGAATGTTTTAGTCTGAAGAGCTCCTTATAAGAGTGTGCAATATAACTCTGAGCACTGGCCTCTCGGTCTTTAATATAAAGGTTGGGATTATTGCAATTTTTTGTAGTTCTTTTGTTACTTTTGGTAATTCAGAACAGACAGCAAGGTGTGAGCTCTCTTTACACTCCCATAAATCATGAATATTGCGTTTTTTCCTCTGTGTTTTTCTCTTTCCTGTTGTGTTTTTTTGGGTACCTGATTAGAAGGTGACACAATGCTTTTTATAAATACCCAGAACCTGTGTCATGGGCCTTCAGTCCTCTAACAACCAAACTAATTAATTCCAGTGAGAGAGAGGGAGAGTAAAAAAAGAGAGGCGGATAATTAGAGAGAGAGGAGTTAGACTATTAAAAAAAATATTTGTGATAGCTGCCTCAAGTATCACTGTGCGTAGAGAGAAGGTTTCAGGCTGAGTTAATGCTTAACAGGGAAGATGTGTAAAAATGCTGAGCCCAGCTGACCCAAATTATTCAATGAGACAAGTTTTGGCAAAGGGAGCTCTCCGTGCCCTTTCCATGCTGCCAAGGGATTTTGACACTGGCATTTGTTGATCCAACCAAACTCCCAGTGACTTCCTGGAGACTGACGGGTATGAGAGGCACCCAAAGAACGCCCATGTGGTCTCTGCTCTAATTAGGGCATCAGAAGGAAGAGGTTTGAGAAATGGGCAGGGCTCACGTGTTAAGGCCCCGATGTACTTCAAGTGAAATCGAAGAACAAACTGATGTGACATCTGTGTTAAAATTATAGCAGAAAATGAAGTTGTTCTGATGAAATGAGACACTGACATTGTTTTTCATCTTTAATACGGTAAAGCTGCTTGATTTTAAGCAATCTACTGTATAATAGTGCTGTATAAATAAACATGACGTGACTTTACTAGAGTGCCAAAATGCAGAGCTCGTGCAAACATTCCCACGTTGCTATGATCTTATGCTTTATTCAAAAATGCTTGCTGTTTTCTCAATTTTGTTGTGTGTTTATTTTGTCATTGAGAGTAAACTGCGCACATGCCACACATATTTACATATTCATCTAAATGCCGCTCTCAGCAGTGTGGGCGGTGTCGGATGTTCAATTACAGTATGCCGCTGCTCATGTAGGCCTATTTCCAGCTTCGTTTTACCCCCTAAACAAAGAAGGAAAAGGAAATACAGGCTATATCGGGGCCTTGTTACTTATTATCATTAACTAAAACTAAAACCATCAAAAACATTTTTGTTAATTGTAAAACAAAACATCAAATATAAATATTACTAAATAAAAATAAAAATTAGAAATGTTTTCTTGGCAACTGAAATAAGTTTAAGTTGAAGCACTAAAATTACTACCTGAAAAAAAAAAAAAACTAAACTAAAACTAAAACTGAAATCAAAATAAATAGTAATATTTGGAAATGACAAAAGCACCAAGTAAAATTACAGGGAAAAAAAAAAAGAAAAAAGAAAAAAAAACTAAATTGACAACTGAAAATGTAAAAATAAAAGCTAATGCATAATATTAATAAAAACTAAAATAGTATAGCACACCCTTTCTAATCTCTTTCATTATTTACCTTGGATATCTTTACCAAACAATTCTTTGTCATTTTTTCACTACCTACTACTGTACTCATTTTCCACATCATAGTTCCATAAATTCTATAGCCTATATGTTGCTTAATTTGGGTTGTAATAATGTAAAACTATAAAAAATGTCTCAAAATTGATAGCCAGTTAGGGATAACCCTGTTAGGTTTAGCCACTTATACCAATCCAATTCTTATATCTAACCCATGGTTTACTTTAGACGTAGTTTGTAATCACTGTTTCTCTAGCTCCGCCTCCCTCTCCATGATGAGGTTGTGACCCCCAGGGTTTTGGTTAGTGTGGGTGTCATCTCTTGTCCAATTAAGTGAGCGCTGGAGTGTTATGAGATAATGGACAGATGGATGTAGGTGTAGATGAGGTCAAAGCCCTTCTGACCTGCTTTTGTTCTTGCTTGCACACGGGTGTCGACACTTTTACCCTCATACAGACGAAACACAAGTTTAACCTCTGATATCATTTTCAGTTTAAGGTTCAGTTCAGTTTAAGGTCAGACAGGGTTGACATTGCAATAGGACGGATCTAATGAAAAACTCATTGGTAATTGATTGGTTGGTTGGATGCAATTACAGATATTATTTGCAGAGATACAATTTACAATCACAAAATAAAGTAATGTAATACATACATCAAGAAAAAAGATGCATGTAAATCTCAAAAGTTCTGTTACTTCGTAGCTCAAATGTAGCATGACAAAATCAAATGTTGTTCTCATTATTTCAGAGGGTTGCATCACCCAGATACACACGTATGCCTGTGTGTGTGTGTGTGTGTGTGTGTGTGTGTGTGTGTGTGTGTGTGTGTGTGTGTGAGAGAGAGAGAGAGAGAGAGAGAGAGAGAGAGAGAGAGAGAGAGAGAGAGAGAGAGAGAGAGAGAGAGAGAGAGAGAGAGAGAGAGAGAGAGAGAGAGAGAGAGAGAGGGAGGGAGGGAAAGGCCAGTAATAATTGTTCATACACCTACTATTTTCTGGTACCACTCTAACATGCTTTTTACTCACACAAAGTATTTCAGTTAATTCAGGTCAGTTAATTCTCTTTATTACATTACAAATGTAATGTAAATCTTGTCTTGTTAGCATTAGTGTCTGGGACCAATTTTAATTTTCTGCATTTTGTAATAAGAGAATCTTAAGAAAATAAATAAGTGACAACATGAAAGCATGAAAGGCATTAGACGGAGTTGTTGTTGTCAGCACTGTGGAGGTTTGTATGTGTGTGTTTACATAATATATACACTATATAAACTATATTTAAAATCATTTTTGCATGTAAAATCAGATGTATTTTAAAGGAATTATTCACTCTTTTTTGGACTTTCTTTCACAGAACTTTGTTTTGTTCTGTTCCACTGAAGAAAGTAAGTTTTGGAATGAAGTAAATGATGACAGTTTTGGTTGAACGTTTTAAGTCATTATTATTACAGTTATATAATCTTCTCGTCCAGTTGGTTGTCAACTGCTGCGAACATTATTGAGTCAATGAGTCTTGACTTGAAAACCAAATGCATCTAATTCATTAACGAATCATTCAAACCTGTTTTATGAACTGACTCAGTGAAGATATCTGATTCAAAAGAATGATTTGTACATGACTGCTGAATGCGATAAGGATAAATAGGGCCGATGTCAAGGTTTTTGAAAAGACTTTATCTGACTTTGTTCCTCAGAAAGAAAGAAGTATAGCACATGTGTCATATATGGACCTCTTTTATGATTATTTAATGGTGCTTTAATGTCCCATTCATTGCAATTACATGGAAAAGATTGACCAGTACCTTTTGTGTTCCATCAAAGAAAGAACGTCATAGAGGTTTGGAACAAGGTTTTTTAATCATCTATATAATGGCCTTTCTGTGTACTTTAGGAAACCAGTTTGACCTAAAGGTTTACAGCATTAAAAAGGCAGGAAGCACAACAGTCTGCTGAGGTTGAGTAAATTTGAGTTTCTATAATTCAAGAGTGTCAGCTGGGCCTTTTGTGAGCTGTGAGTCAATCAGTCATTCCCAGACATAAGTCAGTCACCAAAGAGGAGAAAGCAGAACACAAGGATCGATACACAGAGTTTTAATGAAGATCTCTAGTGATTGCTTTGGAAGCCAGGATGGATTTGAGACTGAGGGGGCGTCGGTCATCTGTTTCTTCTACTATAGTAAAAGCAGCCTGCCATCTCCATTAGTGTGATGCAGACCTGAGGGCATAGCTACACAATTGCAGTGTGAATAATTGAATATTTATTCCGTTGGAATAACCATCTCGCCGAGAATGCACATAAAGAAAGAGAAGAGGCCGGAAAAGGACGGAGAAAGACCGGACTGGGATGAGAAGGGAGGCGAGAGTCAGTCAGAAAAGATCGGCATTCAGATCTCCTTCTTTGTGTGAAGATTTACGTAACCACCTTGCTTTAAAAATAGACGCGAGAATTTTCAAGCGCATACATGTCAGACATTTGACAAAGCGTAATATTTTAATTAGATGGAAAGGAAGGAGAACCACATTGTGTAAGTGACAGTAACTGTTGGAGTTGTCTGGTGCATTTTAGGATTTGTATAATTGAAGTCTTCAACGTGATGACTGTGCTGTCCTTTATAGCACACTCTGAAAGGGTCACACCAATACGTCTGGTGCTTTAAAGGATGTTAAATGTACATGTCACAAAAGATTTTGATAGTTCTCAGGCATGTTGTAATTATGACTATTTATTGTGATGGTGAGCTTTTTTCCTCATAATTGCTACTCTGTTTTCACAACTCCAGCTTTATTTCGGTAACACTTTACAGTAAGGAAGGTTTCATAACATTATTACATTAGCTAACATGTACTAACAACAACAATACTTCCACTTTATTAGGTACACCTGTTCAACTGCTCATTAATGCAGATATCTAATCAGCCAATCACATGGCAGCAACTCAGTGCTAAATGCATTGAGTTGCTGCCATGTGATTGGCTGATTAGATATTTTTAGCAGTTAGTTATAGCAAACTGAGCATCAGAATGGGAACGAAAGGTGATTTTGAATGTAACATGGTTGTTGGTGCCAGATGAGCTGGTCTGAGTATTTCAGAAACTGCTGATCCACTGGGATTCTCACACACAGCCATCTCAAGGGTTTCCAGAGAATGGTCCAAAAAAAGATCAAAAATCCAGTGAGCAGTTAGTTGTGTGGGCAAAATTGCCTTGTTGATGTCAGAGGTCAGAAGAGAATGGCCGGACTGGTTCATCTGATAGAAAGGCAACAGTAATTCAAATAGACACTCATTACAACTGAGGTCTGCAGAAGAGCATTTGAATGCACAACATGTTGAAGCTTGAAGCAGAAGGGCTACAACAGCAGATCATCACACCAGTGTCACTCCTGTCAGCTAAGAACAGGAAACAATTTCGCATGGGTTTCACCAAAATTGCACAATATAAGAACATTGCCTGGTCTGATGATTCTCGATTTCTGCTGCGACATTCAGATGGTAGGGTCAGAATTTGGTGTAGACAACATGAAAGCAGGGATCCATCCTGCCTTGTATCAGCGGTTCAGGCCAGCCCGTTCTCATCCCAAGGCGTCATATACTGACGCTTTTGACATTTCGTCTACATCGAACGCACATGGCACACTTTAGCGTCAATATGAGACGCAGATAGATATGGGCCAGAAGGCGCCTCCTAGCGGTCTAACCCTAACCCTACCCCAGACCTAAACCTACACTGTTAGACTTTTCTGTAATTTCTACAGTTATTTACTTTAAATCCCCCAGTATTATACTGCTATTTCTCTTTACAGTAAATAACTGTGATTCCCATTGCATCATGGGAATTTTCTGTGACGTCTAACACCACATACAGAGACTTACTGTATTTTTTAAATTTGCTGTATACTACTGTATTTGACGTAACTGCCTCTCTGGCTGGGACCATTCCACCGTGCTTTTTATTTCCTAATTTTTGCCTTACACCGCGTGTCTACAACGCTATAGTAGCCAAAGGCTGTCTAAATTGGACAAATTGAAGCGACCGGACCTTTAAATGCAAACATGTTTGTCCCTTGTCAGAAATAGCGCGAGCGCTTGGACTCGTAGCCTATCGGACTACGTCAGAAATATAACGGCCGCGGCGCATCACTACACTGTCTGGGATTTGTCGTGTCGCGTCAGAGCATCCAGTGTAGGTAATGGGGTCTGTGTTTTGTTGGATCGCGACGTTCGTGTCTGGCCCGGGGAAGAGACGGAATTCACTTCACCGAGAGAGAGATCAGCAAGCAAGGTAAAAAAAAACAAAAACAAAAAACCTTCTGTGTGTGTTGACAGGATTGTGCCCAGTTTAACCTGTTATAACGTTAACGTTAGCCTAACGTTACTCGTCGTCAACATGGCGGTAACGAACTTTACCATAGTAAACTGAGCTAACGTTTCATTTTACACACTTTGTTTGCCAACGAGCAACGAGTTTACATAAACAATAAATGTGAATAAACTAATGTGAAATTCTGTTTATAGCCTAATGTTGGCCTACTGATGAGAACCTTATAGTTAGCATTATTTTTCAAACTATACCATATTATAGTTTTTTTTTTTTTATAGAATTTAATATTTACTTCCATTTTTGTGTTTAAAGGCAACTGCAACAAAGCGTCAATTCGCGCCAGTGACTTCTAGCAAGATTCCAGAGGTAAGCAGCCCATTTGTGATATATTTTGAGATAAGTTTGCTGAAATGATTAGCATACGCTATGTGAAAATTGCTTTGAACCACTGGTGCAGACTAGGTAGCTTACAATATCTTATAAAATCTCTATAAACTTTATATCAAATAAGTGACCTTTGCATTATGTCTAACTTTATTACACAGCAAATGAACCAATCAGAAGATGGACCATTGTCTTTGTTCAGTCTCACCAGATTAAATGTATCCAGGTAAGCACTGCAGTAAAACTCTCACTAATTCATTCATACCAAATCTAGCATTCTAAACAACTTAAGTTTATATTTTTGCATTATTTTGATATTTTATTAGCCAGAAGACTCTACCATTGCAGTCCCACCTGACTAGGAAGGTCCTAATATCAGCGCACAGGTGGGTTAACTACTGTAGGAAGGAGAAGATCATCACACAGTGATTTCTTGCATGTATCTTACTGTGTATTTGTCTCAAACAGGTACTCCTTCACTGCAGACAAGCTAAAATGGGCTAAAATCATCGGTTTCAGTCGTTTTTTCTATGGATCTCAGCATTTTTGGACAGAATTTAGGATTTGTAAGTATAAAATTTAATCTGGCATAATTTAATTTAGTTCTTTTGTATGCTATTTATTGACAAAAGCTGTTTACAAATATATATTCTTAAGTTTTTGTGAAAATAATAATACAAATTAACAAAAAAGGAGGTTAAAAATAATGTGACACTAATATTTTCTCTCTCTCTCTCTCTCTCTCTCTCTCTCTCTCTCTCTCTCTCTCTCTCTCTCTCTCTCTCATATAGTTTTGGAACCGGGATCTCCTTTGAAGGACTGAGTACATTTGTGTTTGTGGGCACGCATGCAGACCAGGGAACATTCTGATGTTGTCAATCAAGTTCTGAACAGGAACCAATCTTTGGAGAAGTTCATTTATTCACAAAGGTGGACAAAAACATTGTGTTGGCTTTTTAAAGATTATTTTGATGATGACTTTTACTCCTATGCTGTAGAAAAGATGGAGAAGTAGACAGTCAGACATTGATAATAATAATAAATGTTTCTTGAGCATCAAAGAGACTTCTTTCAAAAACATTAAGACACTTATACTTCTTTTGGCCACCAGTGTACATGAATCCAACACATTTTTGGAAATAAGTGAAATTATTTTTAAGGTGGGGTTATGTTTCTTGTATTGTGAAAAGAACTGTGTTTTGTCCTGTTTTGGACATTTCCTTTTTGAATGCTTAAAAATGTATTTATATTCTGCAGTTTTATGAATGTAAAGGTTGATATTTCATTATAATACTTGTATAAGCTAAACAACCAATGACTCTACATTCATTTAGTCAAATGCTAATGTTTTGTTTATGGTTTTATGTATGTTTTCAAAAATGTTTGCACATAAAATGGACAGCACATAATGTGCTAATTTAACACGTTTACACATATTTGTGCTAACCTCTCTGACATATTTACTTTGTTAAAATCATTAACACAATGAATGAGTTAAAATTAACACAAAAAAATGTTGTCTCTAAACTCACCCATTAATGTGTAAAAATGTCACACATCATTTCCAGCATTGGCATGTTTATTTTGTGATATATATACGAAATGTTTTAAATAAAAAAATGGTATTTTGTGATAACTTTGTCTAATTGTGAAAGTAGTACTTATGTAGGATAAAAATAAAATTAATCATATATCAAAATTATCAAATCTAATTTATATTTAGTACAAATAAAAATAATTACAGTAGTGTACTGATTAGCTTCGTTTTTACAGTAATGCACTGTACTGATTAGCTTCGTTTTTACAGTAATGCACTGTATTTACACAAAACTGAAATACGGTTTGGTACTGTAACTCTTAATTACTGTTGCCAGTAAGTTACTGTAAAAAACCCTTGAAAAGTCTAACAGTGTACCCATAACTGAACAAAGCTCTGTGCGTGTCATATTGACGCTAAAGGGTGCCATGTGCGTTCGATGTAGACGAAATGTCAAAAGCGTCAGTATATGACGCCCTAGGATGAGAATGCGTTGTTCAAGCTGGTGGTGGTGTTAAGGTGTGAGGGATATTGGCACACTTTGGGGCCCTTAGTACCAATTGAGCATCGTTTAAACGCCAGAGTTGTTGCTGTCCATGTCCATCCCTTTATGACCACAGTGTACCCATCTTCTGAGACTCTGATTCTGATTTTAAGCACAGTGGTACTACATTGTGTGCAAGAGCTCAGACATGTTTTAATGTTTTGAGCATACAGTTTATAGTAACGATGTGGGCCTGACAATTAGGAACAAAATGCATCATACAATTGCACTATACCTAGTGTTGTGTACTCGATTTCCCCCTCCCTTTACATTTTTTCCTCTACTACCCAGACAGCAACTTGTGAAGAGAAGTAACTATGCATGAATTGTACGTCACAAAGTCTTCATGCATGGCCAGCACACATTCATCCTCCATCTGTCATGATCAGAGTATGTTAGCCTGCATGTGTCTCTCAAAATTTCTTACACAGTCCATGCATGGATGATATAGTGAAACATTTCTTTCTGATTCTGGCCTAGTGGTAATTTGATTTGTCCTCAGTGTTTTAGGATTTCCTCATTGCACAGCAGTTTCCAGGCATCACGCCTGAGCGTGACTTTCTGTCCCCTGTATTTTTTCAATTACCTGTCAAGACTCTCTGGGGGTTGTAATTAAATTCCATTGGTGGGGTAGCATTCCTGTCAATTACGCAATGACAGTATTGAACCCTGCAGCCTGACAGAGAAGCCTGCTTGCATGGAAAGAACCAGCACTGTGTGGCAAACGGTTAAAAACTCTCTCACACAGGGCATGTGAGGTAAGGGCTCCCAGAGGCAGTGTCGATGTCTAATCCACTTATCCTATTCTCTTGTATCCCACACCATAGATCCCAACAGAACCCTCAAGATCCCCAGGAGAAGATTGCTTATGTGGAGGATGTGATCATGTTCCTTTTTGGTGGGAATGTCTGAAATCTATACCATCACTTGTGATGTAAAGTCTCTTGCTCTCCTCGCCCTCAAGTGTGGGAGGTTCTTTTAATGCACGGGTTTGTGAAAAGGGAAATCATGTCAGACTTTCACTTGAGCATCCTCCCCTCCCCCATTCTTGCCTCTTTTCTCTTTTCTCCTTCTTTACCATCTGTATAATCAGCCCACCTTCCTTTCTCTTCATAATGGGAATGTGCAGTTGGCTAAATGTGATTAACCATTCTTCTAGACCATCAGCTTCGGAGAGAGATGAAAAAGAGTTCAAATATGCAAAGAGAAGACTTTCTTACCTTCACATTTCTATACATCTATTCACAGTATTTATCAGTGTTGAGGAGGAGCAAACTATATTACTAGCTTAATTACTTTCAGTAGAGCAGCTGTTTTCATAATACTTGCTTTTCCAGTAACAAGGTATTTAGTGTAGCTCGACAAAATGCACATTTAAAGCAATAAGGCACTAAATGCATTTTTTTTTTCCATTGGCACAATGTGAAGTGGAAAACCCCCTTAACTGCAGTTTAATCACTGCAACACTCAGCCTCCAGTGGCTTATTACTCTTGTAAAATGGTGGCAACAGCAGTATGAAAAATAAAAGATACAAATGGTCCAAAAATAATGAATCAGAATAAACATTATATACATACATTAGCCATTATTCAGTGAATTGTCACATGCGAAATATAGTCATTTCTACATTAGCATCCACACCAATGGATGGACATTCTGTTTAATATGAGCGCATGCTGGAGTTATGTTGCCTACCACTTTAAATGCTCTTAAAAGCAGTGTGGATTCTGATTGGCTGTCAATGTTTTTATCAATCACCATCAGGAAAAAAATTGCTCTGAAAGTGATCCCAACCATATCATTTCTGTGTGACGTTATCATTACACAGCTGTGATGTAGACTTCCCCATTCTCACAGATTTAGAATGATAGTTATAGTTATCACCCTTGGTGTGAATGGCCCTCAGTTCTGGTCTAAAATTTGATAAAAATGTTGAGGGCAAAAAAAAGTTAATTGTCTATTGTCAATCGTGTAGTTACTTTTAAACCAAGCAGCTTCTGTGAATCCACATGACCAACTTGAACCAGGTGCAAAAATCTGTGTTGGGAAAACTAGCTCTCACATGAAATTAACGTTTGCATGGATTCCAATTGCCATTGTTATCTTTATACTTATTGTTCTTGCCATGAACAGGCCTTTAGGCAGTTTACGGTTACCGTGCAAAGTTTCAACATGACGCATAAATACAGAATGTACGATAATGAGTGTACATAATATCTGCATTTTTTATGCAATATTACTGTACATGGATTAATTCGGTAAGCACAGATCCTGATCCTGCTTGTGTGTTTTTTGCATGAAGCTTTTCAAAAGCTTGACTTCTTTATTATCAGAGGATTATAACTTGCTAACAAACTACTGATGCTTTACCAGCATTGTTATTTCTATTAATGGCAATGACTGAAATATGTTTTCGAAGCTGTGCGTATCTGTGGTGTTTCTCAGGAGTGTGTCTCCACTTCAAATGCTTTGTTGTAAAGATGTTATTGGTCCTCTGCCAGGAATTTCTGTCTGGGTTGAAGATGGATTATCTAATGTTTTGAACAGGCTTGTGTAACTACGCCCTGCCATGCATATTCATGTCACATAGATTCATAAACATTCATCTAAAGGGCTCAGGATTTCAAAGTAAATGTAAATGTACCTTTACCTTTTAGAAATCTTTATTTAATAATAAATACCATTGGTTTTTATCACCTAATGTTCTATTTTTTATTTGCTAATTTAAATTATTCTACAGTTCAGCTGCTAATATAGAAAAATGCGCACAGATGCTCTTATCCTATTCTTCACAGGTGAACTTGGGGCTAACCCTGTTTACAAGCCTAATCAATCTGTTTGCATTTTGGCATAAGCCAGTGGTTTCCCATTATCCTCTGTTTTCATGGAGGCATGAGCACTGGATTGGCTTCTAATAACAGTTTTTATCCATGTCCCATGGCTGACCCAGTGTCTTCCTATAGTAGCACTGTTGGGGAAACAACACTCCTTCTTTGTCTGTGGAGCACTGGCCCATTCAAGCTCATCAAAGTTTCAAGAGTCATTCAATAGAGCAGTGCGGCCCATCCAGGGGAGCCCGTGTTGTGTAGAGAAAATGGATACTGGGGCACCTGGGTCCGACTGCATTACTGAGGCCCTGTCAGGGCCATCTCATTTGGGGAGTCACTGGAAAAAAGCACTGGTGGGGTTCCAGGCCATGGATAATTCAAATGTGACCTTCTCTGATAGCTCTGGTAAGGTCTATACGGTTTCATATCACTGTAATTATCTAATTGTTCATTATTTAATTTTTTTTCTAGTTATATTATATTATATTATATTATATTATATTATATTATATTATATTATATTATATTATATTATATTATATCATATTATATTATATTATATTTGGAGTTGTGTATATTATATTGTGAATATCCCCCCCCAAAAAAATGATATTTCATATCTTTTTTTTTTTTGACTCAAGATTTACATTTGGGAGAAATATATATTCTAAGGGGTGTCACTATTCATTTTTATTTGCCTTCTGTCTAAATCATTACTTCATTTCCTTTGGACAGGTTGATCTGAGGTCACAGAGATTTCATGGGATCTCATTTTCATTAGCATGCAAGTGCATGCAGCTGTATGCAGATAAATATCACCTGTCTCTGTAACTTGGAACGGGTGTGGGCGTTTTAATCGTAGAATGAAGCGTATGTTTTGTTAGAGACTGGACACCTATCATGGCAAGGTCACTGGATCAGAAGATTACCCAGTGCATGGACAACGGCACAGAGAAGATTGCTGATTTTGTCATTAGTGATCGTTCGAAAGATGACCTGGTAGTACAGAACACCATTGTTTAGAACAACACTCTCTTTCAAGAGCTAGCCAAATCCCTTACAGAGCTGTTTTAATCATTTACACTGAGTTATGGCTGTCTGCCTGTGAGATCGCAAACAGAGATCATACAGGGATTATATTTGAGCACAAGCTATTATCAAATGAACTTCATGCCTTAATAACTATAAATCTGACATTGTTAAATAAATCTATAAACCGCTATGCCCAGCTGAACGATAATAAATTGTCCGTCACTCACTGTCATTCAAAAGTTTCAGGTCAGTGAGATTTTGTTTTGTTTTTTTAACGTAATTAATACTTTTATTCAGCAAGGGCGCATTCAATTGACTGAAAGTGAGAGTAAAGACATTTATAATGTTACAAAACATTTCTATTTCAAATAACTGCTTTTCTTTTCAACTTTCTGTTCATCAAAGTATCCTGAAAAAAATGATCACAGTTTCTATGAAAATATTAAGCAGCACAACTGTTTAATAATACTACTAATAATAAGAAATATTTATTGAGCACCAAATCAGTAGCCTATATTACAATGATTTCATGTGACACTGAAGACTGCTGGAAATTAAGCTTTGCCGTCAAAGGAAGAATTTACATTTAAAAATATAATAAAACAGAAAGCAAATTTTTATATATTACTGTTTTTACTGTATTTTTGATCATAGACAAATAAATGCAGCCAAAAAAAAAAACATCTTCAAAAATTGTACCAACCCAGAACATTTGAATGGTATATTACCCAAAAGTTATGAATTACATGTCTCAGTCTATCAGGCTGAAAATAGTTCTGTTTAATTATCCTTTGTGATATCACAGACAAAAGATTCCCAACTCAAGTAATTGAGAATTCACTTTATCTCACGCTGCCATTATTGTATACAAAGAATTTTACCTGGAACTGAAACTGAATTATCTTTACATGATTATCATTTGGGTATACCATGTGCCGGACATGATTCGCTCATCGATCGGTGTGTCTCACTACTGTAGTGGATCAATTAGAGAAGTCAAGGCCATCCGAGACAGGAGACTGAGCCGTCTCCCTGCTGAGCATCCATAAAATGCCTTAAATGGATTACAGTGTACATGATCACATTAGACTGACCACATCCCTGGCAAGAAATGTTCAAACTCAATTTCAAACCTTTGTAGATCTCTGATTAAAGATCACTAACATCTATTGTCGTACAATAATGAACGTTATTCATATCCGATTATATTCAGTTGGGTCATAAATATCTTCATTTGACCACTTATACCATGTGTCTTCTTGTAAACTAAATTGCCTTTTGTGCAGATGCCAGAATTTCACCTGTGCCAGATGGTCAAAGGGCCGTGTCAGAGAGAGCTGAATGGTTTTAATGCCGGTCTTTGCACTGGCATCTAGGGATGAGGTGAAAGCACATGACAAATAAGCACACATCGTAAAGCGCAACACAGATTGTTCTCGTGGCTCACATTTTGCATTTAGGAATGCAGGAGGATATATTGCTGCTAATAAAAGTGATATTGCTTTGATCCAAATTTATGTTGGCCATTATGTCTGGGCTGTTTAGAGACATCCCAGTGACTACTTTAGTGGTCTACTCTTTCTCATCAGAAGAAGGATGGGCTAATACAGAGTGTTGTTGCTCTGGTAATAATGGGAAACACTCCATGGATGATATTAGGGTTACTTGTCATTCAGCCGAAGCCTTTTTATCCAAACCACAGGAACTGTCCCCCTGGGTCAAACTGCCGATAATTGCATTGCTCAAGGGCACAATGGCAATAGGGCAGAATTGCAATCATATTCAGTCACTGAGTAAGTGGATCTGAATTTATAACCCTTGTGCTAATGGCAAAGGTCCCAGATTAGAATATAAGCATTTGTCAGATTGGACATGTACTCACAACCTTGGCATTGCTTAGTAATATATACATGAGGTTGTGCACTTCATCATTAACTCACTTTCATTTTGTTCCAAATCTGTACAGACACAAATGGAGAAATTTTAAAAGCTCCGTTGATCACTCTTTTTATGTAAGCTTCAAATAATAAAAGTGGTCAATATGACTGCACTATATAATTTTCTGAAGCCATTTTCTATTGTTATCCCAGGTAATCTTCCTTTAACCACTGCTGCTAGAGTGAGTGAGTTTAACTCCAGAATCAGATCAGTCTAATTTGTGAATGGATCATTCAAACAAGTTTTGTGAATCTGATTGACTGATTCATTGAAAAAAACTCTATACATACATATATATATATATATAGAGAGAGAGAGTTTACTGAACACGACAAAGTAACCATAAAAATCAATTTGTTCTTCATGTCAGAAGTACCACATCCAGTGTAGACAGCATCACTGATTATAATGGGTTCTACACTGAACAAAGTTATAAACACAACACTTTTGTTTTTGCCCCCATTTTTCATTAGCTGAACTCAAAGATCTAAGACTTTTTCTATGCACACAAAAGGCCTATTTCTCTCAAATAAATATCTGCGGATCCGCTCCGGAACGGCGGCGGAGTCAATAGGTTTCCATTAAAGTCACTGTGTGTATTTTCACTGACTGCGGAACGGCTGCGTTCCGACTCCGGCGATCCGCAGCCCTCTGGAGCAGATACGTAGAGCTTCTATTTTTGCCAGATGCCGGAGAGCTCCGCAGCAATTCAGCACTTATATTGCACGATCATACGTGAATTTGCGAGATCTCGTGGGTCCTTGTGACTTCAGCTGTTAGTCATGGCCGCAGCCATTCCGCAACAAATCCGGACCTGGTGGGTATTGAAGGACAGCGGAGCACGGAGCCGACACGCAGCGGAGCCGTTCCGCAGCCGTTTCGTAGTTGGTGGAAATCCGGGGTTAGTGAGCACTTCTCCTTTGCCGAGATAATCCATTCACCTCACAGGTGTGGCATATCAAGATGCTGATTAGACAGCATGATTATTGCACAGGTGTGCCTTAGGCTGGCCACAATAAAAGGCCACTCTAAAATGTGCAGTTTTATCACACAGCACAATGCCACAGATGTCGCAAGTTTTGAGGGAGCGTGCAATTGGCATGCTGACTGCAGGAATGTCCACCAGAGCTGTTGCCCATGAATTGAATGTTCATTTCTCTACCATAAGACGTCTCCAAAGGCGTTTCAGAGAATTTGGCAGTACATCCAACCGGTCTCACAACCACAGACCACGTGTAACCACACCAGCCCAGGACCTCCACATCCAGCATCTTCACTTCCAAGATCGTCAGAGACCAGCCACCCGGACAGCTGCTGCAACAATCGGTTTGCATTACCAAAGAATTTCTGCACAAACTGAGGGAAGCTAATCTGCATGCTCGTCGTCCTCATCGGGGTCTCGACCTGACTGCAGTTCGTCGTCGTAACCGACTTGAGTGGGCAAATGCTCACATTCGATGGTGCCTGGCACTTTGGAGAGGTGTTCTCTTCATGGATGAATCCCGGTTTTCACTGTACAGGGCAGATGGCAGACAGCGTGTATGGCGTTGTATGGGTGAGCGGTTTGCTGATGTCAACGTTGTGGATCAAGTGGCCCATGGTGGTGGTGGGGTTATGGTATGGGCAGGCGTATGTTATGGACAACGAACACAGGTGCATTTTATTGATGGCATTTTGAATGCACAGAGATACCGTGACGAGATCCTGAGGCCCATTGTTGTGCCATTCATCCACGACCATCACCTCATGTTGCAGCATGATAAAGCACGGCCATATGTTGCAAGGATCTGTACACAATTCCTGGAAGCTGAAAACATCCCAGTTCTTGCATGGCCAGCATACTCACCGGACATGTCACCCATTGAGCATGTTTGGGATGCTCTGGATCGACGTATAGGACAGCGTGTTCCAGGTCCTCCCAATATCCAGCAACTTCGCACAGGCATTGAAGAGGAGTGGACCAACATTCCACAGGCCACAATCAACAAAGAGAGATGCCACAATCAAAACAGAGATGTGTTGCACTGCGTGAGGCAAATGGTGGTCACACCAGATACTGACAGTACAGTAAATACAATACAGTAAAACATTTGCACATTTTAGAGTGGCCTTTTATTGTGGCCAGCCTAAGGCACACCTGTGCAATAATCATGCTGTCTAATCAGCATCTTGATATGCCACACCTGTGAGGTGGATGGATTATCTCAGCAAAGGAGAAGTGCTCACTAACACAGATTTAGAAAGATTTGTGAACAATATTTGAGAGAAATAGGCTTTTTGTGAACATAAAAAAAGTCTTAGATCTTTGAGTTCAGCTCATGAAAAATAGGGGCAAAAACAAAAGTATTGTGTTTATAATTTTGTTCAGTGTAATTGCTTTTGTCACTCATGTCTGGTGTAGACACGATTTAAGATTAAGTTAACTACATTTAAATAATTATAATTATTTATTGGGCCCCTTGGAAGTTTGCTGAGGCCCCCTGGTTAAGAACCACTGATGTAAAACACAGATTTTTTTCCTTTTTGTGTTTTGCAGAAAAATTAAAGTCGAATGAAGCTGTGTCAATGATAAGAGAACTTTCACGTTTTGATGAACCATCCCTTTAAAGGTAAATAACATGGAAATAAATCTTTTCTCCAAGCAGTTCACCAGGGATTAGTTTGAATGGCAAATATCTTGCCTACTAAATCTCAGTCATGAAAAAAAAAGTACAGCAGTAAAGAGAAAATTTGGGCAGGGCACCTTGCACAGCTTAAATTTGGTCTGGGTCAACAGCACAAGGAAGAATTCAGGTGACATTTTAATTCACTCTCCTCAGCAGGCAAAAACACACGAGTATTAGAGAAAAGTAGCACAGTAATGTCATCCTAGCCCTTGGAAAAAGTGATTACAAAGACAAACTGCAACCCAACAAAACCAGGCTAGCACTTAAACTGTCCTTTTCCTCTTCTATTTGAGTTATATGACCTCCATACTCTGTTTCCAGCACGCTTGGCTTCACCTTTAGAATTATTTTGAGTGGCTCTTGACATAATCCCAGCCTCCGACATCTTTTTTTTTTCCTGAAAAGAGTTCTATGTGGCATTGTGCCAGAAATGAACCACTCCTCCCGGCGTCAGATCCCTGTGAGTTACATTACGCTAACATCACGATTCCCCTCCCCCATTTAACTCCCTATCTTTTCTTTGCTTCTCTCCTGTTTTTTTGCTCGTCTGAAAACACAGCTCTTTTGTTTCAAAAAATCTCACCAGTTTTTCCCCCCAGGGTTGAACTTTGTGATATTCTAATTGCTTTCCACTATTTTCAGCAACTTCCACCTCCCACCCCCGATCTCTCTCACTCTCTCTATCTCTCACCACCCCCTCCCTGGCCTTTGAAGGTGGGCAGAAATAGCGCATGTTGCTTGTATCTACAGCGTGCCTTTCTAGACAGAAAAATGAGCCACCATTAATGAAAACAGATTCGTTTATGACCCAATTGTGTCCGCATCAGGCCTCCCATGACTCAATCTTATCCGGTGAGTTTCCAGTGATCAATTTATGTTGGAAACAGATCGCTTTTGATTTTTAGTCCATTGGATTTCAGTAAAGCAACCTAATGACGATGAGCGTTCAGGTGTTTGTGTGGTTAAGTCAAGTGCTGGGTAGATTACTTACAAATACTGTAGTCCATTACTGATCTCAAATTATATTACGAAAATTGTAATTAGCAATGTAATCTATCATGTTAAACATTTTAGGTAGGCCTAATATAATCAGACTACTTTTTGAATACTTTTGACCTAACTTGTTTATCACATTGACTGATATATAATAATAAATAATAATAGTAATATATTGATTTAAAAATACAAAGAGATAGAAAATATATTTCATTTTTTTATCATCAACAACATGGTGACACATAAAGCGTACATTACCCATGTTTTTCTTTTTTAATAAACCACTTCAACACAAAAATAAACATAAAAAATGTGACCATGTGACCAGTAACCAATTATAGCCGATTATGGCTGGTCTGTGTGCACTAAAACATTACGTATAACTTTTCAAATGCCATGTGTGATTAACACGTAATCATGTATCAATAAAAAAGTAATTGTATGGTTATGAGCATTTTGAAATGTAATGTAATATATTTACAAGTACTTAACAAGTATTCATTACTTCAATGAGCTCATTGTTTCTGTAATGTAATTATTACATTCTTTAAATTAATACATTTTTCGCTGTTTTCGCTAACTGTGTTTTCGCTAACTGTGTTCGCTAATTTTGTATAGCCTATGTACATTTCTGAAATACATAACCTAGACGTTACCTCTGATAACAGATCACTCTAAATTGTAATATGGACTTGTGCATTTTCGGTAAAGCTGCTTTGAAATGATGTGTATTGTGAAAAGCGCTATACAAATAAATGTGAATTGAATGGATTTTTGGAATATGATTACGTAATCCATATAATCAGTTACCACCCAGCTCTGGTTAAATCACACCTAATCTGGTTACACCAGCATTACATGTCATCGGACTCCCAAGGCGGTAGTCACTCAATCCTTCAGAGGCAAGAGGGGTAAAGAGACTCAGGAAGAGGTGTTAATTTTGGCGCATCCAAACCCTGATTATATGGAGACCTGTTGAGGCTGCCAAGTGCTAACCTCATTAAAATAACTTTTTTCTTGACCAGTTGCCAACCTGGCTGAGAATCGGAGAATTGGATTTGGCTGCCATACAAGGAGGCTAATCAAACCTTGGGCTTCTAGACAACTGGACCTATCTTGTTCCTTTAAATTAAAGCTTTAATTTTGTCTCAGAGGAAAAGGCTTTTGAACTGACCAACACCGTAGCGTTTGTATGAAATAACTGTTTGTTCTCATTGGCGTCCTCCTGTGATTTCTGTTTTTGGCTTGTTTTTTGGTACAAACTGGGCCCTGGGAGTGCGAAGCCCTGAGCCATCCCTGAACCCAGGATTGAAAAATAACCACAAAAGTGCACAGGGGCCCATTAAACACCCCTTTCCCATTTATCATGGCACAACAACAGGAGCAGCTGTGTGCTTGCGCTCACACACACACACACACGTATCCATCAGCAACATGTGATAATGGCCACAGCGATTGCCAAACCACGCACAGAGAGGGTGGACAGCCAGGACCCGAGGAGAAAGATGATCTTATTAAGTGTCAATGTGGTACGGGAGGCTGTACGTGAGGTGGCTGACACATTCTGAGAATGGCTGGCATTGTGTCCTTGCTGAGTGATAGCAATAATCGTAAGGATGGCAACAACATGAGCGCCAGATGAGCAGAGCACTTTTCAGCTGATGCATTCCAAAAAACAAGACAGAGATGGATATTTGACAGGGAATACCTCATTAACCAGACCCCTTTGTTAATGGGATGATTCAATATTTTCCCAAGCTAAATGTTACCAACGGTTAATAAGCTCAGAATTATGGGAGCCTGATTTTTTGCATCTGATTGAAAAATAAAACAGGTAATTGGGAGGTTTAAGTATAAACTTAAATTGTGACAGTTGCAACTAAGTCACAATTATGAGGAATCATTCAAAGGAAATTGCAATTGAAAATGAAAATTTGTAAAAATGTCAACCTTTTTCATTGTTTTACTCCGAGGCATTCGTCAGAAAGTTTTAATTGTGAGCTATAGTTACATTGAGAGATAAACTTGAAATTGTTATGTGTATAGTCACAATATCAAGACAAAAATTCACAATGCAAGGTATATACGCGAGATAAAGTTTTGATTGTTGGAAAGTTTTTTAATATTGAACGATAGTTACATTGTGAGATATAAAGTTGCAATTGCGAAATATAAAGGCGAAATTAAGAAAAATAAAACTTTTAATTTTTAAATGTGCAGCTTTTTTTTTTTTACTCTGAGCCAAGATATACGAGAAATATAAGCAATAAAATTGATAAATAAAATTGCAATAACCTTTTTTTATTTTTTGAGGAAGATATTAACAGGATGACACTCTTTCTAGATTTGAACTTGCTTTGCCACTTCCCAAAAATCATATTTCATTTTCAGTTCTTCTTTCTAATAATAAAGAAATGACTAAAGTGAACACCATAAGAACTTGTGAGGACTTGAGAGATTTTTGAGCTATCTTTTATAGTGCAGTGATAAAGGTGACCTGATATTAAGGGGAAGAGCTATTGTTAGCCTGCATCACAGTAATATCACAAGGTCCCATGACTCAGTTGTCTAGTCTAGTGGACTTTGCTGTGCCTTTTAATCCATAACACAAACAGATTATAAAATAAAATAAAAATATGCTTTCTGGTTTTTGTGTTTTCTTCTCCATTTAATTTAATTCTACTCATGTATCACCATTGGCTGCAAATGCTGGCTTTACAAATACAAAGTCTGGCCTTGTCTTTTATTTACTCTACACCCACAGAGCGCCACATCTCCATCATCAGTCAGTCTCATAGTTACATGACGTGAACATGGGAGCACTTCTCAATTCCCGATGATCCTTCAGAGCCTACTGGAAAAGGGAAAGAGCAGCTACCCGTGAGACTGGAATTCACGGTTGCTAGGAAACATGGTGGAACATGAATATCACACGTCAGAAAGCTCAGCACGGTGGTAAATACTTCTCTGAGATGAGATGCACACATATCTCCCTCGATACAGTGAGTCGCTTATGCTTCATTGGTCTCCATCACCATCTCTTCGCATTTGTTTGCATTGTGAATGAGCCTTCGCTCATTCCTCAAACTAGCAGTTCCCTACACGTGATTACTTCAAAGGCCCATCACCATTTGTGCACAGCCGGTTAACAATGAAACACTCAAGGCAGTGTTTGTATTTCAGCCTTGCAGCTACAAAATCTGTTGTGTATCCAACATGGGGAACTCTGGCAACATTTCAACAAGCCCTTTTAAGGAGACTGCAGTGGTCTGATAGAAAAGGATTAGCAGAATAAGGACCCTTTGAGCAGGAACAGAATTTGCCTGCTACAGGACTGACCAAAAGTCATTTTTTTATGAGAATTAGATTTTAAGCTTTTTGAATAGCCATGCCGTTCACCAGCATATTATAAAATGTTGTTTCAAACAGTGGACTAAGCAACCTCAGTGTACATTTTTCATTCATAAGTAGTTTGAAGTCTGTTATTTTCAATCCTGTAAGCGGCAGAGCGATGGCCAGGCAAACAGATTGTCACTTAGGGGTTATGTCCAAACATAGCTAACAATTTAAACAGAAATTGCACTTTTCCTTTGACAAAGTTGCATGTCAATTCAGAAATTTTGCAAGACATCTCAACTAATCAAGTCATTAAGGCCCAGTTTCACAGACAGGGTTTAGATTAAACCAGGATTAGGCCTTTGTTCAATTAGGACATTTAAATAGCTTTTATATACATGCCTTAGAAAAAAACATTACTGGTGTGCATCACAAAACAATGACACCGATATATATTTTAAGATATGTGCCAGTTGCTTTTGGTTAAAACAGCTCAAACATGCATTTGCCTAGTCTGTGAAACCAGGGGTAAGGGTTTAATTAAAAGCTAATTACACTGAAAGTAATCACAATATCACTCTAAAGTTTGTAGCAATGACAAGGTAAGTGGGTAAAACCAACATCATGTTACTGGAGAGTGGTCTAACCATTGTAGGTGCAGTTTAATAACAGCAACATACCTTGTTAGCTAATGCTTAACCAAAATACTGACAAATCCTCACTTTTTTATTCCAACCAACTAAGCAATCATTTGAAATAAAAGGCAGGGGAAGCAGTTTTTGGGTAAATTGTTAATTTTATTGGAAAACAAATATACAACTTGGAATGGATTCTGAGGCATGGCTGTGCCATAAGCAGTTACAAAAGAAAAGTGACTAATTAAAAAGCATAGTAAGAACAGAACAAATACAAAAAGATTAGAGTGTATGAGTACCTGGCGATAAACCCGTTAGTATTGAATTCAATGATGTTGCAATAGTGCAATGCTGAGGACTTTTCCCATTTCTATTTATACTCAGTCCATTGTCCATGCAGAGTTGTGCCTCCACATAAAATCGAAAGACAGAAAAAAAAAAGAAAAAGAAAAAAGTCATGCCAAAATTGTTGAAAAGACGCCACACTGTCAGGCAGCTGGACCCTTGATGTCACCGTTCGTCAGGTGGGCAGGCAGACAGAGCAACAGAAGGGGAAAGGGGCCTGTGCGCAGTCAGTATCTGTGCCTATACGCATCACCTGGTCCCATAACTGCTCCTTCTAACAGATTGTTTACAACGGTTAGGAGTTGGGGGGTAGGCATGAGCACTCAAATCTTATAGTATACATGCAAATCCTTTGGACAGCAGGAGAAGATGGGTGAAATTAAAATGAAACATTTTACAGAAATTAAAAACAAGAAAAGGCATATAATTTTATACAAGAAATTCTGTACAAGGCCTTCACTTCGCTGTCATCATCTGTACAAATTCTGCAAAGAAAGAGAAAAGGGGAAGTTTTAAGAGTCACCGCAAACAAACAAAACAAAACTCCAAATCAAGTGCAATTCAAAAAATGGATGCAGACTATTTGAATTACAAACTCTTACCTTCATAATTGACCTGACCATCTCCATCAATGTCTGCTTCTCTAATCATTTCATCCACCTCCTCATCTGTTAATTTCTCCCCCAAGTTTGTCATCACGTGGCGCAGCTCAGCAGCACTGATATATCCGTTCCCATCCTGACAAAGACCAGTGAACAATGATCCATCCAAATTATTTTAAGTCTAGGAATGTTACCAGCAAAGCCTTAATAGCAGGTTAAATTAATGCAACAGTTCTTCAGAAGCCTTACCTTATCAAAGACACGGAAAGCTTCTCTGATCTCCTCCTCGCTGTCGGTGTCCTTCATCTTTCTTGCCATCATCGTCAGGAACTCAGGAAAGTCTATTGTTCCATTACCTAATTAAAGGGCAAAGTACACAGGCAGATAAGTAACACAGCACTTTAAGTGAATATAATTTCGAATCGTGATAAAATACTTCAGGGAAATGGTTTCAAGTCTTATGCAAATTGGACCCTACTCGCAAGAGTTAACATCATGCTGATGGCTAATGTAGCAGCAAAAATGTGTCCTCACCATCTGCATCCACCTCATTGATCATATCCTGCAGCTCCGCCTCTGTAGGGTTCTGGCCAAGAGAGCGCATGACAGTGCCCAGCTCTTTCGTGGTGATGGTACCATCCCCATCTTTGTCAAATAGCGAGAACGCCTCTTTGAACTCTGTGAGAATTAACAGTGGAGACAAATCAGTTTGAGTCCCATAACCACATTTTTATAAACATGTCAATCACTTTTCCATTTAAACAATAAACAAAAGGAACAGGTAAAGTACTTTTTAAATAATTAATTGCTTGTGAGCATTATGATTCCACATAGCTTAAGGCATTTTGTAGGTCCTATATGCTATGTACTACATGTCAGAAAAGGCTCAAACTTTAAAACAAGTCCCCAAAGCTAAAAGTAGCATAGTTGTCTATAGCCAAGACCAGTAACAACAAACTCCTTCATAGATAAATGACTAGGATGACATGGTGCCGAGGAAAACACGCAAACACCCCAGAGCCATGGCAACCACTAGTACTAGTGTTAGGCCTTTGAGTTTAACCTGACCCGCCGAGCACCAGTAGTTAAATACAGACATGCAAAACAAGATCACTTTGTATAGATGCCTCAAGTACCATCTACACTTAATTTCACAAGATAACATTTTACAAGAAGGTCCAGCAAGAGTCAGCACTGTCACTAAATAGTTTAAATGGGGAGAATTGATCCTTTAAGGCATAGTCGGGACAAAACTATAGTGACAAGTGAGACTGTATTTCAGCAGTGCATGTTTTTGCCCAGCGTTCTGAACACTAAAGGGTAACACAAACTCCCCTCTGTGCCAACACTGCTCATTGAGTAGAGCTGATGAGACTGTTTGATACTCCCTTTGATATGACATCAGACATTACAGATGCACAACCGGCGTTCCTCTGTTACACAAAACACTGGCCCATTTCAAATGTTTTACTATAAACATGCAAAATAATACTAAATAATACTAAAGCTTAAGGAAATGCATTAGGCTCACTTATTTCACTGTATTTTTAATGATATATATATATGTATATGTATGTGTGTGTGTGTGTTAACAAAAAATGTAAAATAAGAAAATTATAGTTATATTTATTTGTACAGAATCTGTTATTGTTTAGGCTCACTTTTTTCTTAATAGAGATAGCAAAAGTTATGCACAAGAGTTTGCACATTCAAGGAGGCGATAACCCATCCATGCCCACAGATTTGACTCAGATACCACCTTAAAAGGCAAATTATAACAAACTAGAACAGCCAGGCTATTTCAAAACGCTTCAAGCCAACGCAGAAACTGAAGGGGTGTGTAAGCAAAGAAAGTAAGGGACCTTACCGGCTATTTGCTCCTCTGTGAGTTGATCGGCCTGGGGATGGGAAGAGATGCAAACATCGTATTAATAAATCATGCGTACAATATACTCACTACGAATTCGTAGTGTTTTGGTGCTCTTGACATGTCTAGCAACCCGTGTGAGACCAAACGAAGACCTCAGATTCCCTCCCAGCTAAATGTTACGACATCAGCTCGAGAGAATAAAGTCTCAACACAAGACACTCCTAACAACAGCAGTTCATCCACCCACCTGATTCCTGGTATTTGGTGAACTATTCTCTCGTGGCACTATAGACAGTCATTTTAAAAAGTAATGTAACCCTTTTACTGTTGCTGTAACGTTAGTCCTGTGCTATAATGCTCGAGTAACCCGAGAAACTTGCTGCAGGCTATTTCACAACGAGCCAATCTGATCACTACGTTGTAACATGCATATGCACTTAAACTAAATGGATATAGAGGCAAAATGTGTGATGCTGAACATTAAGATCCTTAAGAAGGTTCAGGAGTTAGAAAACATAAATCCTCCACGACTTAATGCTAAAAGCACAATACACAAGTTTTTTTTGTTTAGTTTTTGTTTAACGTTAACCGGCTACTTTTCTTAACGCTTCCCGTTATACAGCCCACACGTGAAGCTGCCCAGTCGGTACAAAACCAGAGAGTAAAGAACATAAGCAAATTATGTTAAAGGTTGAATAAAATGTGACTTACTGAAGCCCATTACCAAGCTTTGTAATAACTACGTTACGATGTGAATAGGAAACTGAAAGTGAAGGGGCTCAAGCACACCCCTGAAGTTTAGTAATACTCCCTTCGCGGAATATCTTAGGTTTAGCCTGTGATATTTAAAAACCCGAAGCGAAATATAACACAAAGTACTTCAAAAACTGAAGATTGCGGAGCGGCGCGTGTAGCCTATTCCTTCACTCAGTCCATCCCCTGTAGTCGTAATTTTGGCGGCACATTTCTGTAAATATTTAAAAAATATATTCCTTTTCTGTTGCTTGACTTCCTTACTTCCGCACAAATAGTTGTAAAGATTACACACATTTTCATTAACGCATATCCATCATTCATTAGAAATATTGGTGTGCACTCACCATTTTCTCTTTTTCTCTGTCAGTCTCCCTCCGTCTCCGTGAAAGATTCACAAATGGTGGTCGGAATATTGGTATAGACCCGCCTTAACGGTCGTACATAAACACCTCCCATCTTCCTGTATTTATCCGCCAAAACGCACTGCATTCTGGCTAAGGGTGCGTCGGAAATGCTGCAATATTTGTCCACGGACATAAACAAAGCTTGAGCAAACGTTATTTATGTCGTTCTTCATAAACAAAATAGTCTTTTTATTGTGCAATCGGCAAATATTGACGCAAAAGTACAGGCGGAACTATCTGACGGCGGAAGAATACTGTACGCGTTTCGGTTGTGCGGATGACTCTGATTGGTTCGTTTGTACCTGCAATGCGTCACTCCCTGGTCACACACTGTAGAATTTGCCCGGTCGTAAATGCCATGAGATGAAATAGGGAATCACCTGAGCAGTTGTGAATTCCACCCTTAGGGTGCCAAAATTATAGTGTTAAAATGTTAAGATTTTTTCAATTACATAACACATACATTTCAATTACATGTGGGCCTAATATTACAATGCATCTTCACACAGATAAAACTTATTCAGTAAAGGTTTACTATGTTGGGCTATTGCCTAATTTATGGATATATTGTGCAATTCATGGGCATTTTTAGATTCATAGAACTTTAAATGCTTTAAATGTGTTTTCATAGAAAAGTTGTACAACTTAAGTGTAATTAGGCCCTATATGCACAATAAGGCCCATTCAAAAACAATAACTAGCCTATATAATGATATTAACTATTAGATAAACTATATTAGCGTATACATTTATAACATTCTGTTTATTGTAAGCGCACACTGCAGTCTGCCGCTTTAATAGACCATTTGAAAATAAATTATATTAGGCTACTTCGTACTTTCGATATTTTGTAAAGAGCTTGTAAAACGCATGGTAAAACCCATGCACATGGAATATATTATTAGAAGGGCCACTGTAAAACACAAGGATGATAACTGTAATGATAACTGTAAAGTTTGTTCTAAAACTATGAGAATAGGGAACAACACAGAGGAACAGTATCATTGGAATCACTTTCAGAATGAATTTTTTCCACAAGCTAATGAACAATAAAAGCATTGACAGCCATTCAGAATCTTTAAAGCATTTCAAGTCACCATCAAAAAAATTTTTTATGGAATATTGCAGTATTTATAGTAGGCTAAATGATTTATCCATGGCCATCCTTATTTTTATTTTATTTTTTATGTGCCCCTGTAATCTTAATCTTTCCCTATAGACAAAATCAAGTCCTGCCCTGCACTTTGTTCGAGAAGCCTTTCACTCGGATATATGTCAGAATAGGGAAGAAAAGACTATAACAGCTTCCGTTTCATGAGGACTTTAAAGAAGACAAAGCAGATTATTGCTGAAGTGAAAGCATTTATGAAAGTATATAAAAAAAAGAAAGATAAAAAAGTTAAATTTACTGTAAATCAAATGTACTGTACTAAAATATTTTATTTTATATAAAATCGATATTTTCCAAAATAATTTTGACTCTAAAATTACTATAAAAACAAAGCCATATGTCTAACCAAGTTGTGTTCCAAATTTGAAGTTGATATCACAAAAATGTAAGTTCCTATGAGATTTTGTTTAGGCGCTGTATATCTGGCTGTCACCCACATATTCCATTGAATTTTTTTTTTGATGCATTCTCCTGTGAGAAATTAATAAATGTCTGTCCGAATATCACTTCTATCACAAAATATGAAACCTTGAGACTCAGACCTTTCCGACGATGTGTTTTGTCAAGATTAGAAAAGGTTTGATTGTAACCTAGTTAAAATATTTTTTTGTAATATGAAACCTGACACCACCCACTAGGGGAGGAGCCCGCTAAAATAATTTAGAGTACCGTTTCCATGGTAACGCAACGTCCAATTTCATAACGGTTTACACAGAATTAATTTTGAGTTTGTAAGCTTTTGAATGATACCTGATTCATGATGAATACTAAAATATGTGATGTTAAAAATGGCGATAAAAAAAGAATGCCAAGCGTCCCGCGATAGCAGGATGTGACAGTTAAACATGCTGTATCTGCTTTAGTTATCATTTAACAACCAAAACAATAAGGAAAGCAAACCAAGGTCTATATGATTAAGAAAGTTTGATTAATAAGATCGCAAAAAGCCAGTAATAACAATAGCACCAAAAGTAGTGATGCCGACAACCAGATCCTGCCTTGTTTCAAGGCCTATAAGCTTCTAGCCAGCTTCTCAATGCTTGACTGCCTTAGCTCCAGGCCACCTGTCTCTGGCCATGTCCCAGGTCTGTTGGATATTGAAGGGATGAGAAGACAGACTGTTGCTGAGAGGGGTTGAGGCATTTTTATACTAAAAGAGCAGCAGGAGCAACTGAGATTATCTATGAGTGAACAACAGTCCTCAATATTGTAAATGTGATACATGTGAATGTTGGATCATGGAGTTCACTATTTATGTTTTCCATGTACCCCTCACCCCTAACCACCACCACTCTAAAAAGGAGATGACTGAATCAAGCTTCCTTTTAAGAAAACAGTTACGTCTAAAACATGAACTTGGGTGGTTCCTGTATACTTGCCTTCCCAGAGGTTGTAAAACTAAGGGAAAGAGTGAATCATGCATTGGTTACACACAACACAGGCAACATGTGTGCTTAATGCCTCTTTCAGGTTACCAACAGTTTCCGCCCTGTCTGGAAGGGTGTCTGGTATCTTAAAACCTTATTTGTTAAATGGAATAAAGTAAGTTTAAACTGAAGTGATAAAATGTATAAATAATACTAAAATTACTCTTTTTACACATACACATTTTTCATACGGTCTTGCGCTGAGAATGTTATATGGTTTGGACAACATTGTAGTGTCATAAAATATCATGATCACGTTATTTTATACAGATATATGAATATGGCACAATGTGAATATGGCATTGTGAAAAATGATCATTATCATGATCATGTTCAAACGAATGAATTCACTCAGGATTTTAATCTAGTAAAATTAATCCAGGTGAACCATGTGTATGCGTTTAACTATGCCAGGAACTTTGGTAATAAGATGCCAATGTCTGTGAATGGGTAATCGAGGACATAAAAAGCCATGTGAGACACAGATGGTTGATAATCACTGGTATAAAGAGCCCCTGACCACTCAGGTGTTTACTCGGAGTGAGGGCCATGAAACTGAAGACCTATTCATTCTTAATGCACATTGAGGCTTTGTAGCAAGCACTGGCAGACTTTGCAACACCAGGCTCCGGTTTCCCAACATAGACCTGTGTGTGCCTGTATGCACGGCACGCGTGTCTATGTATGTGTTGTTGTGTTCACGAAGCTGTACATAAAGGAAAAAGAGCGTAACTGAGATTGTCTTTCCCTTTCTGAGTGTCTTTCCCTCTCTCTTTTTTGAATGACAGCCAAAAATCATGTAGTTGAATAGTGAAGGCAGACAGGGAAACTTAGGCAAACTTCACAATAAGTGAACGATACATGGTAATTATGGTCAGGGTTTATGTCAAACTGACAAAGGCTGTCCATCGAGAATGGAAGGAGGATGTTTCAAATTCAATTCTGCAAAATTCAATTCAGATTTTGCCACAATGGAATTCACAAAGGCTTGAATCCTGACTAATAATAGATAAGCTCTGGATCTTTGGCAGTAAAGCCGATTTAAAAAGGGGATTTACATTCATATAATCTACCACCTCTGTGAGATTTCTCAATAAGAACAATAAATAAATCAGAATTAAATGGACAGAAAAAGAGTGTTTTGTGGCAAACACAGGCTTTTTTTTATTAACATCAGGAGCTTTAAGAGATCAGTGGTATAAAAAAGCTTTGGAGCTTAGTCTTCAGAGAGGTTGGGCATCTTCAATTTCAATCTTTGTAATTGAAATTATTATATGTACTGTATTACATAATGCGAAAGTTTACATTATTTTTCATGTTGACATGATATATCTATAAAGAGGCGATATAATAAACTGTCTGAATGCATATGACAACCTTTGTGTAAACAAAACAATACATTCAATAATAAGATCCAAAGACTGCAGCACTAAATAGGATTAGATTTAAAAGCACAGATTTTCTATCTACAAAGGACATAAATTATGTCACATCCTTCTTTATTGCCCTTTGCAGATATGCAGAGCTCCACGGTTAAAACAAACCTCAGCCATAGCTTTAATTGCCGCAAATAAAATGCACAAACATGGTGGGTTAAAGTGCAACTTAACTGATACTGCAACAAGGATTACTGTAAAACATTTCAAGTCATGTAACAATGGTAAAAAACATAAGTAGTGACCTTAAGACATGGCTTTATAAAGGGAGCAAACATATGCTGAGTCAAAAAGCAAACTGATGTGTTATGAATATTTATATAATATATTTACCCTAAACTTTCTTGGTCAGCATAGTTGTGTCTCTAATACACTGTAAAATGCTACCTGTAATTCAAGTACAGCAGAGGCTTCAGTTTCACAAAAAGCATTAATATTTAACCACATATTTAGTGAGACCTATATTTGACATCACCGAACCCTCCAGATAATTAACACACTTTAAAAAGGAGCTTTATATGTACAGAATATTCTGTACAATTATCCTGTTCTTTATTAGAGGCTGTATATGTATCTGTTTATTAACATAATAGCAAAATATACATGCAGTTATAAGCACATTCAAAATTCAAAATGAATTCTACATTGTATTTAACCATACACTTAGATTCGCTCTTTGACTTTTTTTTGTTGACTCCAGATGGCCCAGTTTTAGACAGCTGATAGACTTGGCTGTTCTCACACACACACACTCTGTTCAGTACTTACTGATGGCCAAGTTACTAAGATGCCATTTAGCAGATAACAACGAGAAGACTAATATGAACATACATTGTGCTGACAAGGGCAATTACTGACATATGACCGAATGAAGTAACAACTGATAGATTTTTTGGGCTGGTCCTTCCCTCGTGTTATCCCAGAAATCATTTTTTTATTGCTTCTTGTTGCATTTTGTGCTGTATATGACCTTAATGATTAACAGTTATTGATACCACAATTGCTATATATATATATATATATATATATATATATATATATATATATATATATATATCCTTTTTCAGGATACTGTATTTTAAAGTTAATTTAGTAAAATCCAAATAATCTTTATTGGAAAGGGTTTAAACAATGTTCAATTAACCATATTTGCTCCTGTGGAACAGACCTTAACACACTAACAGATAACAGGCAGTATTAAAATCACAGTTCTTAGGACACTAAGAAAACTTAGGACACTAGAGACCTTTCTACTCTGAAAAACAGCAGGAGAAAGATGTCCTCATGTGTGAAGATGCCATAGACCTGCTGCTGGGAGGCATGAGCACTGCAGATGTGGCCAGAGCAATAAACCGCAATGTCCGTAATGTAAAGCCAGGTGCACACGATTTATAATAAACAGTCCTTTATGACTGTTGCTTGTCAGACTGCATGAACATGATCCCTGCTGTAAGCCATGTCACACTGTGGGATCTCAGTTGTCATTAATGTCACACTGTAAGACCGATAGCAGTGGTTAGAGAGGGCTACAAACTTTATTCCCTGTTTATATATATACTCTTATTCTGGAATAACTTCAATTTTGTTCTTTTTTTAGTGTGCAGATTACATTTATTTCTTCAATTTATGTGTACATCAAATCAATGGCCCCAACAAATATTTGAGTGCATGAACTGGCACATTACTTGTGTATTTAAAAAGTTTGACAGTATGTACAAATTTCTGTTCTATGAAGTAGAATTAAAGACTGATTTTCAAAGCAACAGTGGGTACTTTAAAATCTGTCTGTCCATGTCCTGGTGATTTAATCCTCTGCAGTGCTCCCAGTTCTGCCCTGTCACAGCAGTAAGAGTCAGACCATTGCATCTGGCCCCAGTCCAGAGCGCTGCAGCAGGCTGCCACCCCCTTTAAAGCAGGCCATCCCACCGCGAAAGGCCACTGCAGAGAACAAACACTCTCTCACTCAGCCCATATGGAATTAACTGAGAACCAATAACACCAATGGCAATGCAACAGGGTTCTTTACAAACATACTTTGGCATATACATACACTCCTGGGTAACAAAAATGGGCCAAGCCAAAAATTATATAGCCTATATGTGCAATTCTTGCTCATTTCCTGACCAGTGATTGAAAAATGGTTCTCCAGCATTTTTGGCGTGGCCCATTTTTACAGTATACAGTAGATAGAGTAACGTATAGCATGGAATAGCCTTCCCCAACTTTCAGACAACTTTATACAGGAAGAAGAGTCAGTGTTGTTCCACTCAATGTTAATGGCTTCAAATTAGGGTTCTAATGGATTCATTAGGGTTCAAATCTGGACTCTGACCAGGCCAAAACATGACCCTGGTGAACTTGATGTCAAGCCACTTCTTGGTTGTCTTTGCAATTCTGGGCAGGAGCATTGTCTGTTGGAAAATAACATCTGATCATTCCTCTTTAGATAGCTTACCATTTGTAGGAAGCAAGTCAATATTCTCCTGTACTCCAAAGCATTAAATGCCTCTTCACTGTGAAGTAGCTCACCAATATCAGCAGCTAAAAAGGCTCCCCACAATGACCCTTCTTCCTACATGCTTCACTGTGGTATAAATGCATTTATTATTATATATTTCTCAGCATATTTTTGAAGACACCACTCTGAAGCATCACCATGCAACTCGTGTTTCATTGAGATTCATCACTCCACACACAACTTCCATATTCTGCCAAAAACTTCATTCTGTCTGTGATGTTTTTCTGAGACAGCAATGGCTTTTAATTTGTGGTTAAGACAATTAAAAGCTTAGGGGCCGTTTAAACTTTTTATGTGTTTTGGCTGTTCATTTACACGACAACAGCGTTTTGGGGGCCTGAAAAAGCAAACTTTTGAAAACGGGTTTCAAAGTGGAAGTTTTTGAAAATAATACCGCTAATGTCAAAAACGTGAATTTGTGAAAACGGTGACGTCATGTGCATTACGTGTTCAGTCTATAGGCGCATAGTGTTTCTTTACAAAGTGACATCGCCAACTACTGGCCTGGCATGCATAATACAACGCTTTTAGTCTCTTTTTGACGATTTGACAATGCCGTTGTCTGTACGTGGAAAAATACAAAGGAAAAACTTTTCAGTTTTTAGGACATTGTTGTCATTTTGGGCTTGGCCTATTTTTTTCGTCCAGGAGTGTACATAGTACTTTGTGGCGGTCCCTTTTGTATATAATACATTCATTTGTAAACATACTTAAAGGTGTAGCCAAACACAATTTTATGTACCTGATGAAATCAATTCTAGGAAAAGACTTAAGTTTAGCCAACCACCCACTATTTTTTCCACCGAACACACACCACAAGTAGTACACATCCCAACATTTCAACTTCATTCACACAGAAGTTTGATTAAATGCAGAAGAAGTGATTTTTATTGAATAAGAAGTGTAATCTTAAAACAGATAGTTTAACCAAAAATGTAAACAAAATACTTAAAAGAAATAGTTCACCCAGAAATTAAAAGTCTGTCGTCATTTACTCACGCTCATGTCATTCCAAACCTGTACAACTTTCTTCTGCATAACACAAAAGAAGATATTTTGGTAACCAAGGTTGCCAATTACCATTTACTTTCAACGTACAGACAAGAAAAAAAAAAAAAAAAGAGATATTTCTTAAATGATCTACTAGGTTCCAGTCATACAGATCTGGAACGACATGCGGTTCAGTAAATGATGACAGAATATTATTTTCTGGGTGAACTATATCTTTAAGGACAAACCCTGAACAGGACAGACGCGTAAAAATAAGATGTGATAATAATGCCTCGACAGCTTTAGTTTGTCCTTCAACCTGTTTTCTCAAATTTGGAAAGTGACTTTCAGTGGAAAAAGGTTGCGTGTGTGCACATATGTTGGCATAGTGCTTACCTGTATGATGTACACATGCAAATTGTGCTTTGCAGGCTAAAATACAGTTCAAATGTTTGCCACAGCCGATTTCCAGGTCTGTTCATACAGTGAATGAAGTAAAGCTACTTTAGAGAGGCACACTGTTAGCTGTTATGTAAGGAGTCTTTCATGTAGAATCCCTGCAGGGATGGATCACTTTTCATTCTGGCCTCACTAGCCCAGTTCTGACACCAAGTGACACTTACCTGCTATTGCAACTTCTGCACTTTTGTTGTGTTTGGCTTCCAAAGCCACATCTCTTGACTTAAAGGGATAGTTTACCTGTTAAACACTTCAAGCAAGCTAAAAGCTATACTATTGTTTTTCAGCAATTTGCCATATCTTTATAAAAGCCTATTTGTTTGACCGAAGCTCAGAGTGAGGGCTCAAATTAACAGTCCTTTAATTACAGCTTCATACAGAATGGATGGTTATCTCGTCCAAGGGAATGAAGCAAATAACCATCATTAAATGTGACCTCGCTGATCTGTAATTAACCCGACACATGCAAAACAGCTATTTTCAATCAGATATAACTGTGATTTAGACATTCAGAACCACTATGCTGTTGATTATGACAGCTATGCTTGCATGTTAAACAATAAAAGTCCTGTGACATTAGTATCATATTATGAATAAAAGTCAGTAAATAGCTGGATCAAGGACTTAATCAGAGTACATTATTATTGTAACAGCATATGGATGACGTATGGATGATATTGTTCTCAGTTCTTTTTTAATAGGATGTATGTATGTATTTCCAGCTCACACTCTGGAAAAATATGGCTTATATAATAATTATATAATTCAATACCCTGGATATAATATTAGAATATTAAGAGCATTATATATGCACTTCTTTGCTGTGGAACATTTGTTTACTTGTTTTTTATTCAATGCCACAACACAAAAGAGGTGTCGTATATAGTAATATTAATATCAGTTTGAATCATTTGTTAGCATTATTAAAAAATGTAAAAAATAAATAAAAAATGTTTTCTAAGAGGCTAATGCATGACTCAACATTTATTAGATGTGAGCAACTGGGTGTGCAAGGTATATTATTCATATGCATATGGTGTTTACCTTTACCCAATATAATACTTGATTATTACATATATAAACAATTATATAACTCAACAATATTCATTTGTTTGTATTGCAAAAAAGTCTTAAAATAAAATAAAATAGCACATCAAATACACTAATCCTTACTAAACATCCCAGTTTTCTCCTAATATAATCTCCAAATCCTTCAAGAACTATTCTGATTACTAGAGACAATGGTTAAGACAAATAAATATTCTTTCTTTTTCAAATCCACAGAATACATAGGCTAAGTGCCATATAAAGAATTGCTACAATAGATATATTACAGGAGGTGGATACAGATTTAAAGGGATAGTTCACCCCAAAAATTTAATTTTGTCATCATTTACTCACCCTCAGGTTGTTCCAAACCGGTTGGTATTTCTTTATGCTGCTGAACACAACATAAGTTATTTTGAAGAATATGGATAACCAAACATTTGATGGGCCCCATTGACTAACATAGTTTGGGGGGGAAATACTATGGAAGTCAATGGTGCCCCACAACTCTTTGGTTACTGACATTCTTCAAAATATCTTCTTTTGTGTGCAGTTTTGTGTACAGCTGAAGAAAGAAACTCATACAGGTTTGTAACAACTTGAGGGTGAGTAAATGATGAAGGATTAACATTTTTGGGCGAACTATCCCTTTAATATAAATCCTAATATCTTTTTGAAGGTGAGAAAAATGCTAAATAAAGTTAAAGTCTTTATATTTGAAATGTACAATGAACTGGCAAATAGCCTATCCTGCAAATGTTTTCTTGTATGCTCATAATGCCAAAAAAAAAGTCTCTGGTTGTGAATCACAAAAAGTACAATTCACATCTATACTCTATTTAAATCTGGACACAATGAAGGTTTTAACAGGATAGTAGCGATGCACAAGTTTAAAAAAAAATTGTTACAAAATAACCGTTCTTCATTTGAAGTGTGGTCGTCGTCATTTTAGCTCCGCCCCGTATGCCTTTGACCCTCCTGGCGCGCCTGGTCTGTGGCGGGAGATTCCAGCATGGCGGTGCAACCTAAACAAAATCTGTCTATGGACAGTGCGTCTGAACATGGATTCTTGAATTTTTATTTTTCTATGCCTGAGAAACCTGACACCACCGTGAGAGTATTTGATCGAAACGATTACTATACGGTACACGGAAAAGATGCGGTTTTTGCAGCCAAGGAGGTTTTCAAGACGAACGGAGTCATCAAAAACCTGGGATCAGGTTAGCTGTAAAGTTATAGGATTATTTAATAAAATATCAGTTCATTAAAGATATCTTTGTTTCTTTCTATTGTGCAGATATATGCATCTTGCCTAAACTGCATCAGTATGTTGATTATTTTATTATATCTGTAATTCGGTCAAATGAATATACTTTGAATTTACGCAGGAAACAAGAGGTTGGAGAGTGTGGTCCTCAGTAAGATGAACTTTGAGTCATTTGTGAGGGACCTGCTGCTGGTCAGGCAGTACCGGGTGGAAGTTTTCAAGAATGCCAGTAAGAGTAGCAAAGATCATGACTGGCAGATATCTTTCAAGGTATCTTACTTTCTTTACTGTTTTGATACATTTTTCTCAGTATCACCCCTCCCAATCTCATCATGTTTGTATTTTGCGTTCCAGGCTTCCCCAGGAAACCTGACCCAGTTTGAGGAGATTTTGTTTGGCAGTGGAGCAGGACCTGGGGAGGGTGCAGCCGGTGTCGTCGGGGTTCGTCTTGGCACCGGGGCTGATGGACAGCGTGTTGTCGGTGTTGGCTATGTAGACAGCACACTCCGGAAACTCGGTGTGTGTGAATTCCCAGACAATGATCAGTTTTCCAATCTGGAGGCTCTTCTTGTGCAGATCGGGCCCAAAGAGTGTGTGCTTCCTGGAGGAGATGCAGGAGGAGACCTTGGGAAACTCAAACAGGTAACTTTCTTATAAATGCCAGTTTGTGTGTTTTGAAACAAGATAGAGATGCATGGTATATTGGTGCCATGTCAGTTAATAACTGATAATAGAGTTTTTTTTTAAAAAGATTAAAATTAGGGTAAGCAATTTTCTGAGAGGCTAGCAATAGCGAGTTAGCTTTGAAAGATCCCACCCTCCCTTCAGAGCGTCTCCAAAGCCACATCTCCTTCAAAACACGTGCACTCGTTCAGCAGGGAGCAAATAAAAGCGTCACGGTGTCACTGCCTGACAAAGTATTATCCCCCTCTGTAATAATTTGGCTGGGGTCAGAATTCGGCACAACAACGCCGTCAAAGCACATAACATTACAATAATAATGAACATAAACAACTTAAAGAGCATTGACCTGTACCACCTGACTGCTGCAGATTAATTTCTGCGTTGATAGTGTTGTAACGCATAAATTCGAGTCAAGAACTGCACCGAGTAGCCTATAAATTGACAGGATTCCATCTCTTACAAATTACAGTAGTTATCGCGTAAATGCAGCATAAGCTTGTTGTTTTGGTTCAGGAGGAACTGTAAAAGGTGGCTGCTGTTTCGGTTGTGGTGCTCAGTGACTGAGGTCTGTCTAACTCTGCATAGCATGAAACGCGCTGATGACGTGTGATGTTTGCGCGAGCAGGGTGCACGGAGGTATGGAAAGACTTATGTTGACAGGCAGGTAGGATGTCGGATTGGATGAGCATTCCATGGTCCTATTACTTCCAAAGACAATAAATATACATATAAATACATTTAGACCACTTAACATAGTGATTGCTATCAGCTTGTGAAGAGACTTTTTAACCACCACAACGAAAAATGTTTCTGGTACAAAACACCTACCTGGCTGCCTTTAAATGGTATTGGTTGATATTGAATATTTAACTGTGCATGTTTATATCATATACATTACATTTAGCCATCATAATTCTCACTTAAAGTTAATCTTTAAAAACATAATTTAATAACACTGATGTTAAATGTAATCTTTTGGGAATCTCAAAATGAATATCCACTTTTTATTCTGCACAACATAATGCTGAGATGCCTGAATTTACTTTTACCATCTAAAATAATTAGTTTTAGTTTGTACATTTTGACAAAACAGTACAATTTTAATATTGGCTATAAAATGAAAATTTTATAGAATTTTAAAGGGGTCAGAAAATGATAAATTGAAATAGTCACTCTGCAATAAAAACAAACAAGTTTCATACCTTAAAGGTAACGCCACAGTTTAAAGTATGAGTTTTTGTTTATGAGTTTTGGCGATCTGAACCATGCCTGAGCAAGTTTGACCCCCAAAGTCTGTTTAGTTTGACTAATGTGATCGCTTCGTACCGTGTCCGCTCTGCAAATTGCTCCATCGGCGTTAGCTATTGCTGTGATGTCATGTGATTGACAGGTCGTCCTGCCCTCGCACCAGTAAACGTGTCATCAGAAGAAATGTTGTTGCAAGAGGGAGAAGTTATTTTGGTTAAAGATTGAGGAAATGAATTAAAAAAAAAATGCATGGATAAATCATTTATAATAAATACTGCAATATTCCATAACAAAAAAAGAATTGTTCATTTTGGTTTCATGATGACTTCCACAACTCATGTGTGTCAATATTGCTTTTTAGTAAGACCGTCTATGGTTGGAAATGAGGATAGAAAATGATCATTTTTATAAATATTTTAACTTTTTTGATGAAAGAAACTTCACTAACTTCAAAGGCTAACCTCCAGAAACATTATATAAAGATCTGGAAATACATTTCATGACCCCATTAATATGACTGCATCCATAGACCAAGATTTTATAACCATAATAATTCTTTCATCCATATTGGATGCTATTTATAATTCAGGTTGTGCAACGGGGTGGCATTCTGCTCACAGACAGGAAGAAATCTGAGTTCACAACCAAAGACATTGTGCAGGATCTGAATCGCCTACTGAAGGCCCGCAAGGGAGAGACGGTGTCCAGTGCTGCCCTTCCAGAGATGGAGAAGCAGGTTTGGGGCGCTGCAACAAGTTACAAGTGTGTCATTTCAGGTGGTTCGTCTGGAGATTTAACTAGGTTATTGCTTTTCCAGATTGCAATGTCTTGCTTAGAAGCAGTCATCAAATACCTGGAGCTTCTCTCAGATGAGGCCAATTTCGGTTCCTTCAAAATTACCACGTTTGACCTCAACCAGTACATGCGTCTGGATAATGCTGCTGTGCAGGCCCTGAATCTCTTCCAGGTCAGGGGTTATTCAAAAACACAAACATATGCTAGTTCTTCAGCGAAAGGTTATTTTGAATTCTGATATATGTTCTTCCTCTATGATTTCTCAGGGTTCCTCTGATGATGCCACTGGAACACACTCCTTGGCAGGCCTTTTAAACAAATGTCGTACCCCTCAAGGACAGCGGTTGGTCAACCAGTGGATCAAACAGCCTCTCATTGACAAAAACAAGATAGAAGAAAGGTGAGACTTTTGTTTGCTATATAAGGCCTGGGTAAAAAATATTCTTGATTCTAATTTTTATGACCTGATATAAATTCTTAAATCCCAAGAATGTCGGGCTATGCTGTTTTCAGTTAATGAATGAACAGAACTTTTATCACACCTCCTATCCAATAAATCACAATAAGCTTTCTCTTTTGATTTTTGATGTGAAACAAAGACACGGATTTTAAATTCTGTCCTTTTTATTATAAAATTCAAACAATAAATACTGTTTGGGAGCTCTTTAGCGTGGTGTGACAAATCGCTGTAGCACCTCAGTTCAAGCAAAGCGACACCCCGATCATTTCTTCCGCTTTACTGCTAGTTACAGCACAACATAAACATGAATGAACTTAGTGTACTCACCAAGACAGTACTGAGTAATATAAGGTAACTACATGGGCTTAGATGAGGTTTAGAGGTAGATTCAGGGTTAGTACCTAGTTATTACCCAGTTATTGTAACAAATCGTTTCTAACATTAAATATCTTTACTGTCACTTTTGATAAATTTAATGCATCCTTCTCAAAAGTCTTAATTATTTGAAAATATATATATTTTGAACGGTAGTGTGCATGTGTTTAACGCGGTTATATCCGTGGACACTGCGGAAAATCCGCGGGTCGGCAGGCCAGGTAAAAGAAAAATTCAATTAAATGCGGGTCATGGGTAGCCTGGCTCGTCTCATTGAGACGTGGTCTGGGAACCACATGTTCATTTTCTCGTATTTGAGGCGTGGTTTACGAATGCCCAGAGCCGTTTATTGGGCGCTACGAATGTCTATCAAATGCGCCTGTACGTAGATCATAGCCAATCGTTTCAATTATACCAGATGACGTATGTAGAGCGACAGAAATTCGACGAGGAAGAAGACGAAATAAACTTGCGTTCTAAACTACTTAGAACACTATCTAAGGCTGCATCGAAAGGTAACTTCGCGTCTGATGCCATGTTGGATCCATAGATATAAACAAACTGCTTCGGTGTGTCGCATAGACGCCGCCATCGTCTTGCTGCTCCCTCCCCGTTCTGTGATTGGTTTGCTTTTTGAGGGGAAAATCTGGTCCATGGTGTCCAGGCTGCCTAGCAGCGTGAATAAAATCGCGCTGTGTGCAAGGCACCATGGGGAAACCCAGGCTAGGTCATGGGTCGAAGAGAGATAAATCATTGTGTTGATTAAAATAAAGACACCGAACTCTCATTTCATTGTAAAACGCAACAAACGTGCGTCACTCTTTTACTTTAATTTTCAACAACAATGTCTATCTCTTAAGGGGAAACCAATAAAGGAAAAAAATTGCCTAGAGCACCTATATCATTATACAAAACACAAAGGCAAAAAAAAAAAACCTACATTATTGCTTAATAACTTAATAGCTTTCTAAAAATACACTCAAGCTTAAAGGAGAACTCCGGTCAATTTTAACATTGAGCTCATTTTTTTGTACATTTGGAGTGCTGTCAATACAGAGAACAACGACAAAAATCGGTGTTGCCTACACCGAGTTATTCTATTTTTTTAATTTGCACCCTGTTGACTTGTTCCAAAGTAGTCGATTGCAGAGTTCACACGCATAGGTTTAATACCTATGATCACGCGCGTGAACTCGGCAATCGACTACTTTGGACTTCAACCGAAAAACAGGATGTAAACAAAGGTATTTGCGCTGGCTTAAATAACATCATTTTTATACATTTCTTTCACATCTACTGCAGTCAGATCCACTCGTGTTCACTCAGAAGGAATCACTCACATTTTCTGTGCACTTGTAATGACACATCAAGGATGTTAAGAGGCTAAAAGCAGGTTTAGTACTTGCCCCATTGAAGTCAACAGGGTGCAAATTTTAAAAATAGAATAACTCTGTGTAGGCAACACCGATTTTTGTCGTTGTTCTCTGTATTGACAGCACTCCAAATGTACAAAAAAATGAGCTCAATGTTAAAATTGACCGGAGTTCTCCTTTAAAAATAAATTATTCATGGGAGCGTTTTACTGAAATAGTTAACCAAGACGTATCAAGTGCTAGGAATGTGATAACGGCTGTGAAGCACTTCATGTGAATATGACAGTAAGCTCATAAAGCCTATATCCAGCCTTTGGTTGGGATGAACGCATTTAATATAGTGTGTATGTGTGTCCAGGAAGTTGCAGTGAAGGAAACGGTGACAATTTATGTTTAAAGGGAGTAAAGCCTGTGTTTAGGCTATTAGGAAATGCAATTTTTGCCATTTTTAACTAGCATGCTTAACAATGAGTATTTTTGAATAATTGTAATGTGTGATGATCGGGTGCGGATATCTATATCAGAGAAAATCATTGGTTCGAGTGGGTGGCGGGTGGATGATATATGAATTAAAATTAACAACGTATTTGGTTGACGTTAGAACTGATCCGTGCATTTGTGGTCATGTTGTGCAGACTGGACCTTGTGGAGACTTTTGTGGAAGACTCTGAGCTGAGGAAAAGTTGTCAAGAGGATCTTCTCCGGCGTTTTCCAGATCTGAACCGGATGGCAAAGAAGTTCCAGCGTCAGAGCTCTACTTTACAGGACTGTTATCGGGTCTATCAAGCTGTGGGGCAACTGCCGAGTCTGGTGCTGGCATTGGAGAGATACTGTGGTAAGCAGTTTTTCTTCAGTATTTATACGGATCTCTGTATTTTCTGACCTGAAAAGTATGAGCCACGAGAAAAGCGCAAATCCGAGATCATAAATCGTAATTGTATGATGACTGAAATAGTGAAATGGCCTTAAAAATTACTAAATAAACTGCAAAGTGTTACGTTTTCTAATACATTTCATGCACGGATTGCTTCTGACATCTCTACGTGAGCTCGCAGCGGCGACGTCCTTAGCATGTTAGCCAGGGTTCAAATCCTCAAATGCACGTAAAAATTGGCGTTGAAACAGTTACTCACAAGTTGCTGGTTAACTTAACTTTTGTATGGATTTGGACAATACATGGTTGTGAAAATGTTATATGGCTTAGTGGAGTGGTCGGGAACCTATGGCTTGCGAGCCACACCTGGCTCTTTGACAAAACTCATGTGACTCGCCAGGTCTCTCGCCCTTTACCAATAAATGATCGATAAAAAAATTAGATATATCAACAGAAATCCACTTTCTGCAGAAACAGCAGCCAATTACAATTCCTTTGTTGTACAGTTAAGTTAATGAAAAGTTTGTCATGATACATTTTAATATATTTAAAATTGTACCGGCCAATGTGCACGTTCAGCGCTGTTCGTGTGTCATGACAGCAATCAACTACAAACCACTTATGTTTCTATGGTAACCTAGCGCTCTTGCACTCAGATTCAAGCAGCTACGTAGCTTGTTTGTGGTAATGGCGAAAAAAATTTTAGGACTGCAGCAACAATGTAAAGTACATAAAAAAGCGACTGGACCGAAACATATCCTTTTATTGAAACTTGTGCTTTGCTCTACCAAAAGACATTTCGAAAAATTTTTGCATTCGAAGCATTTGAGCAACAAAGTTTGTTGTGGGACACCACAATGAGTGACAGCTGTATTTTAATCTGTTAACAGGGAAACATCAGGTCCTCCTGCACGCAGCGTTCATCTCTCCTCTTAACGACCTCATCTCTGACTTCTCAAAATTTCAGGAGATGATTGAAACCACACTGGACATGAACCAGGTCTGCTCTTGTCATTTGCACTTTGTGCTTTAAACAAACTTTAAAATCATTAAATGTGTAACACTTGTGGGTTTTTTTTGTCAGGTTGAGCATCACGAGTTCCTAGTAAAACCCTCATTTGATCCCACATTGAGTGAGCTAAGGGAGAACATGGATCGTTTGGAGAAATCCATGCAAGCCGCTTTGAGCAGTGCGGCTCGTGAGCTTGGTAAGTGATCAAAGTGTGGAAATTAAATGCATTTCCCTATTAAGCATTTTGGTGTTGAACTAGTAACAAATGTTGATCTTTAGGGCTGGAAGCAGCCAAGACTGTGAAGCTCGATTCCAATGCGCAGATCGGTTACTTTTTCCGAGTCACGTGCAAAGAAGAAAAGAGCCTTCGCAACAACAAGAAATTCACAACTTTAGATGTTCAGAAGAACGGAGTGCGATTCACTAACAGGCAAGGATGTTGTATGAGATGTTCAAATATTGGTGCAGCTAATGGTTGGAGTTCTTTGTAAGTGATTGTGTTGTTTCACAGTAAGCTGAGCTCTTTGAATGAAGAGTACATTAAAAGCAGAGAAGAGTATGAAGAGGCTCAGAACGCCATCGTCAAAGAGATCATCAGCATAGCCGCTGGTGAGAGTCATTCATTTCTAAAGGGTTGTTCCCTGTGGTTTTTGAACTTTTCACTTTAATTTGATTGTAATTCTGGATACTATACAGGTAAGGCTCTCTCTGTATCATTAACACAGAGTATAATATCCCAAAAAAGAGACAATATTATTACCGAGTATAAAACCCCCCTCCTCAAAATAAATAAACCTGTATGAAATAAAGGCCAGTTCACACAAAGGACGTTACATATATCTCTATACTAATTGCTCGAATTCTATGAGAATTCCACGCCACAACTATAACAATAATGACACAAAAAAATGATAATTCAGATACGATTCATCCAATCAGAATCCATCCAGGTTTAAAGAGCTCGAGCATTTAAAGTGGTTGGAAGTAAAACACACAAACACTGTTTTGAAAAAAACATGATTTTATGATTTTATTAACATGGTATTTGTCAAAACAAATGTTGCAATAATATACTTCAAAAATGACAGGTTAGACAACAGCTCAAATAATGCATTTTAAGGAAGAATTGTTGTAATATAAGCATTTAAATAATGTTGCCATGATATGGACATTCTGATTTTCATTTCTTACATGGTGACATATCCGAGTGAAACAGCTTCTCGAACAAGAAATATCGGGGTGACTTGATTTAGTCCTTTTCCAATTGTTTGGATCGTTGGTTAATTGGTTGTCGTTTGCTAACTGGTGCGATCTCATGTATAAAAAGTTCCATTCAAATAATTTACATTTTAATTTCATTGTGAATTTACCCAGGTTTATGGTTTAAAATGATTTTCTGTGGTTATCAACATTAATGTATATTGAACACGTTATCCTTTAGTCATTTTGGTTATTAGCATTAAGCTATTTTTAATTTTGGTTAACAATGTTGTTATCCTGTTGAGAACGAATAGTTCAGTAACCCTGTGTTTGTACCATAGGCTATGTGGATCCAGTACAGACACTAAATGAGGTGATAGCTCAGCTGGATACCGTGGTGAGCTTTGCCGTGGTGTCCCATGCTGCCCCAGTGCCTTACATTAGGCCCAAAATACTAGAGAAAGGATCAGGGAGACTCATTGTGAAAGCGGCAAGACATCCCTGTGTCGAAGCCCAAGATGATGTGGCTTTCATTCCCAATGATGTCACCTTCACAAGGGGCGAGGAGATGTTTCATATCATCACAGGTCAGCTCTTATTTGATTGGAGGATTATAAAACTTAGCTAGTACAAGATGAGCACTAGCATTAAATTGAAGATTCATGTACGTAAATGCATTAATCCATAATCTATATAATAAAAGGCTTTTTTCTGATATTTTTAGGTCCAAATATGGGTGGTAAATCTACATACATCCGCCAAGTGGGTGTGATCGTGCTGATGGCACAGATTGGCTGTTTTGTGCCATGTGATGCGGCAGAGCTGAGCGTGGTGGACTGTGTGCTCGCTCGAGTGGGTGCGGGGGACAGCCAAATCAAAGGAGTGTCCACCTTTATGGCTGAGATGCTGGAGACGGCTGCTATTCTTCGGTCAGAACTCACATTTGAAACATTTTGTACTCCCATTATTTTTAAAGGAATTTTCCAAGTTCTGTACAAGTTAAGCTGAATCGACAGCATTTGTAGATTCAGTGGTAATCAGCAATCAATTTCCACTTGTCCCTAAAAGTAAAGTCTGGGTTACAGTTGAGGCACTTACAATGGAAGTAAATGTGGCCAATCTATAAATATTAAAATACTCACTATACCCGCTTGTAGTTTAGCCACAAGATGTAAAAAATATGCATATGAGCATGATTTTAGTGTGAAAAAAAGATATATAACAACAAAGGTATGAACCTAAAATGACTCCAGAAATAACTAGAGTTATCGACTACACAGTTTTACCGGAATAATTATGTAAGTGCTTTTATACATTTATAAGCTTCACATTTCTGCTTTGAAGTCCTCCAAAAATGGTCCCCATTCACTTCCATTGTAAATGCCTCACTGTAACCTTGATTTTTTTTTTTAGGGACTAATCTAAATTTTTTGTGGTAATCAACATTATGCCACAAATGCTGTCAGTTGAACTTAAAGTCGGCATGAAATGGAAGTTGCGATAGTCGTTTCTTTCCTATTGTCAGAGCCGGATTAATGCAAAGGCAAACTAGGCACGTGCCTAGGGCCCGATTGGCGGGATGGGGCCCAGACAGAGGGACAAAAAAAAAAATAAATTGTACAAATGTCCTATCTACAATTTATTTCAAAATGTCTTAATTAACTAAAAATAGTGACGATGTTTATCTTAACCATAGACTGTTACATTACGTCACATTAACGCCAGCCCATGACTGTATAGAGGCGCCAGCCAGTTAAGTCCGAGGGGACGTCAGCGGCGGTCAACGAACGCATCCATCAGGTGCTGCGAGTGTGAAGCAAAAGCCTAAATAGGCATGCAAAGAAGCACAGCTCGTAATGCAGGTCATCGATTTTGGAGTGATTGCAATGTATTTTAAATATAAACTTGTGGGCTACTGTAGATCAGCGTCATTTCTGGAAAAATCATTCACCGCTTTGTTAGTCTACGAGTTTAAAAGAGCGCGAGCGTCATTAACGTGCCCAGACGCGACGCTTTGAATTTGTGCGTACAATGAATAACATCGCGTTGGGAGCTGACTAGTAAAAAAGCTACAAAAGTAAAAGACAAGACGTTTGTATTCAAAGTTAAAAAACCAACACACTGCAACATTTTTAAATGTTTCAAATAAAGGATCTCATATCTATGGGTCTATCTTCTATATTCTGATGCTGATGATTAGATAATACCCTGACATCATAGCCTATACGAATATTAGTTTAGAATTTTTTTCCTGCTCAGTTGCGATCGTATCTTTCTCTTCCACTTGATTTGTGTATAGCATATTTAAGGTAGCAATGCAATACATAATATCATATTACTGATATTAATAATATGACAATATCTGCAGTCAATATTGATTAAATGGGAGGGAAAAATCCTGCCCATAACGCAGCTATGAAAACAATTATAAAAGCACGTTCATGTTCATCTACTGAAGTGGGATTCTGGAACTGTGAATAAACTGAATAAAACAGCAAAATAACAACAAGAACAATAACATCTTCATTAAACAAAAAAGAGATTACCTTAGATAAAGTTTGATGTAGTAGGCTACCAGTAAAAAGTCTGGACCCATTACTATTTTTAATGTTTTTGAAAGAAGTTTCTTATTATGCTCTACAAGCCTGCATTTATTTGATCAAAAATACAGAAAAAAACAGGAATATTCAGCGAGGATGTGTTAAATATATAAAAGTGATAGTGAAGACTTTTTTAAAACAACTTTTTAATAATCAAAAAATCCTGAAAAAAAGTATCACATGTTATAAAATAAATATTAAGCACCATTTCTAACATTTGATAATAAATCAGAATATTATAAAGTTTTCTGAAGGATCACGTGACACTAAATTCAGCTTTGCATCACAGAAATATATTTTAAAGTATAGTAAAATAGAAAACCATTATTTTAAATTGTAATAATATTTCACTATATTATTTTTCTGTATTTTTGATCAAATAAATCCAGGCTTGATGAGCATAAGAGACTTCTTTCAAAAACATTAAAAATAGTAATTTGTCCAAACTTATGTACTGTGTAAGTAAAAATATACTAAATTTAAAATTAAATGTTGTATAAATAAAAAGGTTAGGAATCATATTTGTTTCAAGTGTTTTTTATTGGGGGTGGGGGGCCTCCAACATGAATTTTGCCTAGGGCCTCCAAATGTCTAGAACCGGCCCTGCCTATTGTGATGTATATCCGAGTGAAACGGCTTTTCGAACAAGAAACAATGTAGTGCGGGACTTGTTTTTGTCCATCGGGAATTGATTGCATTGTTGTTTGCTATTGCTGTGATCTCATGTGAGTGACAGTTGAACACAGTGACAGTGAGTGCCGGTGAACACATTATCAGAGAAGAGATATCGTAGTTATTTTGATTAAAGATTACAAAACATTATGTGCACAGATAAACCAGTTATAATGCACACAAGATTTGTCAGTTTTGATTACATAGTGACTTGTATTGAACCTGACTTTTTTTTAAATGCATTTAACATTGCAAGTTTTATGATTTTTTTTTTAATGCTTCCAGCATACATTATCATAATTTAATGTATTTGATACATTTACAAAAATGCTGTCAATCGATTAAGAAAATTAACTTATAAAAAAAAAACAACTGTGATTAATCACATAATATATTTTTATCTTGTAGTATTTTTTTTCCACATTTAATCTCCAAAATGTAGAATCAACATAAAGATGGCATATTTTTAACATTTGTTTAATGGCATCTTTTTCTTAAGCACTATGAATGAATCTCAGTATGAATGTTACCAATAGTGCTATTGATGTCTCAATTAAATATTTTTTTGCTCCGTTTTAGCCATTAAATATAGCCATTCAACATTACAGTATAATTAAAGCCATCATTTTCAACATTTAATGGGCTTTTAAAAATATCAACTTCTAATTTAAGTGAACTTAAAATAATATTCAGATAAACTATAAATTGTATATACATAAATAAATACATAAACTATAAATTGAATATAGATTCATTCTTATTAAAGCTACAGAGGTTATTCATTCAAGAGCAGTGAGTGAGTTTTCTTTTCTTTCTTTTTTTTCTGATTAACATTAATGAGAGACAGCAGCAGGTTTATTAGGTTGCTGTCACTAAGACCTGATGCACATGACTCATTTGCACTTAACTCATTTAAGAGTGCCCTGCTTTCGAGGATACTCGCCAAATATTGTCATTTTGACATAATTTTGTGTTTTTGTCCGTTCAAGAGCAAAAGAAAACTCAATGCGGCACTGGCGCGGCTTTCTCTGCATGCATTTCCGATGAGTGAACACAGAGAGCTGCTTTACAGACAGCGCGCCAGTACAGAAATTAGTTCTCTTCTTATTGCGTTTGAATGGTTTAATAGCACTTGAATGAATGAGAGCATGATCATAAACTGTAACGCTAGCCAAAGGATGGCAGGAGAAAAAAAACAATGCTGTGTAAATTGCGTTAAATATTTAAAACGTTAAACTATTAAAAGTGAAACGTAAAATTAACGCGTTGATTTTGACGGCCCTATTTTACAATGTGCATTTTGTGCCCTTCAGTGCTTTTTTTGTGATAAATATATGTCATGTTTTGTATTTTTGTTTTTTAGATCAGCCACAGAGGATTCCCTCATCATTATTGATGAATTAGGCAGAGGCACATCCACATACGATGGCTTTGGTCTGGCCTGGGCAATCTCCGAGTACATCGCTACCCGCCTCAAGTCCTTCTGCCTGTTTGCCACTCACTTCCATGAGCTGACGGCGCTGGCGCAGCAGGTGCCCACTGTCCGTAACCTCCACGTTACTGCCCTGACCACAGACAGCACTCTCACAATGCTCTACAAGGTGAAAAAGGGTATGTGGCTTTTCAGCAAAGCAAAGAAATGCATACTACACTCTTTAATCATTTTGAAAAATTGTATATTTCCATTGTGCTTGGTGTATGATATGTGCTTGATTTGACTTAGGCGTGTGTGACCAGAGCTTTGGGATTCATGTGGCAGAGCTTGCTAACTTCCCCAAGCATGTGATTGCTAATGCACGGGAGAAGGCTTTGGAGCTTGAGGAGTTCCAGGATATTTCCGGAGCCGGGGAAGAAGCTGGGCCTGAAGCCAAAAAACGCTGCCTGGAGAAACAGGTAAGATGTGTTATTAAAAGAAATGTTTGCATTTGCAAAGCTCAATGCATTAAAATGTTAGAGTTAATAAACTGCTGTGCTGTCTTGTGAATTTATCCATAGGAGGGGGAGAAGATCATCGAGGCTTTCCTGGCTAAGGTGAAATCAATGCCTGTTGAAGGCATGTCTGACAAGGCTGTCAAAGAGGAGCTGCGCAAACTCAAGGCAGAAGTCATCGGCCAAAACAATGGCTTCATCAATGAGATAGTGTCACGCTCTGCCAAAGTCAAACTGACTTCAGCCTGAGGGCTTCAGGATGAGCATTGTCTTAGTGGATGCTCTCAACATTTCAATGGATGCGTTCAACATTTCAGTAAAATTGTTTATGGTATAATGGAAATTTATATAATCTATAGTAGATTAGAAAAAAAAATTCCATTTTAGCACCATCGCTTTCTTTTCAGATGTTTTTTTCTTGTTATATGCGTTCTGTAGCCATTAATCCTATTTCAGAGTAAACATTTCTAAATATTTTGTTTGTTTGTGTGTGTGCACTGTCAGTTAAAATTACAACTTGAATTTTGGTTAGTGGCAATGTCGCCATCTTATGGATAAATTGGGGAACGTTTAAAATTTTATGTTTCATTTTACCTCATTTCAAAGATAATGGTTTATTATTATAATTATAAACTCTTTTAGTTCAGACAGACCTTGTTTGTACACTTACCTTTACATTTAAATTTAGATTCAAACCCAAAAGCAACTCTAAAGAAACCAAGAGTCAATTAAATGTTTTTCTTTGAATTGTGCTTTTATAAATGTACTAAATCTTCATGTTGCCATAGTTCCGGGGATTTCAAATTGAGGTCTGGGAAAAGTCTAACAAATGTATAAATTATTAAATGATAAAATAAGATTAAACTAAAATATTTTTATAAAAAAAAAAAAAAAAAATGCAAATCAATTAAAATAAAGATTAAAATAAAAATACTTATTCTATAATAGTATAAGGGCTATAAGTAACAGTACTATAATGATTAGAATGAAAACGTAATATAAACTAAATATTATCCACATAATGTTACATGAATTCATATATTTTTTTCACAGTATAAATTGGGTGTTTGCACATTAAAATATATACAGAGCTGCGTTTTATATTTTTAGGATGGGGTGTCATGCTAGTTTACCTGGTAATTAAAGCTAAGCAGAATAAAGTACACATTTCATTCAGTTCTAAGACAGTTTATTTTTTTAATTAATCAGGTGTATAAGAGTAATGCATTCAGGCGAGTTTGTCTAATGCAAACATCTTAAACCAGAATACGATATTTCGCTGGTTTAAGATGGTCTAGCTGGTCTTCCAGCCTGACCAAACTGGTGCTCAACTAGTAAAGCCAGAACTACCCATAACCCACTTTTTGCTATCTTGACCAGCCATGGAGACCAGTTCTGGCTGGTTTAAGCTGTTTGTTTTTAATCATCAGGGAAAGCTTTTACACAGTTATAATCTCAGCGTCATGGCACCAGGGCTGTTAACACTTTGAATCTGAACTTCTCCAAAATTGGAGGATCAATATTTAAAAGCAATTACTCAATGTTACTCTTGCTGAATATCAGTGGTGCCCCCTTGTGCACGTTCACCATGTCCATGTTAATGGCTCCTCCTGCTAGAGAGAGAGAGAGAGAGAGAGAGAGAGAGAGAGAGACACGGAGCTCAGCACAGGGGGGAGCTGTCCGAAAAAACACACACCAACAACACCCCGAATAAGAAAAACTGCCTAGGGTTGGTGTCCTTTTTCGGCGTAGACGGGTGATTTGACTTGTTTCAGACCAGAGATTTGTGTAAATGCTAATAACACCAGAATAAGGTTCGAGGGAAGCGTATTTTTTCTGGGTAAAGTCACCTCGCCAAATGAACTCCGTCAGAGCGAGCAGCAGGAGACCCAGGCGAGTGTCGAGGCCGCGCCCGGTGCAGCCGGAAAGAAACAACGCAGAAAGAGGTAAGACGGGGACCTTTTATTCAACAACGCTTCAATGTTGTGCCGTGTCGTATACGGTATTTAATCTATCTGACCCGACACGGCCACTCCGAAGCCGCACGGCCTGATTAAAAGGGCTTGTGTGCAGAGCGTCGAGGCGCATATACATATAGGCCAGGCCGCGCTTTGTTTGGGCTTCACGAGCCCGAATCGTAAACGGCTAGCTTTCAACGTAACTTACTCGTCACCTTTCCTGTTTAACTTTAAACCTAGAAACAAGATAACACGGTAAATGTTAATTTATGTCTGGTATAAGTTATATGTCGTGGGTTATAGGTGGAAGAGAGACATGAGAAGTGGATTTAAGCAGGAAAATCTGCGCTGCGTAGCTGTAGTATTCAGTGTTGAGCTGCCGTTGATAGCATTGTCAATTTACATCAAATACTAACACAGTTGCTGATTTCCACACCGCATTAATGTCTACAACTGCATTGTTTATTTGGGTTTCGTTAGCTTTGAATGCAGTGGCTGTGAAGTTAACTGTTTACACTGCTAGGTAGCACGCTAGCTAACGTAAGTAGCTGCGCACTTGAGCTCACAGCGAGAAAACGGGGTAAGATAAAGGCTGTCTTTGCTCTTTTGTCGGGGATATGTGCATGGTGGAACATTTTTCATACGGATAGTTATTTTTGTTGGTTTGGTTTGTAAATGCTATGCACATAGCCCTGGGTTCTGCTGATGAAGGTGCTTCTGCGATGATCAATCAGAAACCTTTGTTTCCACGTTTAGCTGGGTTACAGACCCCCCACTGACAGACTTTCTGGTATTCTTTAAAAAAAATCCATTGACAAAGTGTTAATGCGTTAGGTTTTCATGCTCTTTCAGTATGTATTAGGGTTTATTGGTTCATTTTAGACCAGTAGTGATCAGTGCATTTTGACTACCTCAATGTTTACATTTGTTCTGATGTTTGCAGTTACTGTCTATTTCAATTAGAACATCAGCCTAAGCGATGCATTGACTTGAGTGTACAGACCATTCATATTCTCAAAGTTAATATTAATATAACCTTTACACTAAAAAGAACCCAATGTTGTTGTTTTTTTTAACACACACCATAGTAATACTAGGATATTACCACCTGATAGCATCAACGTATCACTGTCAACATATTCCTTAGTTAGGGTAGTTGGGCTTTTAGAAAGGAGAATGATGTAATATCTGTGTATTTGTATTACATAAGGGTGTGATGTTATGCTCTTAAGTTCTTATTTGGGTACACATTTTGTTAAAATCTGTGCATGCTGTTTTTGGTGAAAAGGAAGAGCATCTTCTCCATACTGCTTTGTTTTTAGACGTTTTGGATGTGGACACTGACTAGATGCATATGTAGGCACAAGGCAGGCAGAGAGACTGACCAGAGCCTTGGCTGAACAGATAAGGATTTTCTTTTCTGTTGATATTTTGCCCTGATGTACTTTTTGTTGCCTTGCCGTCTTGTCTGTGAAGTCTGCTACCGATGGACCAGTCAGCTGTGAGTTGCCATAAAATTCGTGACAGTTTAGAGAGTCAAGCTTTAGCTGCTCTTCTCATCTTTCACTTTTGGATGTTGTCTCCAGGTACCAATTGTGCTGTAGGGAAGGACAGACCGTAAGGCTCTCAGGTGATCAGTACACCAGGTATTGACAGGTAGGTAGGTAAGTCATTTGCAGCTGAATAAAGATTAGCAGTCGTTTTTACCGTAGTTTTCTTGGTTTATGGATAACATATAATGGTGTTTACATTTGCAAAACCAATTGTATGAAGAAGGTTAAGGCATTTAGGATTTTTACTCCTTAAATGCGTTAAGATGTGGAAAAGCAAGCCTTCTGGAAGTATGGAAATTCAGAGTTTTGCACCGATGTGTGATGTTCTTACCAACTGATGGGCAAAGGTCTTGTCTGCACTGCTATGCTTTTGGAGAAAGCCAGCATTTTTATTTGACTATTTTCCTTGAGAGAATGGGTCTGTTTTGTTCCTGCAGGCACATTTTGCAATGTTCACTGCAAACATGGAAATCAGGAGTTTGTGGTGGAACTTGGGGTCTGAGCTTGTGCAGGGCAGGTTGAGATATGTTTTGCTGAATGGATTGTTTTCTTTTTCTTTCTATGCCCTCTGTAGATGAGGACATCCCTGCAGATATGGTTGCAGAAGAATCTGGTCCAGGAGCTCAAAACAGTCCATACCAACTCCGTAGAAAGTCCCTGTTGCCTAAACGAACCGTGTGTCCCACAAAAAACAGTATGGAGGTAAAGATTTTGCACTTTTGAGATAAAACTAACCCTGTTTAGTTTGCACTTTTGACAGAGATAGCCTTACTAAAGTTGTTTGAATCAGTTTAAAAAGTCAATGTCTGATCTGTGCGATACAGGGAGCCTCCACTTCAGCCACAGAAAATTTCGGTCACAGAGCTAAACGTGCAAGAGTGTCGGGAAAATCCCAGGACCTGCCAGGTGAGTGAAGAGTTGTGGTCTCGATCATTAAGTGCATCATTATTAAAAGTTTTGTTCCTTATCAAAGGACTATTGCTATTAATTACATGTGCTTTGCAAGCAGTTTGCTTTATATATTTTTTTTCCCTGTTGACAATGTTTCAGCTGCCCCTGCGGAGCAGTATCTCCAAGAGAAGCTTCCGGATGAGGTCGTTCTGAAGATCTTCTCCTACCTGCTGGAGCAGGACTTGTGCCAGGCTGCCTGCGTATGCAAGCGTTTCAGTGAGCTTGCAAATGACCCCATTCTCTGGTGAGAATTTACATACTGACAATAGAATGATTTGCAGAAGTACATTAATTACTTTCATTGGAGTATGGAAGAAAATGTTAAGGGCAGTGTCATGCTGTAAGTGGGATACTAATGATCCAGTAGATTGAGACAACCAGCGCATTGTCGCAATGTCCTTAAAAAGTAATGTTATGATGATCATGACAGGGAAACTGCACTAATAGAGGTGGTTTGCAAAAAATATAAGAATATAAGAGTGTAATGCTTTTACACCAGACATTTCTAACATCTAATCTTGACAGAATTGTCTCTTGAGGTCTTGTTTGCAGCTTACACAATAGAACAGTATAAACTACCGTTCAAATGTTTGAGGTCTGTATGATTTTTTTTAATGTCTTTGAAAAAGTCTCTTATGATCACCAATGCTGCATTATTTGATCATTGTGAAATATTTTTTACAGGTTAGAATAATTTTCTATTTTAATATATTTTTAAACATAATATATTTCTGTGATGGCAAAGCTGATTTTCCCACAGCCATTATTCCAGTCTTCAGTGTCACATGATCCTTCAGAAATCATTCTAATTTGTTGATTTTGTTCTTGAGAAACATTTCTTATCAACGTTGACATCAGTTGTGGAAACCGTAATCTCTTTTTCAGGATATTTTGATCAATAGAATTTTTTTTTTGTAACCATGTTAGAGTGATTAATTTTAATGCATCCTTGCTAAATAAAATAATTTTTTGGAAAATAAATAAATAAATTGAACAGTAGTGTTTAAGCTCAGCACTGACCTGAAATTGATATCAAAATGCTTATCAGCCACCATAATGTTTTGTTAGTGGAGGATTGGTTCAGTTATTACCTTTTCCATAAGGTTATATCTTTAGTGATTGTTTTGCCTGTTTGTACGTCTTACAGGAAAAGACTATACATGGAGGTGTTTGAGTACACGCGACCCATGATGCATCCAGAGCCGGGGAAGTTCTACCAGATCAACCCGGAAGAGTATGAGCAACCAAACCCATGGAAAGAGAGCTTTCAGCAGTTGGTATGAGAGCTTGCATTTCTATTTTCCTCTTTAAATCAGGATGGATGTGAATGCTTAGATGATTTTTCCAGTCTGATGCATTTTGCTTGTGATTTGTCAGAGTAATAATGATATTCACTCTTCGAAAGTTAATAAAGTGACTAAGGCCACATTTGCACCATGTTAACTGTCCATCTTGGGTAAACCAATCAAAAATGTTAAATACAGGTGCAAAAAATGAAATATTCATTAAGTCTTTGCTTTTTCTTTTCCACAGTATAAAGGAGCACATGTAAAGCCTGGTTTTGCAGAACACTTTTATAGTAATCCAGCCAGATACAAAGGCAGAGAGAATATGTTGGTATGGATCGTTGGCTTCAGCAATTACAATTTTTTTTTTGAAGAAGAAGAAAGTTCAATAAACGCACTGAGGCATTTTCAGCTTCATTGTAATGACAGCGCTTTTCTGGTTTTCAGTATTATGACACCATTGAGGATGCACTTGGAGGGGTGCAAGAGGCTCATTTTGATGGCCTGATATTTGTGCATTCTGGCATTTACACAGATGAATGGATCTACATCGAATCCCCCATCACAATGATTGGCGCAGGTGAATCTGATGACCCTGTTTTTGTTACCTATATCCTTTAACTTTAAATCTTGAAAATAACATCAAATGTTTAACCTTGCATACTTTGACTAAAGTCACTAACACCCCTGTTTTCTTTCCTTTCAGCCTCAGGGAAGGTAGCTGACAAGGTTGTCATTGAAAACACTAGAGATTCAACGTTTGTGTTTATGGAGGGATCTGAAGATGCATATGTGGGCTACATGACCATCAGGGTGAGTAACAGTTTTTACAGCTTTTTCTCTTTAGCTCATTGCATGGTGTCTTTTAGATAATAATGCTGGCTCATTTCTAATTCACCCTTAAAGGGGACATATCATGCTAAATCCACTTTTTTAGCCCTTAAATGCATTTTGTTGTATATTTGGAGTGTTTAGAAGTACAGAAAAGTTGAAATTATTCTCTTCAGGTGCTTCGTTGATATCTTTATATTCTGTTTTGGCCTTATTTTTCAACCTGTTCCGATTTTTCTGTTATCTATGACGTTTTGTGAACTATTACGTCACAGTATTTGCAGCGGAACTCCAGCCCAACACTTCGAGCAATCCGCCATTTTTATTTCTCGCTGCAATTTTGTAGTCCAAGCTCAAAGATGCAGAAGTTACGAGAGGGTAAGTTAAAATGTTCGGTTGTTGGATGTAGTAACCCACATGCTTCATTACACCGTCTAATGTAGATGAACTGCCTCGCTTGCGACAGGGCGCATGTTTAACTGAAAGAGCGAGCAGAGAGAGAGAGACCCGGTCGCGCGCAGGCACTCTCTCTCTCTTCGGAGCCAGGCGAAAATGTAAACAAGACACCGTCTCCAAACTAGACGCTGTCTTGCTCTCTCTCCCTCGCACATATTAATCAAAATAAATCGACACGGTGGTAAAAGGTCGGAAGACCAAAGTTTCATGTGTAAATACAGTAACACACCATTGCGATACATCCATATGAAGACGTTGTTCTGCAGGTTCGTCGTCTTCATTTTCATCTCGCTCCGGCTCCGACTCTGGCTCGAACATGTAAGGCTGGCTGGATAAGTCTTCCGTTGTTGACATTTTGTTAATAACGTGTGAATAAAAAGTTTCTGTGCCGCTAGATAATCGTATCTCTGCTATCAAACTACAAAAATGGCCGAACGGGGTGGAGTTGAACCGAGTGTCACCTCTGCATCCTGGAGAGGGGGCGGGGTATAAAGTGTCTCAATTGTATTTAAAGAGACCGCACCAAAACGAGTTGCTCTCAGACTCACATCAGAAAAGGGGCCTGTGGAGCTATAATAATGAGGAATTCAGACCCAAGCATTGCAGTTCCGCTTTATATAGACTACAAATGTATGATTTATATGTAAAAAGGAACGATTTAAAAGCATGATATGTCTCCTTTAATGCTTTTGATCAGAGGTTGCAGCAAATCATGTTTTTGAGTGATTGTAATATTGCTTTTTTTGCTTCAGTTCAACCCTGATGATAAGTCAGCACAGCACCATAATGCTCACCACTGTTTGGAGATCACGGTTAACTGCAGCCCCAATATCGACCACTGCGTTATCCGCAGCACCTGCACAGGTAAGCTTCATTTACACTACCATCTGCTTCCCTAGCATAATACACTTCTGTTCAAAAGTTTAAACCATTCTAAATATACTGATAAGAAATGAATGCTGACATTTCTTATCAATTATGAAAACTAGGGCTGTCATGATTCCTCGATTAAATTCAAGTACTTGATTTTTAAAAATCCTTGATTGCAATTTACCCATGTCAAGTTACCGCCAAAATACCAATATCATGCATTTGGTAATGCACATGAAGTCTGACTCGCTTTGTGTTTCATAGCGTTTTTGTTGCACTGTTGTCATTTACATGCGTGGAGCGCATCTCAAACTCAATCTCTGCAAATGCTGTGAGTTTGGGTCTCTTATAACAATGCAATATGCGCCATTTCATCAGATTTGTAAGGTAAATCATTTATAAACCTACGCCATCACAGGAGAATACATCAACATCTTTCTAAATATGCTAACTGTTCATCGCAATTATATACGTTTAAAGCCGTATATAAAAAAACTCTCGCTTTGAGTTTGCATGTTTTAATGTCCACATATTCTTGTTAAAGAAATTGCAGTGACTGTATCATTTCTATCATAAAGAACTGGCCCAATATTAAGTGGACATTTTAATGCCAATATTAAACTAGGATTTGACACATGCTCTAAAGTGTGACAACAACAATGATCACCAGGCCTTTGGCGCCCTCTTCAGGCATTTGTTATAATACATAATGCATTATGAAGATAGCAATGTGCTGAAACATTTGCTCCTGTTCATTTGTTTTTAATTAACTTTGCACTTTTTGCACTGCGCAATCCAGAAAGAAAAAAAAAGTTTTGCTAGACTTCTGTAGTCTACTAAATTTAGTGTGCGGCCGGCCAGCCACCTTCTTGTTCGTTTTTTAGAATACATAATGGACATAGGTTGATTGCTAAAATACATAATGTAATATACAAACATATTAGGTGTTGTTCAATAAAACCATTTGATTATTTTTTTTTATACTTTATTTGAAGCAATAATAATTGCTTCATTGTTATTATATGTATTTTAAGTAATTTTAAGGTTATTTTTACTACTGCAAAAAAGTTATCCGATTACTCAATCGTAAAATTAATCGTTAGTGACAGCCCTAATGAAAACAGTGGTGCTGCTCAATATTTCTGTGGAAACCGTTATACTTTTTTTCATCAGTGTTTATTTGAAATAGAAATCTATAAATGTCTTTTTTGTCCATCCTTGCTGAATAAAATGTATTAATTTAAAAGAAAAAAATAGTACTGACTCTAATCATTTGAATGGTACTATATAGCCTGTCTATTCTGTGTAACTAGGCATCATGGATGGATGCTTACTTCATATCTAAATGCTTTGTGGCACGATTGTTTTGCTCCTCAGCCTGATGTTTGTTTCATTAACATGACGCATTAAGAAGAAGTCCTTTTTACATGCATTCAGTTAATTTGGCAGAAATTCATTTGACTTGAAATGCATTCAAACTTAGTATACATTTTATCAGTATATGTGTTCTCTGAGAATTGATTTCATGACCTTGCTGTTAGTGGCATATTTTAGCAGTTGATGAATGAGAAATTTTATCTGTGTGATTGAGGTCCTTTCTCTGTCTGCGCAGTGGGATCAGCAGTGTGTGTAAGTGGTCAGGGTGCCGGACCTACCATTAAACACTGCAACATAAGCGATTGTGAAAACGTTGGACTGTACATCACTGATCATGCACAGGTAGGAACCTGCATTAAATGAACTGTTCAAAATGGAAATTGTCATTGTTTACTCATCCTCATGTCGTTTTAAGATTGTATGCTGTTAAGTTTCTCACACAACTGTTTTCCATACAAAAGGATCACACTGACCTTTCAGTCAAGCCACAAACAGGGAAGAAAACATTTAAAGCTTCTTAAAAGTGATTCATATGACTCGTGCACCATATTATAACAGCTGCCAACTCTCACGCATTCACCGTGAGACTCACGCAATTGTCACTTTTCACACGCTCTCACGCCACACCATTTTCTCACGCACAGAAAAATCGCGAAGCAAAGAGGACTTCTTTTTTTAACCTTATTTTTTTACTACCAGCTGATAGTGCTCTCTGTATGTTTACAGCATTAGGTGAGTTTTTTTTTTCTTGAGAAATTAACGCCTATCTTGTGTACCTAATATTTATCCAAATGAGTCAATATTAAATCAAATCACAAGAATTGAATTGAAATCGTGAAATTTGTGTCAAGCAATGATAAAAAAACGTAGCTTACCAGAAATTGTACCATGTAAATATTGTAACATGTTGTCCCTAATCCTAATAAAATTCAGTTTAGTTACTAAAATTTTTTGACAATCACAATACACTTATTGTGATGCAAGATTTTTTTTTTCACATCCCCCCCCCCCCATAATTCTCACTCCAAGCTAAACTGAAAAGTTGGCAGCTATGTTATAAGTCTTCTGAAGCCATATGATACATTTTTATTTTGGCTTGGACTTTTCCTTTTATCTACAGTTACATAGTGATTAAATTACAGATATAAATTGTAGATAATACGGTTGCAGACAAGACTATTGCCTGCTTTACTGACAAATAATTATTAATCACAATAATTGTATTATGTTTTTTTTTTTTTACCTGTGTGCTGTTGTGTTACAGGGTATTTATGAAGATAACGAAATCTCAAACAATGCTCTTGCGGGTATCTGGGTAAAAAACCATGGCAATCCTATCATCAGACGTAATCATATCCACCATGGCAGAGACGTAGGAGTGTTTACCTTTGACCATGGCATGGTAATTGCACCTAATTTTTGTTCAATCAGAGATTTCATCTGATTTGGCAGCAGCCAGTGAGCTGATTTCTGTCTCTGTCTCTGTCTCCCTCTGCAGGGCTACTTTGAGAGCTGTAATATCCATAGGAACAGGATTGCAGGGTTTGAGGTGAAAGCGTATGCCAACCCGACTGTGGTACGCTGTGAGATCCACCACGGCCAAACGGGGGGCATCTATGTTCACGAGAAAGGCCGAGGCCAGTTCATAGAAAACAAAATCTATGCCAATAACTTTGCTGGCGTGTGGATCACCTCCAACAGTGATCCGACAATAAGGTCAGCCTCCCTTGTCCTCACTGCCCTATTAGTATAAATCTATATTGCTATTTTTAGACTTGAAAATAATTTTGTGTATCGATTGTACTGAGCTAAGCACTCGGCACACTGTCAATTGATTGATCCATCTTGTTGATTTATCTATAAAATGAGCTGTCTGCTTTTAATCTAGGGGAAATGCCATCTTCAATGGAAACCAAGGAGGCGTTTACATATTTGGTGATGGGAGGGGCCTCATTGAGGGAAATGATATTTATGGAAATGCCCTGGCTGGCATTCAGATCAGAACGAACAGCTGTCCCATAGTAAGGCACAACAAGATCCATGACGGGCAGCATGGAGGAATCTATGTGGTGAGTGAGCATGCACATGATCTGACTGGCTGTAGTGTAAAGAGTATCTGAAAACCATACCACCAAAAAAAAAGTCACATGATGAATTAAAGTTCATCAGCTACTTTTCCACACGCTGAGAAAGTTAATACTAATATATGAAAGGTGCACAGTGTCATTCACACAAAACACCATCATGGTAACACACAACACTAAAGTAATGCAATAAATATTAATTTAACAACATTAGATGTAACATAAAACCCTAATGTACAAAAACTGATCAGAAAAGAAAAAGAAACTGTTATTTCAACAAAAATGTATCAAATGTGAAGTTTACATTTAAATGTAAGGTTAGATCTAAGGTTATGGAATCTTACCGTTTTTTATCTTAGTATTTTTACAGTATTTTACCGTTAATAACACAATCATTTACAGTGTAGATGGCGATATCGCTTCTTTATTTCAGACATAAACGGCAGCCAAAAAAAAGTTAGGTGCCATGCAAAATGTAACGAGTAATTGCATTACTCATCACAGATGTATTGGAGTAAAGAGTACATACACTTATTAAAAAATGTTGTCAAGTAGAGAGTAAAAGTTGCTCCTATCTTTGATAAACACCAGTAAAACTACAGAGTAGCCAAAAAGTTACTTAAGTACAGTAACTAATTACCTTTACTCAAATACTTTACACCACTGCTGACTGGAATACATTATGGGCTGCTAACAAAAAAATATGCATAGTATGCATTGGTCATAGCATGACTGTCTGTTTCTATTTGTAGCATGAGAAGGGCCAGGGTGTAATAGAAGAGAATGAGGTATACAGCAACACACTGGCCGGAGTGTGGGTGACCACAGGAAGCACGCCAGTACTCCGAAGGAACAGGATACACAGCGGAAAACAGGTATGGAACTTCAAAACTTCTTTTGATAAAATCTAGACTCCATTCTTCCCTGTTAATATTGTTTTGTTTTCTGAAAAGGTTGGGGTGTATTTTTATGACAATGGACATGGTGTACTGGAAGATAATGATATCTACAATCATATGTACTCTGGAGTCCAGATCAGGTAGGGAGGAAGTAATTGAATTTTGGCTTCTTTGGGAAGTATCAGGGGTACAAATAGGTTTTCAAGATTCTTGGTTGTAAAAAAGTCTACTGAATTTGTGTATTGATACCTTCTTTTTTTTTTTTTTTTTTTTTAACAGAACTGGAAGCAATCCGAAAATCAGAAGAAACAAAATTTGGGGTGGACAAAATGGAGGCATCCTTGTTTACAACTCTGGTAAGTTCTTTATCTACTTCCTCTGTCCCCTTTGTCTTTTTACACATTATGAAGCTTGTTTATGAGTAAATTCTTTCCTTAGCCGTAATGCTGTAAATTGTGAGCACAGTTACAGATCTCAGCTGTCATATTGGGATGGCCAGTTGTAAGAGAGGTTTCTGCTTGTTGTTTGTTTAACATAATTTGTTTTTCTATTCGTAGGGCTGGGTTTTATCGAGGACAATGAGATCTTTGATAATGCCATGGCGGGGGTGTGGATTAAGACGGACAGCAACCCCACGCTGCGCAGGAATAAGATCCATGATGGACGGGATGGGGGTATTTGCATATTCAATGGCGGGAGGGGTAAGAATGGATTGGAAAATTTCTTTCTGCTTATGAGTACAGTGCAGGAAATGCTACGCCAGCTGATGGAGACTTAGAAAAATGTAAACAGAACAGATTCCTAGACACGGATCAAGGGTTCTCTTGCGCTAAATCACACAATTAGTGATTTAATCCCCCAATGAAAGCCCTTGTTATTTAAAACTGAGCTTAATCTGTCAAAAAAGCTACCCAATTAATATAATGGATGTACCATGTTTAATCATTATCATAGAAACTAATAGCAATGTCTTTATATGCATATTCAGGGTTGTTGGAAGAGAACGACATCTTCAGGAACGCACAGGCTGGTGTTCTCATCAGCACAAACAGTCACCCGGTGCTGCGGAAGAACCGGATATTTGACGGCTTTGCTGCAGGTCGGTAGAAGGTTTAAGGTCAGAAGTGCGTACATGCTGCCACTGTAGTGGTCTTAAGTCTTATGTAATGGTTATTTTGGTGTGAAATAATTAAAAAGCAGTGCTATTATAATGATTGTGAATAAAACGCATACTGGACATTCTGGAGTTCTTGGAATTGGAATTTGTGTGTGGTTTTTGTGTCATTTTTCTAATATTTAGCCCAAATAACTTGTGCTATTTTTCTAATATTTAGCTCAAATAACACTCTCTCTGTCCCCCACTTTAGGCATTGAAATCACAAACCATGCAACGGCGACTCTGGAAGGCAATCAAATATTCAACAACAGATTTGGAGGCTTATTTCTAGCCTCTGGTGTCAATGTTACAATGAAAGGTAAACGTTATCTTATAAACTCATAACCGACTATCTTTCTCATTTTACCTCAATAATATATATGTATATAGATATGTTAATATAAATCTTTTCCATAACTTTCTAGATAATAAAATCATGAACAATCAGGATGCCATAGAAAAGGCAGTGAGCAGAGGTCAGTGCCTGTACAAGATTTCCAGTTACACCAGCTACCCCATGCACGATTTCTACAGGTAATCAGAAGGCAGGCAACTTGAAGCAGTCTGCTTTGAAAACCAACAGTAATGGTTGTATTTCACCATGTTCCTTTCTCTTCCATTAGGTGTCACACCTGTAACACGACAGACCGTAATGCAATTTGTGTGAATTGTATTAAGAAGTGCCACCAAGGGCATGATGTGGAGTTTATACGGCATGATAGGTCAGTGCAATACTGTGTACCGTGTATTCTCTTATGCTCTCCAAAAATACAGTAAAAACAATAATATTGTGAAATATTCCAATTTCAAGAATAGAAATTGTAACACTGTAAATGCCTTTAACTGTCACTTTTTCCAAAAAGTATTAGTTTAAGTAAAAGCTATAGTTCCTGGTGAATTGCAGAATTACAGTTTTTCTGTAACTTTTAGTGGACTCGTAGATTCTGCTCTAATCCGTTTTATAATCTCTTCCATATAGGTTTTTTTGTGACTGTGGCGCGGGTACATTGTCCAATCCTTGCACATTGGCCGGAGAGCCGACCCATGACACGGACACTCTGTATGACTCGGCACCTCCCATAGAATCCAACACATTACAGCACAACTGAGAGCGAGCTCATCCTTCATCACAGCACCCTGGTCTTTATCTTACCTGCCTACAAATCCAGAGCGCCTGCCATTTCTGGGCCAGAGAGACCTGGTGTGCAAAGTGTGTGTGGATAACAAAAGACGTCAGATGTCAGACTTTGAATTAATCATTTTAAAAGAAACTATCTTTGGAAAGGTGAAATGCAGAACTCTGAAACCGTGTAAAGCTGCCTCAGTACTGTGTGCAGATACTCCCGTATATTGCTAACTGAGAATGCAAGGAGTTCTCTCCACTTCTGCTTGGGAGCGTGATGGATGATTTGGAAGAGTGAAATATTGTGAAGCAATATGTTGACTCAGGATTATGGAGATTATGGAGGTGGGTGCCACAGTGGTGGTGTTTGGGAAGGGAGTAGACTTTATTTGGTCCTTCCAATCGCATAGCCCTACGCTGTGCGCCCTGCCCTGTGCAACTTCAGTTCTATGTGGAGATTCAAGACAAGTTCTGCTGCAGTTTATGTACAGATCTGACCGCGACCGGAGCCACTAGGAGCTACAGATTGCGGTTTCTCAGATTAGAGGCAGAGCCATACCATTATGGCTCCCCCGGCGACTGTTTTTTTTTTTTTTTTTGACAGCAGATGTGCTGAAATATATGTATGATATAAAAAATTAACAAACCAACAAAAAAACCAACAAAAAAAAAAACCAATGTGATTAGCACTTGCTTTTTTATTTTAAATATGTTAATATGTTATTCTGATCTACAAATATGATTTTAATGCTTTCTCATGTAGTTTTATATTTTCAGGCAAAAAAAAAAATCTTACTGTATTTGAATGTCTTTTATTTTATTATATTATTATTATTATTGTTATTAATATTTTTTTGTTAGCACACATTAGGCTTGCTGTAATCATACACATGTCTCAGCATATAAGTTCTTTCTGTGAAAGAGGAATAACAAAGAAAAGATCAGAAAACTAACACTAAATTGTCCTCCAGCATTTTTTTTTTTTTTTTTTTTTTTTTTTCATTTTAATGAGATGACTTCTTTAAAGTTAAATTCTTTTATGTGAGTGATTGATGTGTGGAACTTACGGTTGTGCATTTTCAGAAATGTTTGCAACACCTTTGTTGCTGCCATTATTAGAAAAGGGTTATTTTTGCCTATTGTATATAACTTTCTCATTCTCAAGTTCCCTTTCTTAGTATTTGGAGCTTTCATCTCCAAGCGGTTTGAAGTGTTAACTAAGGGCCCAAAGAATTCTGAAACATGTTTGACCATTAATCTTACACAGAATGTAAAGAAAAGATTTCTATTAAAAAACAATCCCTGAGCATTTTCATTCAGTTAATTTTTGTTCATGTGGTCATAGCATCACTGTTAAAAGTGCATCCTGACTATTTTATTGCATTCTTTTGGGCCCATGGCCTGACTTGTGCCTGTTTTAAGTACGATGCTGATTTTGAAAAGCCTTGCTGGAGTTGGTTATATCAGAGGCCTCTGGCCTCTTTAAAGCTGAGACAAGTATCTCTACAGCCCCATTGTCTTTTTGCCCCTGAAACTCCATCTATGTGTAATGTGGTGACTGTGGCTTCTCATGCAGCCTGAATTTTATGCATGTGTACCATAACATCTAGACTTAATATATTGTGAAGTCTTCAATAACCATTATGTAGATGCTAGTATGAATTTTAAAATGGTTTAATTTCCTAGAAAAGAACAGAAACTGGTCATTTTTAAGAAAATAAACTTTATTAGATCAACTCTGGTTGTGTTTGTTTTTGTTGAATCCTAACAGTACTTTCGACATGCCCTACTATCTGATAAAACTGTAGCCTGTCTTCCTGTCCATAAAACCATGAAAACATCTGTCACTACGGTTGAACAGAATAGTATACTGCCTTCAAGAGCTTGTTAAATACGATTCGATTACAGTTATTATAAGACGATACCACCCTAATTGCAGGTGTCACCTTCCTGTAATATTATAATGCATATACTCGACTTGTGCAAATAACGGAAGCAAGGTCCTCAAAGCAGGTCCTCGCTGTAGGAGACTTTTACAGCGCTGTGCTTTATCTTGTCTGATAAGAATAACTCTTTCCACTATTCCTAGGTAAATATGCACCATAATTACAGGCAAACAACCTGAACCGCATTGACTTTTATTGCAGACATTGCAGTAAATGACTTTTAGCCATTCTATGGCATACTGACACACTCTTAGTTCAAGTATTTGTATTTTTATGCTTCATTCTGTGTTTTTTATACGAAATAATCTATGTTCAAAGGTTGTCTGTTGTCTAAATCTATTAAATAGACATGCTTAGATTTCAGGCTTCAAAGAAACAACTCTTCCTTGGATTGTACTCATCAAAAAAGCCTATAATATGGATACAATTTTGAGAGAGTACTTCTGTAGTTAATATTCCACACTTTAAGTTTGGGTCAGTGTAACTTGAGGTTTTATGTCATTGCCAAATTGGCTGCTTTGCATCTAATACTATCCATACACGTAAAAAATTGTGCTGGCATTATTCAGAGAAACTAAAAACTTGAATTAACGATAAAGTCGTTTCAGATACATGACTGTTAGGTAGTTCAGACTTTTAAGGCCAAATAAATGGAGACGTAGTGTTTGAACGCACATGGCCGTGAACTGCTTATCTACGGAAATGAGTGGAACTGAATTGTATATTAAACTGGATGACTGCAATGTCTGCAATAAAAAGCCAAGTGGTTTCTATAAACGTATTGGCATAACGTAAAAATACATGAATAAATACTTAAACTAAATGGTATTGGTCATGTTTTATAGCAAAATGAAATTAATTAACCTGTGAGATTCATGTTGAGTGTGTCACGTGACCTTTGAGAATGAAGTCAGTAAACTATACGTATCTCCTCTAAACTTTGTCCTCTGCTGAAGACTGGCCCCTTCTTCGGCCCACTTCAATGCCATAAATCAATCATGTGATCACCCAACATGCATGGGGGTTGCATAAACAGCTCATATATTAATGAGGCTACAGTTAACGCACTTTTACTTCTTTCTAATTGCTTAATAAGATAATGCAGGCCTGCATTTTAGTTTACAATTAACCCGTTTAGAATTACAGATATTTACTCTGCGCTACTGCAAATTTTTAGATGTGATTTCAGCTAAACTTAGATTTTATTTGGTATTAAAACTGTCAGTCAGAACTGATACATTGCACATGTATCGGTTTGTATTGGTTATGGCTGCAGACATTTTTGTCTCTCTAACATAATTTCAGCCAGAAAGGGTTAATATTTACCAGAGGGGGGAAACAAAGTAGGCTACAATAAAACTCTTATGGTCATAGTCCTTACTTTCCAAAGAGATACTTTTTTTTTTTTTTTTCTGGAGCACAATACTTACATAAGTTTGCCTGGTAAGTTTTGTTAAGCACTTCTCTACTTCACATCGTGCAATAGCCTGCGATTGGACGACGAGCCTCCAGGTCTCCCCCGCGAAATGACGCAACAGCATCTGACCTCGTTTCCAACGTAAGCTGGTCGGTGGTCATACGCCGTGTAAGTTAGTAAAGCCTTTAAATATAAAGCATATTCTCAATGAGAATGTGACGTCAAAAACATCTGAATCTACACCGACTGGTTTGAAATAACACCGAGATTTTTCCTCACAAACCTCGAATGAATAACGTGGTGCAACGCGGAGCGCGTGCTGAACGCAATTGCTTAGGTTTGCTAAAAAAGTGCTACTGCGATGCGGCAGTTGTCAGGGGGATATCGGAGAGGAGGGGGTGTGATTGGCTGAAGTGGCCCTGTTGCCTTGGCGACGGCAGGGGGGGTACGGAAGCGTTGCCGTGCGGCGTGATCTCCGCGCTGCTGCGTGGATGGAGGAAGCAGCTGCTGATCTTTTGACACAGCGCGAGCGAAAGGCTACTGCATGAAAGCACGGCAGCTTTTGTCGTCGGACGCGACAGTAGAATGCACGAATGTAAGTAAACGCTTTCAATGTTGTTTATTTAAAGGGGAATCGTATATGCCATCGCGTTTTAAATCAGATGACAAGTATGAAACGTGTCTCGTGAAAAAAAAAAAAAAAAATTAGTCAATAACAAGCCATTGACCTCCCTTATTTCGGTGTTTATGTTGATTTTTGTTGTTGAACGAATTAATTATTTATTCTTTCACCTTTCGTATTGAAACGTACACTCGTTCCAAGAATCATTTTAGAAACATTTTAGACCATGTGATCTTGCTAGCTAACTTAGTTGAGTGAAATGCATGCGTTTGCCGTCGAGCTGACACGAGACATTAAACCAACCACATGCCAGTCATATTCGTCTACTTTTCCTGAATGAATACTCGAAAACAATAAGTATATCCCAGGACTTCGCTGTTTTATTTCGCGTGGTGTTCGGAAGCTCTCCGCGAAGCTCCACGCATTAGCTTGACGCTAACTGAAGATCCTCATTCTAAAGAAGACTGGCCAGCATTCTTGTGACATTATCTGCGGAAGTTTCAGAACGCACGACAGATATGCAGTCCTAAAATATTTTCAGATAAAATCACAATTCAAAACGTCAATTGTCGCTTGTAAACGTCAATTGTAAATTTGAATGCTCAAATATCAGAGAGAACGTTCGAATAGAACGCTAATCGAACTCGCCTGTAACGCCAGAGTAATGCTAAAGGTTACAGTTGAAGGTTACAAATAAATATTCAGTTTGTGGCGAGTAGTGAGAATCTAGGGCAACTATGTAACACGAGAAGTGAGGGAGGGGGGCTGTTATGTTCTTGTTTTGTTTGGCTTATTACATGTGTTGGTTGGACATAAACTTTCGTTGAGATCGAAAGCAAAGGACTGATAGTTTTGCTCGTGACTTGTTGATGAAATGCGATGTTCTGACGCAGACGTGCACTCATTATTTCCGGCTGCAGATAACGCCTGAGTGACATTGACACGTGGTCAGAGTGAACGCATAGCTGTGCTTAGGGAAGAGCTGGAGAGACGAGTACACAACTCTAGCTGCGTGTCACATGAGCACATTATTTAGTTCTGCTGTCTACTTTTGCACTTTAGACTGTAGACTCATTCAGGTCATGTTGCGTAGGCAGTGAAAAGGGTGTCTGTGTTGTTAACAGGGTTGTCATGTATTGGCTTTTATTTGCAGTATGACCACATTAGCTGTACTCACAGTGTACAGAATTCAGATGCATGGCTGGCTGTATCAGAAAGGGCACAATTGCCTTAAGAGACTTCATTAGTACCGAATCCTGTGCTAATGTAGAGAATGGCAATAGTGTCTGTGCAGTGCTGTTTTCTCTGGAGGGCTTTTGTAGGACACAGCAAATGATCCCTTGCTTATTGCTTCTCTCCTGGCATTAAACGGGAAATTAATTAGTCTCATTATGACTCTCACAATGATAGATAAGATCTGGCTCTTGGCTGTATGCACGTTGCTGTCCCCAAAATGTAGAGTGTACGAGTTTAAATCATTGTTTTTTGCTGCAAGGTTCAACCAGGTTTGCGTGTCTTTATAAAGAAAGGATAATCATTTTTAAAAAGTGTGTGTATAGACATCCAAAGCTGGCTGAATCTTTCAGTCAAAACAAAATTAAACAACTTTCATTTTGATGAGTTTGAGTGCATGACAATAAAGTGTTGAGCAGTCAACAGCAGTTTAAAACAATAGGCAGAAACACATATGCATTACAGTAAATGCTTCATTCTCTCTGCAAGAGGGGTGTAAAACAACAAGCAGCTTTGACCACAAATTTATATTTGGCAACTCTTCCTGGTTGACTGGCAAAACATTTAAACGAACATCCAGTTGCTTTCCTCCAAAGGTTATCGAACATGCTTTTTAATTGTTTTTGTAGTAAAACCCGTCAGCTTTTCCAAGCTCAATTGAAAAGCAAATCAAACTTATGTCCAAGCTTTTATGCGGCCTGTAACGACAATGCCTTTGTTTGCTGACCCCTCCTCCTTCCATCCTCTCATTATACCTCCAGCTGCACATATTTCTCATCTGCTGTTAGCCTCTTTTTGTTCCTCGATGCCCTCAACGTTAGACCAGAAGGCGCAACTCACATCCCCAGGAGGCTATAACGCTGTGGTTGCCATGGCTACATGGTGACACCGGGGCGTGGTAATCAAATATAGGCGACTGCTCTGGATTTCAGTTGCAAATGTGTGCTTTTTTTCCCCCTGCATTTGCCTGGACCGTGTCACACCTCACACCTCACGCCCACTCCAACCCCCAACTCAACCTTGGGTTCTTAGACTTGGTCTGTCACACTCCTCGTTTAGTTCTTCGTCTCCTTTCTGAAGGATTTAAGTCCGTCGAGCAGCCGGCAGGCAGTTAGGGCCCCTCTGTCCATTGACAGTGATGCTAATGTCAGGCAGTGCCTTGATGAGAAGAGCTTGCCCCCCAGTACCATAGCCTGTGTCATTGTGATCACAATAGCCTCCATTGTGTTGGTCACTCCTGTGTGAATAAACAGGGTGTGTTTAATTGAGACTGTAGGGTGTGACAATGACACGGGACGAAGTCCAGACAGCATGCTGTGAAGATTGTGCGGAGGCTTGTATGGGTGAAGGTTTGTATGCCACCACCATGGAAAAAAATAAGAAACTAGTGTGACATAATTCCGAACAAAGTCAGGCTAAAACGAAGAAAAGTTCTCTTCGGCTGGTAAACGTCTTCAAACTACCATTGGTCCATGGCAATTACGTAAATGAGTGGTGCAGGTATGACGTCACTTTATAGGTCAACCGACAGTTAAAATTCACACTGGTTCCTTCGACAAAAACCCCAATTGGATTTTTCCATAGGCTTTTGGATTATCGCAAAAAACAAGCTCTGTGATCAGTTAAAGTTTATGATACTTGCACGTTTTGTCCATCAAGATCATTTTTCACAGATAAATGCAACTTTTATGAATTTTGAAGCCTAAATGCAGTCGCCAGAATTAAAAAGCTAAAGGTAGGCTATAAACAAACTACCATGGTCGCTAGAATTCAACGTCACCATCACTAAGCTTCTGAAAACTCTGTTTTTATTTAAAAACTTTTTCCCAGAAAGTTTGAGTTAGAATAGTTTATAAGAGCACAATTATAAGTGAATTGAGTTTACCTGTTCAGCTGATGACGTTTAATCTCTCGATAGCCTCTGTAGTCCCATTTAGCCACTTGTTAGCAAGCGCCACATAACAGCTTCAAAAAATCTGGTGTTGTAATTCTGATTTTATGTCGTAGAATAGGCTGAAATGTGAAAGTATCTTGAGCTTGTGTTCACCACAGACCTTATTTCAGCCATTTAACCAAAATCCCATTAAAAAAACCCATTGACCTCGAGACGATGGAACCGGAAGTGCTAAAATTCTCATAAAAATTTCATGCTAAACTCATTTACATGTTTTGGCCTACAAAGTGATGTCATACCCGCACCAATCTAAAGGTTGGTGTGCTCTTTTGAGGCTTCACCTTCTTTTGGTTAATTTCTTCTAGGGCTGCCCCTTAATAGTTCGACTGAACGTTAGCTGACGAGAAGAGTTTTCTTCAACGAAATTTTAATTAGTTAGTCGCAGAAAAAAATAACCTCAACAGTCATGCAGTATGACAGACAGATTGTTAACATGGCTTGATTCAATCATATTTTTGCATGCAGTGCAGTGTGTAAAACTTAACATTTAATTGTTGAATTGTTCATTCACAGATTCATTCTCAAAATTCGAGTCATGTTCTTGTAATATTTGTGAATATATGCAAAAACTGTCATTGATTGGTGCTTAGTGACAGAGTTCAAACTGCGTGCTTTCCATTTAGCAAGCAAATTTTGTGATAAAAGCACCAAAATGTTGATAGCCTGAATGGTTGGTGGGGACAGACAATTTAACGCCAAATGGACTTGTTTATAAAACTCTGCATCTATTAGAGATAAATTAGAGGCTTTACGGATTAATTATTGTGAATTTGTTTCGGAATATTAAGTATATATGTATTAGCCTACATAAAGTAAAGTCGTTAAGTTAAAAAATAGGAAGCATTTATGAAATTAAGGAACTCATTTGTATGTAAATAAGATTTATTTAAATTCATTTTAATTAGGCCTACATAGTTTAATTGAAAATGAAAACATTTCTGACACAAGTTTTGAAATGTTCAATTTTAAAAACAAACTCTTTGTTCATGTGGTGTCTTTACAGCTGTGGATTACGGCTTTCAAGCTTCTAGAATCCTTGCAGCATATGAATGTTTAAGAAGCTTTAGCTTTTAAATGTGAAAACTAGCCCTGAACTAACTAACAACAACAGGGTCTTTGTACTGTATGATTTGTTAGAGTTTCTTAGAGCTTATTGTGACTGGAAGTAAATCCATTAGTCTCTGTCAGATGTCTCATTGACATCAAGGAAAATACCTGAATTCTGGATTATGCAGAGAAAAATAAAAAAAGTAGTTAATCTCCAGTAGTTTTCTAATAGGGGTTAGGTGACCTTCCTGCTGGGCTTTTAGATCAGCTCTCTCACACAGCGACAGAGATGCGCTGTGAGCCCTTGAGTCAGGACTGATACTTGACAGACCAATACCAACCGCTACAGGAATCAAGGCAGAACAGCTCTTATACCTCAGCAGAGACGTCCAATTGAAACGGGCTGTTTAAGCATGCTTAAACACGTAGAAGACCCCTTGATCTCCATCTCCAACTGTTTTATTACAGATGCACATGCTCATCCCAGTACTCTGTTCTGCAAACATCAGCGGTTCAATACTGAATAAATCCTCCTTCTAACTGATGGAATTTAGATAGAGGGGATGAAAAGGAAAAACAGGTTGTTCTTTGTAAAATCCATTAGATAATTTCACACTTTTTTTTTGTGAGGAAAATAAATGGTGCTTGCAAAAGTTGAAAAATTTGCTATTTTTTTCTTTTTCTTTTTCAGTAATCTGTTACATTCAGATGTATCTTACAATACTGAAGAAAAGGTTTGTCTTTACATTGTTTCATTGCGACTTTAACATTAGAGTGTACATAGACTATTCTGGATAATTATCAGTGACATTAAATAAATGGCATAGCTTTCCCAAAGAGCCTAGGAATTAAAACGGTAATTAGTTGTATTTCTCAGCTGCCCCTCCCATTGAAGTTTACGCATAGTGGGTTTGTTTGGGCGTATTTCTGTTTGAAGTAGTTAACCGTGGTAGAGTGTCACCATTAGCATTGTCTGTATGTGTGAATGGAGGGTTTGGTAATGGGCTGATGAGTTTGTTGAAGGGAGGTAGATTTGTCTTGCTAATGAGAGCCACCATGAGAGCAGAGATCAAGTCTCCTCCTGGGGCAGAAGGGAAAGTAGACAGTACTAAATGTTCTATGAAGGACATACTGCTGTCGTCCCTGCCCTTGAGTGACCATGAAGAAAGACATCCAAAGAGAATGGTACTGGAAAACAAAACGGCATGTGGAAATTGTCAATTCCTGCTTGTAAAAGCGAATCAACATATCCTGTATCTGAGGCTAAATCACTAAATACTGAAACTGCAACTGCACATATTATATTTTTCAAAAATGATCAGCCACTGATCAGAATCAGCTGATAATCACTTTCTTTGATTCGTATGTCTCAACTTGACGCTTTCATAAACTGATCACATTTTATTGATGCAAAATACACTCTGTAAGAGCCGAGCGGCTGAGTGGTGACAGTTTCTCAGTCTCCACCAGACTAGAGTAAAATACTAACTTGGTTGCAAGGTGTGTATACTTTAAACTACTTTATTAGATAACTCCTGGCCAATCGGCACTAGCTGCTTTTCATATACACACTGCTGCCCTCCTTCTACTCTCTTCTGAACTCTTCACCCTCTTCATTAAAGCTCTGGGTGAAGGGTTGCCAGATATCACAAAAAGAGCGAAACAAACCCTTAAAAACGCAATATAATAAGCAGACAAGACAAAACTGTACCGGGGAACAAATATCAACAATATAACTAGTATTACCCATATCCTACAGATTTAAAAGGCAGGAAATGTAATTGATTGATAAAACAATAACATGAGATCATTTAATTTTTACTTAATTTTTTCCCTGTTCATATTATTGAGTTCAAATATAATTATAATAAAAATGTAAGTTTAAAATCAAATCTAAAATCAAATCTATGCATTAGGGCTGCACGATTAATCCGCACTCAATTTGGCAAAAGCTGCGATTATTTTATGCACAGTAGGCTTGCTACGATAGCCGGTGTTCAGAGGCAATACCAGTTACATCACTTGCCCACTGCTGCACCGCCCCCTAGTGTCTTTTTTTTTATTTTATAAATCATTTAGTTCAGTTAGAGAACAGACACTACAATTAAAAAATGAACGTGTCTGCTTAATAAATCGTGAGCCGAACGAAAGTCGCAGCACAGATCAGCAACAGGAGTCAAATTTCATTAATCACGAGAGTGAGGAGCTGACTGACAAGATGATGGCGGAATATTTGGTGTCAAAGCGAAATGTAAAAGCGCCTATTTAAGCAAATTTGTCACTGTACTGTTTTGTTGTTGTGTTTTTCATTAAGAATAATAGGCTAATGAACTCACCATTCAAGCAATCCACCCCCGAATTGGCGCTAATTTGAAAGATGCCCCTTAGAATGCCCGTGTGGACGTGCAATATTTTAGTTTTGCTTTCAAATTAGCGTCCCCGCTATTAAAATTAAATAAATTTAAAGTCCCCGCTAGTTTAAAGTACCGGTGTTGTGACTCTTCAATTAACCGGTGGGAAAATATCCTCACCATCACATCCCTAATGCGCAGCTTGTAAGTGCAGCAGATCTCTGTGATCAGTAGTAAATGCTGCTCCATCTGAACGGCAGAGAGCGCTCTTGCGCAGAAACTCTAAATATGCCCCACCCCAGATTCCAGGAAATCCCTATAGGCATCATACTATTGCTGTAGCTTAATAAACAAAAGATTGAAACGATTTGATAGATTTATCTATCTATTTATCTATATGTTGTCTTTTGTTGGACAAGAGGTTCATAAATGTTTGGAAAGATGTTTTACGCGTTATAAGCGACTCAAACTCACAATGCTTTCACATGGAGCAGCATTTACTACTGATCACAGAGCCGTACGTCACTGACAAGCTGCGCATAAAAAATAATCGCAGCCTTTGCGGAAAATTTCAAATCGTTAAATGCCAAATCATTTTTAAGTGCGATCTCATGTTAATTGCAATTAATCGTGCAGCCCTAAATTGCATTAATCCGTAATGTGAAAGCTATTTTATTCTGAGTAATCATGCGGATGTAAGAAAGCTCCCTAAAAACATAGTTTACCCAAAAATTTAAGTAGTCACTTAATTTTTTTTTTTTTTTTTTAATTACCTTCTTGTCTTTCAAAACATGAATGATTTACTTGCTTCAGTGGAACACAGCAAACGTAAATGGTGACCAAAAATGAAAAGCATTTTCAGTGAATAATGGCTTAATTGTCAGTCTGCTGTTACACAAAGCTGTCATGTAGCATTGGAACACTTGAAATATATCTCAGCTATCACAAGGACTACTTTTATGGTGCTTTTTCTTTCCTTTTTGGAGTTGGACGGTCCCTGGTTTCCATCCACTTTCATTGTATGGGAACAAAGCAGCGTGCACATTCTTTGAAACATCTCTTTTTGTATTTCACTGATAAAAGAAAGTCATATAGGTTCATAATGACATGAACATGAGTAAATGATGACATAATTGTCATTTTGGGATAAACCATCTCTTTAACTTTGTGTAAAAGCTATTGTTTAGCACCTTATATTACAGTACTGTGAAAGGGATGATGTTTATATGTGTCTGGTGTTTTGAACGGTCTGAAAGAGGAAGTGGAACCCCCTCCCTGTGCCCTCCACTCTATTCTCCAGAGTGGGAGAGAGAGTGATTCAGAGCAGCACTTTATGTGATTATTTATTTATTGATGTGCTGTATGGTTTCCATGGCAGTGGGTATAATAGTGGGCAGAGAAACGTTCACTCTCCCAGTCACTCAGCCCTCTTTTACTTGAGCTGATGATTTATTTATAAATATTCTGTGTGCTTTCCATGGATGTCCATTAAAGCCATTTGCTTAGTCTGTGGCAGGTAGATTTCTGATCGGTCTTTGTGAGTTTTTCTCTTGTGTGTGTGTTTCTTCAGGTTGTGTGGGGCCACCATGCCAGCCACTGGTTGGTACTGAATGTCACTTATCCTCTCCATCCTTGTCTTTGTCTTATTATATGGCGCTGATAACAGACCTGCACGTCTTCAGTGGTTGTCTAAGAACCCTCTAATCTTGAATCTCCTCTAAGAACCCTAGAGTACACACTTTAGTTGTTCTGGTGGGGTATCGTCTTGAGGATGAGGGTCATGGCTCTCTCAGACACTTGAGTAGATGCCTAAGAGGCCCTTAACTTTGTCCTAAAGGGCCTCTTAATTCCCTCAAGAGAAAAGGTGCAGGCAGAGATGACAATGAGATCACAATGTTTTAGCGATAAAAGAAAGTGGGCAAAAAAACTCAAGATATCTTGTACTTTTCACATTTTGAAATTATGAATGTTAAAATTTTAACCAATATATATATATTACATAATTCTCTCATTGACTTCTGTTATGCTAGTACATGAATCAATTGTGGTCATATTCTAGAATCCTCCAGCAAAAATTACACACATTACCTTTGCACCAAAATTTTACAACCAAAATGTTTGGCTGAATTTTATTTTATTTTTGCAAAATCATTTAGGAGAAATGAAATCACTGATAAAAAAGGGTTAGCGCTTCTCCAAAGAAGCCTTTTGACTATGTCAGCATATTTTGTGCACTCAATGTTAATAAGCTACAACAGGTGAACATGTCAGCAGTGCCTATGTGACCGAAAATGAGCAATTATTTCCAAACGAGTGAAAAGAGTAGCAAAAGAGTTTGACTGCATTACTGAAGGACTTTACAACCCTCTACAATGCGAGTTAATCACTCGCATATGCAGTTAGCCAATGGCTAGTAAATTGTACGATTACAGTTGCCTGTAATTGAGTTAGACGCAAAAAAATAAGTTTAGCGCAGATATAATTTCATTGCCTGCTGAGCTTTACGCACTGTGGCTTGGCTGAGAGCGCTCTCTGTCGCTTTCTCTTACACACACACAGTGAGAAAAGAGAGTATATACAGGACTCATTGACAGAACTGTCAAACCAGCGCTGCGTCATCATGAAAGTTTTATCATTTGCACGTGTTTTTAAGCCTTGCCAATTTAAACATTCAAGCGCAAGAAGACGCGAAAGATAACTCGCGTGCGCTGTGCGCAAACTGCACATCCGAAGCACGTGCCCAGAAAGCCATGTCTGACAGCACGTTAAAGGGGCATTCCACCCATTTGAACATTGTTTTTTATTTAAAGTGGGTCATACATGTAGTCGAAATGTAAAATAAATTTTGAATTTGTTGCCTTCGTGACCGAGGAAAGACAAAAAATAACTTCAGGACGCATTTGTATGAAAGACAACAACTCCCACAATGCACCACATTGCACAGCTCCGCAAGCCACTCCCACTAATCCAGAAAGCGCATATCTGCCTATAAGAGAAATCACTCTTCCGTCTACAAGGCTAGCTACCACCAGAGCTTGAAATTCATTTCACACAAAATGTCTAGTTAGTTGGCGAACTCATTAGTGCATTACTCCTCGTTTGTATTTCTTTCGAAAAGGTGAATTATTGCATGGTACCTGGATGTTCAGTCAGAACATATGCGGTGCGAAACTAGGATAGTTCACAACACAAACGTCCGTGTCCTCGTCTGATTCAGAGATTTCGTCCGGGAGAAATTGTCATCGTTGAAATTCTTTGCCGCAGACGGACTCTATCTCTGTGTTCGTAGTTGCATCTTACAGTCTATGAGTTGCATAGTGAGATCACCGGCGCCACCAGTCCGCCCTAACTCGAGCCAGTCCGGGCTCCTCGTCCGCGACAGGCAGGTCTTCTGCCTCGGCTGCTCTTCGCTATAATGCGGCTTGTAAAGGTAGCCACAAACACCTGATTCAAGCATCAGACTTCCGAAATCCTCTTCTTCTATATCATATTGAGCACTTTCCTCCGCTATTGTCATAACTTCACATCTGTCTCCACAGCGCCTGTTAGCTTAGCTTCAAACAAGATGGAGGATATTGCTTTCAGTTTCAGAGAGTAAAGTCCCACCCACTGATCTGTAATAGGTCTGTAGCGTGAGCGGGTCCCGCCCCCTGGGAAAGATGAGGAACTAGTGCTTGTAGTCTTAACAGAAATCCCCCCCTCTAACACTTCCTCCTACAATGACGCAAAATGACGATTTTTGCGTCATTGTAGGAGGAAGTGTAAGAGGTAAATAACGGATTTCTCCTGTCTCAGGGGAAAATGAGAGAGTGTTGCACGACCATTCAATAGTATGACTGGGTTTCTAACAATGCAAAGCTTAATGCAAATGGGTGGAGTGTCCCTTTAATACTGAATTGAGCCCTCGTTCACGTCGTCTTGAGCTTGAACTGACAATTTCACACAAAATGATGTCAAAATGCCCATTTTGGCGAGTATCTTAGTAAACATAGTGTCTTAAGTGAACGCAAACAGTCGAGAGAGAAAACAGTAACAGTATCAGTATATTGGATCCGTGCATTTGATCTTAAAGTGTGTGTCTGTGTTTTTAATGTTAATCAAACAACAGACAGACTCACTGCAAAGAATCACTCAATGCTTTCCAAATTGACTTACTCAAACTTCATTTTCGGTTTTGGCTAAATGAAAATTGTGTTTTGGTAAATAAATAAAACCAAATATATTTGTGATTGACTGTTGTAGTAACCAGTGTTCTCTCCAATGCCCTTCACTTCCACAGACCCTCCTGGTTTGATGTGTCCGATAATAGGGATGTCTCCAGATAAGAAAGCTGAATCTCCTGGAGCGCAGGGCGTGTGTGGAGCTGGAACTCTCCCTGAAGCAGAGAGTGCTTCCAGTCCCATGGCTACCAGTCTGGACCAGATTGTTCGTACTGGAGCATTGAGTGTGGTAGCAGGCGAGTCTGAAGATGACGAGCTAACCAACCTGAACTGGCTTCATGAGAACTTGCTGCAGAACTTCACACTCGGTGGACCCGAGGCACAACCCATCAACAGCCCGTTGTTTGACATCGAGGGTGGCGGTGGATCGCCACACAGTAACACCGCCTCGTCTGCCTCCTCTGTCTCTGCGGGAAGTGAAAGAGATCCTTACAAGTCAAAGCCTCCCTTCTCTTTCTCCTTACTGATATACATGGCTATTGAGCAGTCACCCAGCAAATCTCTCCCAGTAAAGGACATCTATGGTTGGATCCTCAAGCATTTTCCATATTTCTCCAGTGCCCCTACTGGCTGGAAGAACTCAGTGCGCCACAACCTGTCCCTCAACAAGTGCTTCCGTAAAGTAGAGCGAAGCATAGGAAAGGTAAGCTAATAATAAAAGCTAATTCAAATAATATTAATACATTCTAGAATATTATTTAAATAATACTAAACACAGTTATTGACATTTATTTCTGCCTCTTTTAATTTATATATATATATATATATATATATATATATATATATATATATATATATATATATATATATATATATATATATATATATATATATATATATATATATATATTACTTTTGCTTTTTGTTAAATGTTGTTTTTAGCTAATCTCAAAACGTATATTCATGTTTTGTATTGGACTTTATAATGCCGTGAGGCCTAAATTCACTGGTACAATTTGAAATTATTAATTTTAGTTATAGTGTTTTTAATTTTGAATATATTTAGACAAAATAGTATAAGATTTTAATATGAGCAATTTATTGATTATCGGCCATGATCGATAAATGGCATTAAATAATTTTCATCTTGCCAGTATCTGCCAGAATTTTGATATATTGATGCATCCGTATTACGAAGGGGTTTATTTAGCAATAATGATCGTCTTACTGCAAATTATTTCCAAAATTATTAAATGAATGGGCTTAAAATTAGGGCTGTCAAGTGATTACATTTTTTTTTAAATCTAATTAATTACAAGATGTGCTGATTATTTTATCTAATTAATCACAAATTAATCACACATCAAATTTGTCTGAGTAATTACCCCCAAAAGATTGTTTTAAGTCGTTGTTAAATTTAAAAAGCATTAAATAGACATTACAAAAAGTGGTTTTAGAAATAAATATTTTATTAGATATGTATTAGAATTTATTACACATAAACCTTTAGACTACAAGGGCCATGTTTTCTGTCAAAAGCTGCATCTGAATTGGTATTTAGATATACAGACCAACACAGTTTGGTTACCAACATTCTTCAAAATGTCTTCTATGGTACACAAAAGAAAAAGTAATGCAGGTTTGAAACACCATGAGAGTGAGTAAATGTAAATAAACTGAATTTTCATGTTTGGGCAAATTATCCCTAAAATATGATTTTTTTTTTTTTTTTTTAAGTGATACTCAAAATAAGAAACTAAAACTGCCAGTAGGTATGTCTAAATGAGTAAGTCATTGAGCCATTCATTCATTGGATTTGTTCAAACGGCTGATTCATTCAGGAGGAATTAAGTGGCTCTCTTTATGAATGGGCCATTGAATTATTGGTTCACCCGATTTATTCGCTCAATACGTGAATTCATTCAGAAACGAAACACCAGGTGTGTTCGACTTGAAGCGGTGTTGCGCAGACCGATAGGTATATGTCCTCAATGTATCGCAAGAGCGATTCTGTCTGCTCTCAAATCGATCTCACTGTACTTTGTTGTCATATAAAATTGAGCAAAAGCAGAAAATATTGTCTAAAATATACCACAATGTTAACTTACTATTTATTGAACTTTTGTAAATCAATATCACATTTGCATTTGTGTGTTATTGCGCTCGTTACTCGTGTGATATGATAACTATATCATAAAAATTCATACAGGGGCATTTTGCCCCAATATCTTGCATTATAGGGCCATTCTTCTAACTGCATTCTATAGGCTCCATCACGCATTGAGCTGTTGCACTACTTCCTGTTCATCACCAATCAACCGTATGAAATGTAAGATGACCTGTGTAGTTCTTGGGCAGGGTGGGTAGGTTAAATGCGTTAAATAATTTTAATCGTGTTCTTTTTCCATACCTAATTAATTAAATTAACACGTTAAATCGACAGCCATACTTAAAATATTAATGAGGGTTGAAGTTATTTTTAATATGCATGATCGCAATGTGCTGTAAGAGACATGAAATCAGCAGAGTGGCCTCATTGACCTCAGAATGCTGCGACTGACCAATCACAATCAAGTATTCCAGAGAGCCTTGTAATAAATTAGAATAACATCTTTTTCTCAAGACTGGTTCACACAACATTGCTGCAGAGAACTCGCTCAGATGTTAACTAACTGGGTCAGTGTATAAAGTAGTGCAGGGCTGACTGCAGTGTGCTAACAGGCTTGTCAAGAGGGATATTGGTTTAGGGCTTTTTGAAAACCAATGTGTTCAAAGCAGGGCACGCAGCCAGTTAAATGAAGTGAGGCAGATGTTTTCATTTCTTCCATGTGAACCGTAGATGGCGAAATGATTTATGGAACGGTGAGGACAGTATGTTTCATTAACGTGAATCTGTGGGTTTCATATGTCTCAGCCTGGTGTCTGTTGCCATGGCAATGTTTCCTCTTTCCTGTTTATGAACACGGCTAGTGAAGTGAGTCAAGGTCATATTCCCCCTGCAGGACCACACCTCAGACAAAGGGTGATGAGTCCTTTATTCAAACACACACAAAACCCCCCATGCAAACACAGTAGAAGCCACCATTCCACATCCTTCCCATATGGTCATTATAGTTTCATGATGGTTCAAAATGATAGTTTTGCATTCATGATGTGTTCATGAATGTATAGTGTAGGATCAGGCAGACAGATGGTCCTGTTGTCATTTAACCTGAGCCGTTTCTTCACACCACCATGCTGAAATCATTCTTGCGCTTCTGACTCCTCCCCTCTCTGTTCCTTCTAGACCAATGGGAAAGGCTCTCTGTGGTGCGTTCACCCCGAGTTCCGGCCCATGCTGATGCAAGCCCTGAAGAAGCAGCACTTCCCAAATGCACATGCCTTCTGCACCCCTCCTGCCTCCCCTCCTAGGTATAAACACTGGCCCGATTATACAACAAATTGATAATTCTGACATTTATCAACAATGCTTGTATAGTGCTTACTAAGATTTCAGAAGTATACTCTGCAAACTGTCACAGACAAGCACTTCCAGTGTAGACAGCTTTTTTGAATTTAATGGGAGTGATTTCGTTTTTATCTGTCATGCTCTGTTCATGTTTGGTCTTGACCAAAATTTCGGTTGTTTACCAAAAAACACCACAGCTTGCTGCATTAGTATAAAATGTCTATTCAGCTGCAGTCACAGACTTACAGATGCGAGTATATTGGTGGTTAGAAATGTTGTTCATTGAGTTGTATTTAGAATATAGTGGTTCATATCTTGATTCACTGGTATTTAATTCGAGCTTTTTTTGCAGATTTGATACTCCGTTTGATTAACACCTTAAAATGCATTTTTAAATAACTTGTATCTTAGGTAGGAAAAATAAAGCATAGACAGTTTTTTGCAGCAAAACTAGCTTTTAAGTTAAGTGTATTTTGTTGCCATTCATTTGCACGTAATGTAATTTAATATTTATTTCAAATATGGTACACAAATCTTTTGCATTATAAATCAATTACCCAGCCTAGCATTTTAAAACAAATCAATATGAACTTTCCATCTTGTAGTTTTTTCCCCAAAAGGAGATTTTTAAAATGATGTACATGTATTAGCTTTAATGCAGTTATCAAAATAACAAAAGCAGTTATACATCAAAAGTTTTTATTGACTTTTAAAATGTCATTTAACTTGCATTCTGCAAAGGATTGGAAAAATGTTCAAATACTCTATCCTCAAATAATCATTAAATGTCAAAGAACAAGTTTATAAATAAATCAGCTTTTTTCATAAAATCTGTAATTTTTTTTCTCAATATGTTTTATTAGAATAATATATACATGCACAAATAAACTTAGCAGAGATCAAATCAAAGATTCTTCATATTTTTCTTTTACACACCACAATCCAACAAATATTAAAGTTACAGTTTAATATGTACAATTATACAATCTATAATTTTCTGTAGCTGTTTGGGTGTAGTAAAACACCCACTGATGCAGCAGAAAACATTTGAGTCATGCTAGCATTTAATTTTGACACCGTCCATAATTCTAACCTTAAAATCAGGAATTAAGCATAAAATAATTTAATTCGTGTGAAAATAGGATGGAGAATTGAACAAAGTTGTAACCTGGCTCAGATAAAGATAGGAATCATGTCTTGTTTGTGGCAGTTTTTCTGGTGAATAAAGAAAAAGACTTCTTAACCTTACAAAACGAAAGCAGAAATGCTACGAAAAGCACATCGTATTTTGTGAGAAAGTGTGACATGGTGGAGCAAAACTGAAACTATTTTTGGAATCAGCAAGAGTTAGAAACTAGTATTGGAATTCAACTGCGGTGTTATTAGGCAACACAAGCGATTCATGAGATAAAATTGTTTCAAGATCGATACATTCAGGATTTTTACACATGCATCAAGAAAACTAGTGAATTGTTACACCCCATTATAATATTTTACTGTTTTGAGTCTTATTCAATTAAATTGAATTGAATTTTATATATAATATACATGTAATATACATGCACATGCACACACACACACGGTTGTATTGTATTACTATAGAGGTGTAGAGAATATCCAACAGGTGTGTTTAATATCTTCTCACTCTTTCTCTTTACTCTGCAGTGCCTCGTCTCCTCCTCATCACCTTTTCACTTCAGAGCAGGGCTGTGCCCTAAAAGGTTAGTAGATTTCATCAGGTCTGTTCAGAAAATCCATGACCTGGTCACATTTTACACACCATTATCTGACATATCATCACACATTGAAGCCTATCACTCATCTCAGCTCTTTTCGTTCCGCTCACCCTGTACTTGAAGTCTACACCGTCCTCATAGATGCCATCTCTTTCCTGTATTTGGTAACCTTGACAACCAAGGCACTGGTACTTTGAAATTAGAAAGAGACTGTTTCGCTCCTGGGTGGAAGTGACTCATTCATTTAAACACACACACACACACACACACACATATACACATCACATAGTCAATATTTGTGTGCATCAAAGATTTCTTTCTCTTTACAGAATGTGATTTTGATGCTGCCACTGCCATGATGCTGTTAAAGTCTGCCTCTGAGCAGAACATTGACTCATGTAAGAGACCACCATCACATGCACCAACACCTCATTTTTTCATCCTCTGCTTCTTTTTATTCATGTTTTACATCTGGTTTATTTTAATCAAGACATGCATATATTTAACTGTTCACATAATCACAGCAATCATGTATGGTTGTAATGTATATTGGCTGTTGTGTTATTGGTTTCAAATGAGGATCATCCAATCAAAAATTTGCGTTAGAACAATCAATTTATAATGTTACAAATGATTTATATTTCAAATGAAGGCTGTTCTTTTGAACTTTCCATTCATCAAATAATCCTGAAACAATTGCAGCACATCTGTTTGTTTTTTTCAACATTGATTATAATTCAAATGTTTCTTGAGCAGCAAATCTGCACATTTGAATGATTTCAGAAAGAATCATGTAACAGAAGATTGGAGTAATGACAGCTGAAAATTAATACATTTGAACATAATAAATTTGATCTTACAATAATTCATAATACTGTCTAATCATCAGTTATCACTCTGTTTATGATTTCTCAGACCCAGACCAAGAAGGACCCATAGATCTCTCCCGAAGGGACTTGGTGGTTGTGAGTCGGGATCCAAAGCAGGATCACAACTACAGCAGCACCCCTGTCCCGCCCTGCCCTCGCCAGATGCCTCTTTCACAGCCGGTCAACTTCAGCCTGGGTTCGCACCATGATCAGGAGAGGGAAGGCCGGGCTCGATGGCCACGCAACCCGCTGCAGGGCCAGCATTTAGGGAAGAGGAGCAGGAGAGATTCTCGGTCTGACGTGGACGAGGAGCTCAAGGAGGCGGCCGGCTCGCTTCTACACCTGGCCGGTATTCGCACCAGTTTAGTCGCCTCAAGACACAAGAGCAGGAAACTCAGTAGAAAATGAACCCAATTCCCAACTCCAACTCCATCCTGTGGCCTGCCCAACCTCTCTCTTCTGGTTTGGTGTATCTTCCTTCTTGTTTGTAGTTGTTGGGGTGTTTTCTTTCCTTTGGTCTTTTAACTGGGATAGCATCCCGGTCCACTCATCAAACATGGCAATACAAACACAGGAGAGAAAAGCCATACTGACATGTTATATGTACAGAAAAGAATCCGATTTGAATGAACAGCCCACATCAGCTAGTTTATAACTGGAGGGTTTGAAGTTAATCATTAAAAAAAAAAGAGAGAGAGAGACACTGTCAAAAAGCTTCAAACTTAGAAGATTTGCATGCTTCCACCTCTAAATCAACAAACTTATTTATACGGAAAATGAATGCATGGATTTTCAAGCTCCCAAGACCTCTCACCAGAGCGGGGAAAAAAAAAGTGGAAAAAAAAAAAAAGAATAAAGAATTTTGAAAGTGCCATTGATTTTGAATCATAATATAAACATGATACAAAGAAGAAATGCAATAATTAGTTGACCTAAATACCTGTAGTTATTTTATTTTTGTACTGCTGGTTTATATATCGTGTGGTGGTGGTGACGGCATGCCCCTGGGAGCCTTTTGCTGCCGCAGTTATGATGTCAAAACCATGTGACTCCTCCCGTGCATCCTGATTGGATCAGTTTTGCATCCCCATCCTGACCACTATGACTGGAGAACAGCTTGAAAGAAAGCTTTTTGTTGCATGCCCATCAGCCTCAGTGTTTCTCAGAAGCTAGCGAACTGTATAATCAGGTGTTGTGCTATTCCACGTGCACTCACTGACTTGATTAAATCATTGCCCATGCGCATACTGCCTGCTTTTGGAGCGTGCTAAATAGCGGCCAATCAAAACAAGAACCTCTTTACCTCTATTAACACTCTCCCCTCTTCCTGCTCCTTGACTTTTTGTTGGCAAGAGCGTCACCTCTACCTGTTTATCATCTTCTTCTTGGTTCAAAATGTGTGACGAATCCTCCAGTAGGAGGTGCTGTGTGGACCGCCTCTTTCCACTGCTGCTTTTGAGACCTCCAGAGAGTGCCCAGGGCATGAGAGGAAACCAGAGACAATGTGAACTGCACAATAAACACGCCTGCAAGCTGAGACAAAGACATTCTCCCATCACTGCGGCTCGCGGATGGTGCTGATCATGGGAGAAAGGATGACAGGAACTGAAGCTGGGGAGAGTGGACATTATATTTAATGAGCTAAAGGTGATAGGATATCCAACCGGATGTGAAGTGAGAACTGTGCTACTCTGGACTCCCGGCCGTACTTCTTTTCTTTTTTTCTTTTTTTTCGTCCCCTTTGAGATCGCCAAAGTTGCTGCTCACAAAACTCGCCTGGCTGTGTGTACCCTGTGGTCCCGGACCTTTAGGTTGTTTGTTTATGATTGGGTTTTTAAGTGTTTGTTTGAGGTTACATTAGGATTTTATATACCCAAGCATGTGAAATTGTGAACTATAACTGCCACTTGCCCCCTTACACTGGCAAACCAGAACTTCTTGTTTGAGTTGATTATTATAAAACTGCCTATCCTTGTGAAGCTCTTTCCCTGTCACTTTAACCATGGCTGCCAATTCCTCCCCTCCCAGCTGTACATAGTGCTACTACAGAATGCAAGTATTAATGCAGGGAGGGGGACCGAGCAGTAGTTTTAGAATTTGAGGCCAATTCTGAAAACAGCTGCCTATTAATTATTATTGTTATTAATATTAATTATTATTATTAAGATATGGTCCACTAACTGAGTTGCCACTTCCCATCAATTTTGTCATGTTCATCTGCCATGTATGTGGCAGTCTGAACCTGATTTTTGATTTTGTAAGCTAACCTCTGTTAATAAAAGGTTTATAAAGTTTATTTTTGCCAAAGATATGCAATTGTTGCATTATATATGGTATTAAAGAATAAAAGAGTTTTTTCTTTTACTGATTTATTGTTTGTTGTTTGTGATCTTTCTGGATTCTGAAAGTAATTCCAACGATATCTTTCCTCTGTGTCATTATCGTTATATCTGTGGTGTGGTCTTCCCTATTATCATAGAATTAAAATGATTATTAATTCCATGCCTAAGGCCCTTACTGAATACTGCGGAGACAGTGTTCTGATTTATATTTTTTGAAAAATATTAAGTGAAAAGTATTGTCACCAAGTAGGGATAATCCCCAAACAGAGTTCAGATGCAAAAGCCTCTAAGTGGCATCTGAAATTTTCTTCTTGAATGATCATTTTTATCAAGCTCGTAAATTTAAGTTCAATAATTTCACTTAAATAGCAATGAAAATGACCTATTAATTGTCATTTAAGTGAAACTACTGAACTTAAATATACGAGCTTGATAAAAATGATCATTCTAGAAGAAAATTTCAGATGGCACTTAGAGGCTTTTGCATCTGAACTGAACTCTTCATATGCAACATTGTTGTCAAATAACCGTTTTATTCAGCAAGTAGACTATCCAGTTGTAATCTAAGAAATTATAACTTATTGATCCCGATTGTGTAAAAATTCCTTAACATTTGGCGGTCCAAAGAAACATCGAGTCAAGAAAGAGGTGTTAATCACGGCTGATATTATTTCAGAAACATCCAAAGGTCGTGTCTTGTGGGATACGTTATTCCACCCAGTAAACTGTTCATTTTGTGTAATTACGCATACAGAATTAACAGTGCACAGAATATATTTTGCAAGTTTATATTTTGCGAGAGTATGCAAGTATACAATGTTTGTTGTGTTTTTGACCTGCTTCTTGCTTTTGGTGGATTACAGCGCCGTCCAGTGGTCAGTTGAAGTTACAGACTCTTGAAATTCCCAGGAAACCTGGCCTGTTTTTAAACACCGTCTTATGTTTATGTGTACAGAATTAGCCATAATAATATAATCATGATTCATTATAAAAGCATGTGTGTTATGTGGAAACGTGGTCATCATTGAAATGTGGAATCGAATGGAGCACATTCAGTACAGGCATTGCTTTTTTTAAAAGTAATGATTAAAAATAGATTTTTAAAAATGATTTTAAAGCTATAAAAGCTGCAGTATCTGCTCTCTGCCTTCTCCGTGTGTGGCTCTCTCGCTGTCCACCGTTCCCTTGACTTGCGGCATTGAACCCCTGGCCTTGATACATGAGCCATATCTTCATAACAGATTCCTCTTCTTTGTGGACTTCCTAAGCCCAACTGAGGTTTGAGTTCAGGGTGCCATGTAGCGCAGCTGCTGTAACTGCCACACACTCCCACCGCTCACAAACACTGCTGCCTAAAAACAACCCCAGCAGAACCACAGCTCTCTGTATCAGAGCTTAAACATTATTGCAGGTGCAAAGATAAGAACAAAGGCAGGACTTGGACAGAGTGAAACTCACTCCTTGTCATGTGCCTCAGTTTGTGTAAAGCAGCCTGCTGCGCTTTACTTTAGTGTGGATGTCCAGCGAAGGATTTATTAATGTACCGTAAGTCCGTTCGACTTAAAACTCCCATATTCTCAGACATCCTCTCTCATACTGTGGGTGGCCAGTGAGGTTACTGTGACCTTGAACAAACCATTCCAGTGCTAAAGTACTGGAATATTTGCGATAAGAGGGGATGATGGCAAGGGCTATAAATGTCTTCTCAGTTTCAACACGCATGAGAAATGAAATAATACAACAGACAAAGGAAAACTATTTGAATGGACATGGAGTTTTTTTTTAATGTTGTGTAATTACATTTATATGATGGTTGTTCTTATTTAAAAAATGAACAAATATACAAAACACACTCCTCATCTCAAAAACTCACTCCTCAGTTTCATTTTTAGCATATTTCTCTGTCAGCAGTATGAGCACAAATCCTTAATGGGATAGTTCACCCAAAAAGTGAAAATTAAATGTTGTTCCAATCTTGTATGCCTTACTTTCTTCCATGGATCACAAAAGTTATTCTGTTTCAATTACTTTTGTTATCTTTCATTGTATGGAAAGGCCAGTAAAACATTATACAAAATATGTGACCCTGGATCACAAAACCAGTCATAAGTCGCACAGGTATATTTGTGGCAATATAGCAAATAATAGATTATATGGGTCAAAATTATCAATTTTTCTTTAATGGCGAAAATCATTAGGATATTAAAAAAATATAATGTTCCATGAAGATATTTTGTAAATTTCCTGCCTTTAATATATCAAAAATGTATTTTTGTGAGTGAATGCAGCACAATTGAGGACGTCGTTTGGACAAATTTAAAGGCGATTTTCTCAATGTTTAGATTTTTTTTTTGCACCCTCAGATTTCAGATTTTCAAGTAGTTGTACCTCGGCCAAATATTGTCCTATCCTAACAAACCATATGGAAAGCTTATTTATTCAGCTTTCAGATGATGTATAAATCTCAATTTAATAAAAATGACACTTATGGCTGGTTTTGTGGTACAGGGTCACATATCTCAAAGAAGAAAAAGTCATACAATTTTGAAACATTGTGAGGGTGAAATGATGTGATGCCAGAATTTTGTTGAAAGATTAAGAGATCTACATTATTCAAACTAAAGATATCACCTAATCTAAATTTTTAACACTAGTGCATGCAGGATATGTCAAAAGTAAATCAAGCAGCATCTTGTAAATGGTTTAAGAACTTCTACAGACATCTGAGTCAGTTGACCTGAGAGGTCAAGCACTATATTATCATTATGGGATGCCTTCACCCTATTTAATGCCATAGAAACCTTCAAGAATTCTATATCCAGACTCCACATTTTCCTTATTTATCCTCATTTTTGCCACAAACCAGCATATGGTTTCAGCTGGTCACACCTGTGTTATGGTGGATTGAGTTGGTGGTCAGTGCACTTGTGCGATGTGCACCAGGGAGTACAGTGTTCCATCACTAGTCTTAGGCGAAGGCACCATGGCTCCGTTTTGCCCCGAAGAGATCTCTGTGCGGTAAATGTGCGCACGCGTTTTAAAGCAGCCGAACCGGCTTGTCAGAATGAAGAAATCCCTCCTGAAGGTTTTAGTGAAGAAGGCGTAGAGAAATGGGTTTGAGCAGGAATTTATGGGGTAAAAAAGCACCAGCAAGACTTTAGCATGAGAAACTGTGATCAATGGTAGTTTTAAGGCAGCGGAGATGGCGAAAAATGAGATGGGCGCCATACACAGGAAGTCTGTGAAGATGAGCACGGCCAGGCGCTTGGCTATACGCATGTCTGCGTTGGCAGGAACGAAGGTAGGGTTGCGGACGGTCAGGTAGATGCGCATATAACAGACGCACACAACCAGAAAAGCGACTACGTTGAGTATGAGCAACAGCACCACATATCCTTGTGAAAGCCCTGTTTCTACATCCATGGGCAGGCAGATGCTGGTCTTCCTGTAGCTGCTCACTCCCAACATGGGCATCAGAGCAGTCAGCAGGGCGAAAAGCCACCCCGCTGCCATCACTGCGCAGGCATGGCGCAGGCGCAGCTGGCGTTCCAGCTCCATGGCATAAGTGATGGTGTGCCAGCGCTCCAGGGTAATGGCAGTCAGGGTGTAGACGGACAGCTCGCTGGAGAAGACCGTGAAGAAGCCGGCCACATGGCACCCTGCTCCCATCTGCCAGTCGATGCCATAGTTGTAGTAGTGGGACTGCGTGTAAATATCCACGCCGGCGATGAGCAACAGGTAAATTCCCATGCAAAAGTCCGCGAAAGCCAAGTGGCACATTAGAAACCTGGGAACGGTCAGTTTGTAGTGACTGGTGAGGAGCACCAGGAGAACAACTAAATTTCCCACGATGGCCAGTATGCAGATGAACCAGATCAGAACACGTAGGAACATAAAACCCATGATGTCTTCGCAAGGGTTGAATGCATCTGGTGTAGGGTAGCAGGTCACTTCTATCACATCCTTACAGTGGTCTTTGAAAAAATCTGGCTCCAGGGTGAGGGCACCGGGGTCGTTACACATTTGATTCTTTACAGATCTGTGTGAAACACAAAGTGTACAGTAGGTTTTCAGTGTTAAAAGAAGAAAATGAAAAATTCTCATGTTGTTTCAAACCTGTATGACTTTTTTCTACCATGGAACAGAAAAGGATACGTTTAGCAGAATGTTCACGCTGCTCTTTTCCATACAATGAAAGTGTATGGTGACCAGCTCTTGAAATGACAAAAAGGATCATAAAAGTAGTCCATAAGACATATTGGTCTTACAATATTCCAAGTCTTCTGTATGCTTCTATATGAGCGCTTTGTGTGAAAAAAAGTCGGTTTGCGTATTTAAATGTGTTCAGTCAATATCTTTTACAGCATTTTGGTATCAGTAATGCCTAAACATAGCTTATTCTTGTTTTTCTTGTAACCTTGTAACCAGATATACGGAAATGTAAGAATGAAATTGTAAGAATTCATACGAATTATCCACGAATTCGGAAAAAGGTCAAATATTTCAAATAATTGCCACGAGAGTGCGCTGGAATGCACTGGAACATTCAGTCGATTTTTGCATTTAAAGTCCAACTGAAATCAAAATTGACCCTATTTACTTTGTAAGCGCATATTACTGGTGAAAAATTAATCCGTGCAAGTTAATACACAGAAAAAAATTGTTTGCCGTCGTAATCTTTAATCAAAGTCTGAAAAGTTACTTCCGGTCTGGAATGGCTGATGATGTAGGTTTGACGGCTTGGGTTGGGAAACGCTTAACCACTCCCCTCAAACCGTTAGTCTGCTATGAGCGAGAGATGGAGAGGAGGAGCGCTAGAGTAAAACCCTGCCCTCTGTTCAATATTTCTTTTTCACTGGGAAATACGCCACAACACTGGAGAAAAGTCGTTTGCAACTTCCGGTTCACGCGGACTTTAATTTGCCTGTTTAGACTAATGCATAAAAAAACAGACGACAGGCTGAATGAAAATGAAAATTCACTTTCTGACGGTAGGTGGCACTTATAGAAAAGCAGAAATTACCCCAATACACAGAGTGCTGCGCAACTTTTGGTTTCTGGCACATGCTTGTCATAAAGAAAGGAATTAATACAGCTGTTCAGATTTTTGTATTAGCTATACTGTTTATCCATCAACATCAAATACAAGAGTACAGAAACTAAAGAGCCAGTTCCAGATGTCGGCCAGCAAAATACCAAATTTTATGTAACAGCAGTGAATCTCGACATGTGACCAAAAGTGCATATTTTATTGGTTGGCCAGCTTTATTCGCTATGCGATGGAAAAGCAATTCTGACGCATTGACGATACACTAATATCTGTGTAAGTCATAACGGACTCACAGCTGCTCATCCAAATTAAAGTGTTTATCGCACAGAATATTCGTCAGGTTGTGAAGAGACCTTTATGGAGCTTTTGCGCTTTTTGGGACCATCTATTTACAGTGTATGGAAAAGAGCAGCAAACACATCCTGTCTAATAACTCCTTTTGTAAAGGAAAGAAACCACATAGGTCTGGAACAATATGAGGATGAGTAACTCATAACAGATTGAACAGATGTGATGTAATTAAATGTAATTTTGTAACTGACTTGTGCTTCTTGAAGTTTTTGAAGGCGCAGCAGTGGCTGGGGTATGTCAGATTGGCTTGCAGGAGCTCAGTAAACAGCTCAAGGCTTGGAAGCCTCCTTAGAGAGTAGACCGAGATGGCTGTCAGAAGCTTAAGGGTCCTCAGCATGCTTTCTGGTAGCGTGTGGACGGCAGTTCGTGAGATGTCCCTGTAATGACAGCAGCCATTTCAGTGTCTAATGCAGGATTTGATGTGCGTAGATTGTTGTTGAACTATATGCACACACTAATTGTGTACAAACCAGGTAACACGTTCGTGTGAGTGTAACAGGAATTGCTGTGAGAGCTTGTCCTGAGGACATAGAGTGGGTGTATGGTTTGTCCAGCTGGTGAGTTGTATTGTTGTTGAAAGTCAGAGTTGTTCATGCTTACAGAACGATGGGGCCTTCAGCTCCTATAAAGGCGTAACTGTGGATGTGATTCAGCTGCTGGTTTCCCATGAGAAAGCTGTGAGAAAGAGAGAGAAAAGGATTAGACGAAAGATTAGAGGTTTTATGTGAGATGCTAATTTATAAATGTATAAAAAAAATAGAACTGAACTCACAGTTTCTCAATTTTGGTACCATTGAATGCATAGCTGTCTATCTCACGAATTCCATTCTTTGTTAATCTCCTACAAAGAGTATATTAAGATTTCCAAAAGTTTAGCGCGTTTAAAGAAGTCTCTTATTCTCTCCAAGGCTGCATTTATTTAATCAAAAATACAGTAAAACAGTAATATTGTGAAATATTATTACAATTTAAAAGTAACTTTTTCTTTATTAATCTATTTTAAAAAGTCATTTCTTGCTGTGATGCAAAGCTGAATTTTCAGCATCATTAATCCAGTCTTCAGTGTCACATGATTCTTCAGAAATCATTCTAATATGCTGAGTTGGTGCTCAAGACACGTTTCTTATTATTATCAATGTTGAAAACAGTTCTGCTGCGTAATATTTTCTTGGTGGAAACTATACGTTTCTTTTTTTAGGATTCTTTGATTAATAGAAAGTTCATAACAGTATATAAAGTATAACTCTGTTACATTTTCATGTATGGTAAACATTTTGGTAACACTTTAGAATACTGTTCCTTCATTAATGAATACCTACACAGGAACAAATGAGTAACGCACTATTAACATTGTAGTAACTACTATTAACTAACAAGAAACTCTGATTAACGAATTAGTAAGTAATCGCGCTCAGATGAATGTGGTAGTTCACTATTAGCTAATCAGTAACTACTATTTTTCATACCTCACTGAAGACTTCTAAGAACTACTATATACAGGTTCATAATTAATATTAATAATGCATAATATATAATAAGGGAATGGTAACTCATTAGTAATTAATCAAGTGTTACTACATCCCTCTAAAGGAACTACTAATTATTTGGATCAGTATTCTAAAGTGAAAAACATGATAACAACCTAATATTGACTGAAGTCTTTGTAAGCTTTTAAGGCTTTTGTAAGGTTTTGGATAGTAATGACTCAAGTGAACTACTACAACATTCTAAAGGAACTACTAATTATTTGGATCAGTATTCTAAAGTGAAGATCATGGGAACACACTAGTAATGACTAAAGTGTTACCAAATCCATCGGAAGGAATTGCTATTCAAAATCTTACAAAAATCTCAAAAGCTTACAATGACTTCAGTCAATATTAGGTAGTTATCATGTTTTTCACTTTAGAATACTGATCCAAATAATTAGTAGTTCCTTTAGAATGATGTAGTAATAATTGAGTCATTACTAGTGGGTTACCATTACCTTTTATTATAAATTATGCATTATTCATGTTAATTATGAACCTGTAGATAGTAGTTCTCTGGGAGGTATGAAAAAATAGTAGTTCTTGATTAGCTAATAGTGAACTACTACATTCATCTGAGCGCTATTACTTACTAATTTGTTAATCAGAGTTTCTTGTTAGTTAATAGTAGTTACTAGAATGTTAATAATGCGTTACTCGTTTGTTCCTGTGTAATTATTCATTGATGAAGGAACAGTATTCTAAAGTGTTACCAACATTTTGTTAGTCAATTTAATGTAATTTTGTGTAATATTATACAAAAAAAAATTATAATAATTTAACAGCAGTTGAAAGTAGCTTGTGTTTGTCATTTACTCCAAGACAAACTATTCAATTTAAATGCAAGTATAGTGTGCATTATTATTCAATAAATCAACAACCCGTCACATCATTCATTCCTCACATAAAGAATAACTCTTTGGGAATAATCAATTACACAGCTGCACTTACAGCTCAGTTATGGTGGCATTGGTCAATCCGAGGAAAGCGTTACTGGGAATTCTCTCTATGTGCATGTTGTCTTGTAGATCACTATAACATAGATTTGATATAGCAGATTTATACAGTATATAGATCATTTATTCTAATAAATATACATTAAGACAGTGACACAGGATGAGTAGAGACTTACAATAGAAATTCAAGAGCAGCAGAGTTGATTTTTGAAAAATCAGGCAGGATTTTAAGACCAGTGTTTGATATTGTCCTGGAGGAATACACACACACACACACACACACAGAGAGAGAGAGAGAGAGAGAGAGAGAGAGAGAGAGAGAGAGAGAGTGAGAGAGAGAGAGTGAGAGAGAGAGAGTGAGAGAGAGTGAGAGAGAGAGAGAGAGAGAGAGAGAGAGAGTGAGAGAGAGAGAGAGAGAGAGAGAGAGAGAGAGAGAGAGAGAGAGAAGAATGAATGTAATACGTCAGAGTGGCATTTGAATGTTGTCTTTGCATCTGTAGCCTATGTTTCTTGTGAGAAACATTTAATATGGAAATTGACCCGTGATTCTGCTTTTATTGAGGTCTTTCAGGACACTTAACATAACTCAATTCTAGGCTAAAGCTAATGTGGGAATATACTCCCTTTAAATTGCTGAACTACAGCTTGAAACCGCAATGCTTCAGAATTTACTAGACCCAAGAGTAATGAAGACAGAAAATAACTCACAGATACTGTAGCTTTGGAAGTCTCCAGAAGGCATCTCTGTGCATCACAAGGTTTTTGGATTTTGTTATAGTTCTGTCAGATAGGTGGATAGATAGGTTATTATGTGTTTCATAATATTTACTGCAATATTTGTTTCCAATGTGTCAACAAGAACGTGATTGGACGTTATTTCCACATGCAGTGCAGTAATATACATTTCCTGTAGTTCTGTCAGGTTGCAGAAGGCAAAGGCTTCAATTTGCTCAAGAGCACCATTCTCGGACACCACTCTGAAGAGGAGAATAATAATCATATTGCGACAGATATGATATGAATGTCTAAAGCTTATTGCAATGCATCAAATTGATTCAAAATCTTAATTGCCATGCACAATGTTCACTTTTTACATCTATTGAAGTGCATCTGGGGAATTCAAATCACTTCAAAAATACTGATTTGAGAAATGAAATAGAATAAATTGACAATAAAGAATCACACTTGTCAATTTCTCTCACTTAGGTTTTGCAGTATTTTCCTGTGATACATATCTCCAGTGTTTGGGTCACTGTTAAACATCATGTTCCATATTAAAGTCTAAACATATTCAATCAAGACTAAATATCATGTGTTTATATGCGCTTTTGCCAAAATAAGCCAAAAGCCAAAATGAGTTGTGGGCATTCAGTAGCAATTTCTCTGGTTTTTGATTGTTTGAATGCTTTCTAATCTCCATGTGCATTCTTGCTGAATCTGCACTTCCATGTGTTAGTAGTAAACATCTCTGTATCCTTCACTCTTACACTCACATTCTCTTCAGCTCATGTAGTTCAGACAGGGCTTCTCGGGGAAACACGCTGATCTGAGTCAGTTTGATCTCCCTGCGTAAAATTAAATAGAAGAGATGTGATTCACCATCCAATAATTCATTACCATCAGTGTATTACAGTTATAAATATCACAGTCTGTTCAGATGTGAATGTTTTATAAGCAATCAGATGTAAAAGTTGGCATAGCTATATCAGATATGGCCGTTTAGTTTAGTTTAGTTTAGCATCCACCAGATTGCCACTCATTTATTTTCAATCTAAATTAAAGGAGAACTCCGGTCAATTTTAACATTGAGCTCATTTTTTTGTAAATTTGGAGTGCTGTCAGTACAAAGAACAACGACAAAAATCGGTGTTGCCTACACCGTGTTATCCTCTTTTTAAAATTTGCACCCTGTTGACTTCAATGGGGCAAGTTTTAAACCTGCTTTTAGCCTCTTAACATCCTTGATGTGTCATTACAAGTGCACAGCCAATGTGAGTGACTCCAAATTTACTAAAAAATGAGCTCAATGTTAAAATTGACCGGAGTTCTCCTTTAATAAGTCACTCAGCCATTTTGGAAAGATGTAGGCAGCTATATGTTCTATAGGTAATGGGCATATAGCTGGTATTTACTTGAATGGAGGGTGCGCTATGAAATCTGGCAGACTGGCTGAAATCACACTATCATGGCAGTTCATAACTCTTTTCACATATCAGCGAATTGGTGGTTATTGTTTGGTAATTTATAATTATTAATCATGGTAATTTACATGATTTCGGACCTTGATGCTTACTTTTTTTTCTAAAAATGGCATGTTTCTGTACGAATCAGTGTATGAATTTTCTCATGAGATAGCGCCAGCTCATTTTTAGAGTATCAGAATGTGTGTGTGCTCTTAAAAACTCTTTCCAAGTGTTTTGTGAACTATAAATATATGTGAGCTGTATCCTCATGAAAGTTAGTTTGAACAGAATGAGTCATAGCAGAAACTAGGTCATTCAAGATGTGAAATGTTATGAGAAATAGGAGCAGTTACCAGTAGCCTATTTACAGACAACTGAAAATCATCTATTTAGTGTCCAGCTTTTTGTGTAATTGTTTTTGCACACTGCCATTAGTGTATGTGTGTTCTTCCTGTGGATATTCATGCCTGTAATCCCTCAGAAATGCAGACAAAGCACACTGAGTGCCTTTTAAAGCAAATGGTGTTGGTACTAGAGATATGGAAATTAAAGATTAGAAAAATCACTATATCTTTGTTATATCATTTGACTGTTTTGATTCTTGTTATTTTTACTTATTTTGTCCCTGACTGAACTTTGGGAGGGTTTATCTGTATGGCTGACCAGTGGTGCAAGCGATCATTATTTTTATTTTTGTGATTTCGTTTGGTGCTGTTAGTTAGTTTGCAGAAAATACACACTGCAGCTTTAAGAACTCATCATACATGACAGAATCAGGGTTATTATTGTCAACTAAAACTAAAACCATTAAAAAAAAAAAAAAAATCAGGAAACAAATGTGAAATAAAATCAAATTAATTTTTTTTTTTTTCATTTTGTTTAACTTAACTTTGCTTAACTTTCATAAAGTTAACTCAAAGAATAAGAATCTGATGTTTCAGAGACATTTGTTTTGATCTTTGCAGTTATAAAGAGAGAAAACATCTGTAAAGCACAGAACTGTTCATTCCCGCGGTGCCAAATGGCACGCTGAGAAACACAAGCTGACAAGCTCGTGATGCTCTTTCCATAATGGAAAAGTAAGTAATGAACCCAAAGCGTAGACAGACATTAGTGTGAAATGTGTGATCAAGCAGAGCCATCTTGAGATACATTCAGCTGGGCAGCCTTATCCAAACTGACTGACAGTCGGCTCAAAACAGAAATACAACCCATGATTAACCTGCTTGAGGAGCCAAAGATAGTTTCATCTTCATGTTTACCTCTCTGTCTCTTTGACTGGCTGAAATGAGTTGACTTAAATAACAAATGAATTCATGCGATACATTTTGCATAAAAAAACACACTCCCCCGTATATCATTCTTGAGAATTCATTTGAGGGACGATAGCCTTGAGATTACAAAAAAAAATGTTCTGGGTCTCACAACAGAAACATGTATTCTCTCCAAAACCACAACAACAAGCTCTACAATAACAATGTAATTGAGATTCTCCGATTTTTTTTTATAAGGCTGTCAAGCTTTTGACATTACTTTCATTACTATATGATGTTAATTTAAATGATTATTTATTTAATAATTTTATTTAAAATAAAAGTTTGAAAAATAGCGCACAAGTCAGTATAATAAATTTTTAAATTAAATATTTTATTTTGTAATTTACAAATATTTTATTGTAACATTTAATCATAGTAATTGTAATGAAAATTGATTATACTGATTGTATTTAACCATTACAGTTTTATCATGTGATATTTATAACATTTTATTTGAAACTTTATTTTTATAGTTTTAGTTAACAATAACAACACATACATACTGTAGCTTCAACATCCAAAACAACTATGTGGAATCAAAATATTTGAAATGAATATAAAATGTAAATGTTTTTAATGTGGAACTTCGTGTCCTTAGCTATTTAATACCTGAAATTCTAGATCTAGTTGTTTATTACTATACATGCATTTTAACGTGCATTTGTGTGCACTGTAAAAAAAAAAAAAAAAAGTTGAGAAAACTTAAAAGTTTAAGGCAACCAGCTGCAGGATATTTTTGAGTTTTCTCAACTTATGTGTTTGAGTTATCTCAACTTTTTTCATGTTAAATAGTTGTATAAACTTTAAAAACTGAATTTCATACAAAACGTAAGTTGGATTTTTTACAGTGTGGGTGTTTGTTTATACTCACACAAATGTGGTATTTTTCGGTATATTTCTTGGCATCTCATGGACCTTGTTACCCAGACAGAAGAAACCAGTTGTACCAGTAAATGAGCAGAAATGAGATCCAGCAAACATGCCTCCTGCGGTTGGCATGGACCAGCCGAGACTAAAGCAGAGCATCATCCACCAGTCCATCCTCTTTATCATCTTCTCTTTTAGGTGGAAGGGTTTTTACAGTGTTTGTGAACTGAGGCCTCTAGTGTAGCGTCCTGAAGCAGCTCCTGGTCTCCTCTGATGTTCAGGTGAGTGCTGGGCCGGACCGCTCAGATTGGTCTTGGTAAGGAGTCTATGCGCGTGCTGTTTTCTGGTTGTAGAGGTCTGTTCTAGTGAAGCTGAAGCCGCCGGGAGGCTGATCTCTTTCTAAGAGGCGTGTTGGTCAGATGTTCTACAGCCAGAGCCAAGGGAGACCTTGGGAGAGAGGTCCTCTGATAACAAACAAATGTTTTGTTCATTCCTCCCCTCCGAACCTCATTTCTTCAGAACGTGAATGCGGTCCTCCCATCTACACTGAGCTCCAAAAGTCCTAGAAAAGCTACACAAAACAGTCTTCCTGTGGCAATATTCATTGTGAAGTTACCATTGTTACTTTTTTGGCAATATAAGTGCAAACTACTTGGTAAACATCTATTTTCCTTCTCTATTCTATTTGCTTGTGCACAATTTCCCTTTGTGGAATCAAATTGACATGTAAGGGAAGCACATTATATGAATTATAGCTGGTTTGGCACTAGTTGGCTTGTGAGCGCTGGGTTCCCTCAGGGAATGACCGGAGCTGTTTAGTCTTAGAAACTTTGTTTGAGTCTGACGTGTAAGTTTGATAGTAGTGAACTGTGTGTTCAGACACATCAAACACACACACACATATTGGGTTTTCATGTTTTATGGGGACATTCCATAGACATTATGATTTTTATACTGTTAAACTGTATATGATATGCCCTTACACTAACCCTACCCCAACCATTACATTTTCAAAAAACATCAACTAGTATGATTTATAAGCTTTTTTTCCTCATGGGGACCAAAAAATGTTCCCACAATGACAAGGATTTCGGATATTGCCATTTTTGTACAGTTCATAGCGTAGGGTTTACCAGGACCACACACACACACACACACACACACACACACTAGCACTCAATCTAATATTAGATATTATTGAAAGTTTTTAAAAATGCATCAAATAAGCTGAAAAACCTTGTTAAATTTACAGTACAAATTGGATTGCCATAAATTCACTGTGAAAATGTAGTGACATAGTTTTAGGCATTATAGGATGGTATTTTGGTGTGATTGTTGCCTGGTTTTGGATTTAAAGTGGGCCACTCTCAGGGTGGGTTTCCAGGGTGGGCCATGTCCCCCTCCCATACCCCCTGTGGAGCTAGGAGCCAATTTGAATGCCTGTATGTTTTTTATAACCACATATTTAATTAAATTATATAATGTTATTGTATCAACCAAATCGAAATTATGTATTAGGGGTTGTAAGTGGAATGTAGATTAGTCACTTTATATACACTTATACACTTTACCGGCCATGCACTTTATTAGGTACACCTTAGTACCAGGTTGAACCCCCTTTTGCCTTAATTTGTCATGGCATAGATTCAACAAGGTGCTGGAGACATTCCTCATTTTGGTCCATATTGGCATGATAGCATCACGCGGTTGCTGCAGATTTGGTGGAAAGTGTGCTAAGAAAATACCCCCCACACCAGCAGCAGCCTGAACTGCTGACAGAAGGCAGGATGGATCCATGCGTTCATGTTGTTTACGCCAAATTCTGATCCTATGTGTCGCTGCAGAACTCGAGACTCATCAGACCAAGCAGCGTTTTCCAATCTTCTACTGTCCAATTTAGGTGAGCCCGTGCAAATTGTAGCCTCAGTTTCCTGTTCTTGAATTACAATTACTGTTGCCTTTCTATCAGCTCGAACCAGCCTAGTCATTCTCCTCTGACCTCTGGCATCAACAAGGCATTTTTACTCACTGGATATTTTCTCTTTTTCGGATCAAACCTGAGATGGTTGTCCATGAAAATCCCAGTAGATCAACAGTTTCTGAAATACTCAGACCAGCCTATTTGGAACTGACAACATTGTTACATTCAAGTCACTTAAATTACCTTTCTTCCTCATTCTGATGCTCGGTTTGAAGTTTGCATGCCTAAATGCATTGAGTTGCTGCCATGTGATTGGCTGATTAGATATTTGTGTCAATGAGCAGTTAAACAGGTGAATGTATATGTCTACTCAGAAAACCCTTTATATATGTTCATATGTAAATGTTCATAGTAAATTGTGTTTTTTCATTTTCTAAGCACATTTTTATTTTATTTCATACTTTTTCTAGTTCAAATATATTTTTCAGACCTTGTCTGGCATTGGGGGAAAAAACAACTATTCTATTGGAAAAGAAAAAAAAATCAATGTTGAGTTTTAATTGCTGTGCACTGCTGCTGCTGTGTGTACTTGTGTTAAAACGTGCTGTGAGAACCATGATTGGAATACAGCCATGCCAGAGATCTTTATGAAACAGTTTGAATAAATGGATAACCTTGAGGAGTAGTTAATAGGGGAAGGGAGGTTTTACTCAATGTTATTTTTATTTTTTTTCAGATTCTGTTTCTTTGTCCTGAACATTCAACTGACTTCAAGAAAAAATATCTCTGGTTACGACTGTAACCCTAGATCCCTGAGTAGGGAATGAGACGCTGCGTCGATGATGCTTTGGGAACGCCCCTGCGTGACTGCATCTGAAGCACATGTGTCAACTAGTCCAATGGCGAGAATGAGCATCACGGGTGGGTGACGTCAAGACCAGGAAAGGATAAAAGCACATCCGTTCTGACCGGTGCTAGCTTCAATAAGGCCGAAGCAAGTTGATTACAGTGATGTAGGAAGTATGGCAAAGTGACGCACCGTCCTGTTCCCTACTCAGGGAACTAGGGTTACAGTCGTAACCTGAGACGTTTCCTTTCGAGGGAACTCACGCTGCGTCGATGATGCTTTGGGACAGAGAATACTCGAACGCCATACGGCCAAGAACCTGACGTGTTAAAACTGTCACGACATGAGAACCCTAGACCCAGGGGTATCCATGTCTAAATCATAGAATCTGACAAACGTGAGCGGCGAAGACCAGCCCGCTGCATCACAAACTTCTTGAAGGGAAACCCCAGAAATAAGGGCCTTGCAGGCCGCCATACCCCTAGTAGAATGGGCTCTAGTGGACAAAGGTGAAGGCTGGCCCATAACCTCATACACAAACGAAATAGCCTCAACTATCCATTTGCAGGAAGTCATTTTTTAGGGGGCCCAAAGCAATCCAGCAGCTGATCAGACTTCCTCCACTGGGAAACTCTGTGGACGTAAGTGTCCAGTGCTCTGACTGGACAAATGAGGTTTAATTTCTCCTGATCCTGATCTTTAAAAGGAGGAGGACAGAACGCTTGCAGTACAATAGGCAGTGGTACATTGGTTGGAACTTTAAGTACATATCCAGGTTTAGGATAAAGGAATGCTTTGACCATCCCAGGTGCCAACTCAAGGCATGAAGGAGATACCGATAGGACCTGAATATCTCCTACTCTTTTTGGTGAGGAAATGGCTAGAAGGAAGACAGTCTTGAGGGTCAGAAACTTCTCTGAGACAGAATCGAGAGGCTCAAAGGGAGCGACAGATAAACCTTCTAGAACTAGAGCCAGATCCCAAGCTGGAACTCTGGTATGGACCGCAGCCCTCAGCCTCAGGGTGCCACGAAGGAAACGTATAACAAGAGGATCTCTTTCAACAGATAAACCCCCCAGAGGGGCATGGTAGGCAACAACATAAACTTTCAGTGTGGAAAGAGATAACCCTGAATCAAAACAATCTTGCAGGAACTCAAGTATTGAACTAACAGTGCAATTAACTGGATCCTATTGTCTTAGATCACACCATGTGGACGGAGCTCTGGAGTTAAGTATGGTCTCTCGAGGCTGGCCTCTGGTGACATAAGAGCAGTTACTTCGGTGACCTGAAGTATACTGGCAGGAAGTAACCGAATTGACTGACTTTCGAAGTTTTTCGAGGGCACGAGTCTGACGCAGCGTCGTGGAGGCTCGCTGGAAACCGCTGCGCCCGAGGCACCGAGGGTGGTGGGAGGTGGAATGGGCACCATGTACTGAGGTGAACACTGTTCCACTCTGGAGGGGGCTGCCCTCAGAAGTCTGACGCCATAGGTGTCAGGACCTTTTCTTTGCAGAAACCTTCTTTGCAAGCAGAACCCCACGGTTTTTGGGGTGGGCCGCCAGAAGCGACACTCTCCTTCTGCTGTGCTCTGAATGAGGAGTTTAACGGCTGGGGCTGCTCACACCCAGCAGCCCTAGGGGCCTGTTGACAGTGAGGGAGATACCGTTTGAACCCCTCCGCTTACCTTTTAGCCTCCTGAAACCTCTCGACAACGGTGTTTACTGTGTCACCGAAGAGGCCAGGAGGCGATAGAGGGGCATCCAAAAGGAAATATTTATCTTATCTTTGATGTCTGATAAATTTAACCAAATCTCTGATGCCACATTAACTGCCATAGACCGCCCAATAACACAAGTGGTCTCTTTCGTGGTTCAGAGAGAAAGATCGGTGGCCCGACATAGTTTTCGAACCACGTCAGGCCCCGCCCCCTCGCTAGTCTCCAGGTCCCTCAGCAGATCAGCCTGGTATGTCTGTAATACAGCCATTGTGTGAGGCATGCTCCAGCCTGACCTGCTTCCGTATATGCTTTAGCCACTAACATAGATGATGATTTTAACGGCTTAGTGGGCAGCGTAGGGGACTTCAGGGTCGATGCCGATGCCGATGCTGATGCCGGGGATAAATAACTGGCTAGTGGCTGTTCAACTTTAGGCACCATCCCATGACCATATTCTTTTAGCCCCCTTATATCAGAATAAATTTGCACCTGGGGGCTAAATAAGGTTTATTCCACGTCCTCGATATCTCTTTGTGAAGGTCGTGGAAAAATGGAAGTCCCCTCAGTGGAGGTACAGTGCTTGGTGTTAAAAAGCGTCTAACAGACTTTTGGAACGAGCGCCTTGTTTCTCGGCTGGCCATTCAATATTTAATTTAGATACAGCGCAAGATAATACCTCCACCAGCTCCTCATATGCTGAGGAAGAAGCTTGTTCTTCCTCCATTTTGATGCTCAGCACATCTAGTTCCTCGGAATTAGACAGCTGAAGCACCTGTGCCTCTTCCGGAGTGGAAGGAACCCAGGGGAACCTCCGGAGAGAGAGCACTGGATCCCAAGGCTGAGAAAGGGCGGGGCCCATCACAAACCCCGGCGTGAGCTCCATTTGCGTTCCCCACGTCAAGAGCTTCCGTGCTGCCTCGGCTGCAGTGGGGCCCGAGCCGCAGGGAACGCTCACTTGAACACCCTCCTCGAAGAGTGACAAGCGAGAGCAGAGCATGCGAAGCGGCAGCCTCTCACAATGCTCACAATCAGCCCTCTCGAAGGCTGACAGAGCATGCTCCGCTCCCAAACACATCACACAAAGTTTGTGTGTATCTCCACTCGTGATGTAACGAGGGCAAGGAGAAGCACACAACTTGTAAGACTGTTTGGACGCCATAATATCTTAGATTAAGCTGTATATCGTGACAAACAACAATAAATAAGACAGACAGTTTGTAACACAGAGCGCTTGCTGAGGCACAGAAGCTAGCGCCGGTCAGACCGGATGTGATTTTATCCTTTCCTTGGCCATAACGTCACCCGCCCATGACGCTCATTCTCGCCATTGGACTAGTTGACACATGTGCTTTAGACACAATCACGCAGGGGTGTTTCCAAAGCCTCATCGACGCAGCGCGAGTTCCCTCGAAAGGAAACATAATATAAATTAATGTTGGATTTTAAAAAAAAAACATTTTTTGAATGTGGATCCCATTGAGCACCAGTTAAATAATGACTACGATTTTTTTATTTAAGATGTAATTCCCACAATGCAGCTGAAGCTTTAGATTCTTTTGAACGCACACAGCTTTCTAACGTCGCAATAATTAGAAACGATAGTGAAGCAAAGTGAATATTTAGGTCAATTCCTGTTTCATTACTACAGAGTCCCAAAAGCGAAGAGTGAGTGAACGAGGGAAATGAGTCTGTGTCGCTGCATCTGTTTGAAATACGTAATTAAGCCCTCTCAGCAACATTCTTATTTTACCTTGATGATAAGGTTGGTGAAGGTGCTAAAAATAGCTAGATGGGTAAGGCAATCAGAAGACTGTTCCTGTCTTATCAAGCCCAGGTGAATACACAACAGAGTGCAGAGGAAACATCTGAGCTACTGTAATAAGAAATGAAGGCGAGAAGAAAGTAACACATAGATGAATATCTTTGCGTAAACTCCAATAATAATAATAATTATAATAATAATAAACTATTTAATTCTAATGAAAATACCTAAATATTCTTAAAACAAGATAAAAATGAATTTAGATTACATATGAATGAATCTTTTAAAAATAATAATAATAATAATAATACAAATATATATTAAGTATATTATATTTACATTTAATATAAATATGATATATGAATTATATATTTAATATAAAACAAAAATAATATATTATATTAAAAAAAAAATGACTGAAGTCTATAGTTAACATAAGACAAGTAGGCCTATGTTAAAATGGATTTAAAATACATTTATTTAATTAAGTTCTCTTATACAACTTTACTTCTCAAGTAAATTGGATATTTTCACTTTTCAAACAAGACAAAAAGACCAATCAAATATAATAATAATATAAAAACTATTTAATTCCAATAAAAATCCTTATAACAAGATGAATTTACTTAGATTGCAAATCACAAATGAATCTTATAAAAAAAGTTGAATTATACTATATTTGAATTATATATTATACATGAATCATCATTTGAATTATATATTATATATGAATCATTAAAAATGATTGAAGTTTGTTTGATATAAGAAAAGGGTGTACAAAAAATAGAGTACAAAATACATTTATTTCAAGTTGTTTTTCTCTGAAACCAAGTTTTATTATCTTACACAACTTCTCAAGTAAATTAGTCATTTTTACTGGAAAACAAGACAAAAAGAATGATTAATAATAATAATAACGCTGAAGTAAAAAACATGTTAAACTTTGCATATCATCATCATGCATGCATATCATCACCAGTGCTGCAAATTGAACTTGACATTGTTTGTTTTGTATTGTCATTAACACAATACGTCAGCAGGGGGCAGGAGAGAACAAGAGACTAACCAGGCCCAACCATCAAACTTCTGTGTAGTAGCTCATGGCAATGATGTTCTAACCTATTCATGTCAACCTACATTTGTGCAACTGTTCACGGTTGCTTACAGTCCAAAACCTTTCATAATATGTTTTGTTTAGCAAATTTTCCACAAATATATGTTGCTAAATATATATGTTTAGTGTTTGGAAATAAACCCTAAACCATCCATATGTATGAAATAACCTTTCAGCATCTGCCCTCACAGACAGTCATTTCTAGATGTTGTACTTAGCTTTGAGCCAGCTGCAAGCTGTGATCTGTATGTTCATAGCCTGATGCGTCTGCCTGGAGCCTTGTGATATCTGCCTACACACAGCGTAGGCTACGGCATTCTGCGTTCCAGTGATGTGCTCCCTTGCTGATGAGATCTTCAATTTTGTTCTCGCTTCCGTGGATTCTGTAGCCCCAAAAGATGTAGCATCTGATAATGGGGTTGAAAAAAAGACCTACATATTTCTGCAATAACATCTGCTTGGAACAACAGCAGATAAATGTAAATTGGAATATAGTACAAGAAAACGCAGGTTATTTAATTCATGAGCACACATATACATCCTCTGATCTTGTCCGGACATTTCTGCGATTTAAGGAAGAAAAACCTTGCAGATCTCATTCTGTTTTCAAGACCATCAGCAGAGACATATTGTGGCTTTCTGTGGAGACATGATAAGATACGCTCTGACAGCTACCTGATTCTCTTCACACTCTTTCATTGGCAGGAGCAAAAAAGCGCCAAGGGCTCAGGTGTATGGGAGCTTTGGGATAATGAAGGATTTTATAACTTTTTCCCCCTCAAGCATGTCTGAACATAGTGGATTTTGTCCAAAAAGCAGCATGGTAATGTACTGTTGTTTTGTTGGCTTTATCTGTTAGTAAAGGTACACAGCAGAGTCTTCTGTAATGACTTTGCAAATGTGAAAATAGCTCATTTAACACGTCTTTTTAAAGTCGGCATGAAACAGAAGCTGCATTTTCTTCCCTATTGTGACCCATATATACGAGTGAAACGGCTTCTCGAACAAGAAAAAAAAAAAGTAAGGTGGGACGTGATTTAGCCCATTAGTAATTGATTGGATGGTTGGATCGCTGTTGTTTGCTATTGGTGTGATTTCATGTGATTGACAGGTTGTCCCGCCCTCGCGCCTAGAAACACGTCTAGTGTTTACATGTTGTTATAGAAAATAATTATTAATGTGCACGGATAAATCATAATAAATACTGAAATATTTCATTTAAACAAAAACATTTGAATTGTCAATTTTGATTTCGTGGGGACTTTAAAATGAAAATAATGACAATGATCTCATCCAGGCTATGACTCACTGAAAACACAAGATTGCTTTTCCTTATATCTAAAAAAAGTCATACTGTACGGTTGTGTGTTTTGGCATGTACTGGCGGTGAAGAAGCAGGGAAATTGGATCCGGGGAGTAAAACTTTCTAACAACGGTTGTTTCGGCAGTTGTTGACATCAGCAGATGACATGCAGCAAAACATGTTATGTCTTGGACTGGTGAAGTCAAACAAATCCAGTTCTTTTTTCCTCGGGTCTATTATTGTATTATGAAAGGGGGAGCGGTAAATTCTTATGAGCGACATACTCCTTCACGCTCTGGCAGTCCTCTCTTTCGCTGTCCCTCTTTTCCCTCTCTCTCCCACCTCACCTCAATCAAACCCATCAACCTCATTAACATTCCACATCCAGGAGCAAACCATGCGTTCAGCTTTGAGAAGAGAGGACAAAGTATCATGCTCTCCTGAGGAAAACACATTGACATTTTGTCAAGTCAGAGTGTCGGTGCCGCTTTCTTCCATGGAAGTGGGTTCATTTTAAAATGATGCCGTAAGGAAGATTTTCTCCTGTTATTCGTCAACTGTTTCTTCTCTTAGTTGTTAAGTTTCCTCATATTCTCAGTTCTTCTGAGATATATAAGCAGGGCACTGTAGGTCATTTCATTCTACAGTACATGTTAGATAGCTCGGTCCTACTTTATATTAGGTGTCTACTAACATCAAAAAATATTTTTTTTTATGTACGTCTTCAAGTTGTATTACAAAACACTTTTTGTGGTGAGGTGGGATACGGTTAGGACAGGTTTGGTGGTATGGTTAAGGGTGGGTTATGGGGTAAGGGAAAGCCAACATTGTAATTATAGATGTTATTAAAGTTATAACAGCTGTAATTACATGCAGGTATTTTTTTTAAATATAAGTAAGATGTAAAAACATGTATTTACACAACAAGTGCATTGTATCAAATGATTAAATTAAATGTTACTACATACACTCACCTAAAGGATTATTAGGAACACCTGTTCAATTTCTCATTAATGCAATTATCTAATCAACCAATCACATGGCAGTTGCTTCAATGCATTTAGGGGTGTGGTCCTGGTCAAGACAATCTCCTGAACTCCAAACTGAATGTCAGAATGGGAAAGAAAGGTGATTTAAGCAATTTTGAGCGTGGCATGGTTGTTGGTGCCAGACGGGCCGGTCTGAGTATTTCACAATCTGCTCAGTTACTGGGATTTTCACGCACAACCATTTCTAGGGTTTACAAAGAATGGTGTGAAAAGGGAAAAACATCCAGTATGCGGCAGTCCTGTGGGCGAAAATGCCTTGTTGATGCTAGAGGTCAGAGGAGAATGGGCCGACTGATTCAAGCTGATAGAAGAGCAACTTTGACTGAAATAACCACTCGTTACAACCGAGGTATGCAGCAAAGCATTTGTGAAGCCACAACACGCACAACCTTGAGGCGGATGGGCTACAACAGCAGAAGACCCCACCGGGTACCACTCATCTCCACTACAAATAGGAAAAAGAGGCTACAATTTGCACGAGCTCACCAAAATTGGACAGTTGAAGACTGGAAAAATGTTGCCTGGTCTGATGAGTCTCGATTTCTGTTGAGACATTCAGATGCTAGAGCAGGGGTGGGCAAACTTTTTGGCTCAAGGGCCACACTGGGTTTTAAAATTTGACAGAGGGCCGGCCCAGTAGCAGATTATGAAGCACAATCTCATGAAAGTGCGTATCTATACCAGGAATTTTATTTCTCGTGCCATTTATACGGCAAATTTTTTTTTTTTTTTTTTTTTTTGCGTGCATATGCTACGCACTGTAAACCCCTTGGTTAGGATTAGGGGTGTGGAGTGCGTGCCTATTACATGCCATAAAGTGCGTATCATATGCACGCGAAATTTGCGTATCATAAGCACTACAAATACAATTCGTGGTATTCGCACTTTCATGAGATCGGGCTGAGCAAACAGACATTTACGTTGTGGCAACGTCTGCGCGAAATTCAACAACTGAGAGACGATATTCTGACAATACATTTTTTTATGTTAGATATCCCCCATTTAGCATGTTATGTCTTGATGTTAATTTTTAATTAGTCAGATGTTAGATAGCCTATACTTTTTAAATATTGTTTATTCTTATTATTATTTAATGGGCCTAACAGTAAATTAGAAACAAAATACCTGCAAGTGTAACTTACACTTAGAAGAGTAAAAATGACAGAAGATTACGTTAATTCACCTTTATCAAAACTGCATGGCAATTTGCACTTCCAAAAGTCATACATTTGTGGGAAAAAAAACGAAATAAACGAATACAAATTTATAATAAATTAAAACATAAAAAGCAAAGGCAGATCAGAACATTTAATGAAAAAAAAACCGGGTTCTGTAGCACTACATGGCAGACACGAGCGTAGTCGAAAGCCGGGCGATAAAGGTCGATAAACGGAATCAGTCAGGATACATCCACAAATCCAGAGGAGCTAAATAACTAATATTTAAAATAACTAAAACTAAATAGCAGACAAATCAAAGGAAAAACTAAGGTGTGCAAGCGGTTACCAAACATTTTTTTCTCTGTGAGCTTCCAAAAAAGGAAAAAACATTAACGTGCAACCAGTCTATGCGCTTAAGTCGCTGTCTGTTTGGTTTCCATGGTGACGCGTCATTGCTTGTTACGTGACACACACACCGCAGCCACAACAGCGCTGAATGAATGATGATCATCTTTTATGTCATTTTTCCTTTTTTACATTTGTTAGCTATGGCATGCATGCAATATCTGATATTCCGATTGTCAAATATATGCAACGCAATATATAAGGCAAAGTATTGCAAGAAAAAAGGCAAAATTAATGCGATCTTAAGACAATTTTTTAAATACTCGGCGGGCCGGATTAAACAGCCTAACGGGCCGTATGTGGCCCGCGGGCCGTAGTTTGCCCACCCCTGTGCTAGAGTCAGAATTTGGCGTAAACAGAATGAAAACATGGATCCATCATGCCTTGTTACCACTGTGAAGGCTGGTGGTGGTGGTGTAATGGTGTGGGGGATGTTTTCTTGGCACACTTTAGGCCCCTTAGTGCCAATTGGGCATCGTTTAAATGCCACGGCCTACCTGAGCAATGTTCCTGACCATGTCCATCCCTTTATGACCACCATGTACCCATCCTCTGATGGCTACTTCCAGCAGGATAATGCACCATGTCACAAAGCTCGAATCATTTCAAATTGGTTTCTTGAACATGACAATGAGTTCACTGTACTAAAATGGCCCCCACAGTCACCAGATCTCAACCCAATAGAGCATCTTTGGGATGTGGTGGAACGGGAGCTTCGTGCCCTGGAGGTGCATCCCACAAATCTCCATCAACTGCAAGATGCTATCCTATCAATATGGGCCAACATTTCTAAAGAATGCTTTCAGCACCTTGTTGAATCAATGCCACGTAGAATTAAGGCAGTTCTGAAGGCGAAAGGGGGTCAAACACAGTATTAGTATGGTGTTCCTAATAATCCTTTAGGTGAGTGTAGTTAAAGACACCTAATATAAAGTGGGTCCAATAGCTCTTTGCTTAGCCTCACCAACTGTAGATTGATATTAACAATAAAGATAATAAAAAACTTCAACCAAATAAATAAAGTTAATTGAATTAAACAGTTTTGCATAATGTGGTCCATACAGCCTGAGTGCATTCTGTACACATATACCAAAAATTACAATTCTGAAATGCATGTACATTTTTCAATTCCAATTTTCATAAAATTAATATATGAAATGACCTAATACCTAATAACCAGTAATAAGGAGTTTATTGTGGCAAAAGTTGTAGTTAACAGTTAATAGTTGTTAATAGTGATAATTGGACCCTAATCTAAAGTTTTGACCAAAAAAGTATTATATTATATTATATTATATTATATTATATTATATTATATTATATTATATTATATTATATTATATTATATTATATTATGATACTTTTTCGGTCAAAACTTTAGATTAGGGTCCGATTCTCACTATTAACAAACTAACTATTAACTACGACTTTTGCCTCAATAAACTCCTTATTACTGGTTATTAATAGTTAGTAATATAGTTGTTCAATTTTGGTATTGGGTAGGATTAAGGGATGTAGAATATGGTGACGCAGAATAAGGCAGTAATATGTGCTTTATAAGCACTAATAAACAGCCAATATCCTAGTAATATGCATGCTATTAAGGAACTAGTTAACACTGAGAATTGCACCCTAAACTAAAGTGTTACCTTTTTTTTAAATAATTTTTTTTTAATAATATAATATAATGTAAGGTAATATTTGTATTAATAAATATAAGGTGTAGTCATTTTTTTATTTATTGGTTAAAAGTTTTTTTTTTTTTTTTCAAGTATTACTTTTTCAATAATTGTTCCCCCTAAAATGTTTATAATATAAATTGCAATATTTGGTTTGAATATAAAAAAATAAATACACAAATATTGTATAGGCTATATTTGTAAAACAAACAAATAATCCCAGATGCTTGGACCCCAATGTACAGTATAGGCCTATGGATATTAGTTATATATTTAGAAAATATGTTATCTACATAGTATTTATCAGCATCAGCCAGATTCATTTCTCTGCATCGTTTGAGCTATGTATTAGTGACATGACGACAGCTTTATGAATTCAGAAGAGGCTTTGAGCATCCAAGTCATGGCTGAATGTTTCTGCCATGTCCTTCATTTCATTACACAAGTCCTTCATAGTCATTACCTCTGCCTGAAGGAGGCTCGTGCTACTCTTTGACTGCACTTCAGATAATCCTGTTTGATCAGAGAATAACTATTCTGTGTCATTTAATGAATACTAACTGGGCTGAGTTGAATTCGAAAGAAAGAAAAAAATCAACAAACAATGTCATCACATCTCTATGTTTGGATTTCATTAGTAAATGACTTAATATGAGACTGAAGGACTTAACATATTTTCGAGCACCTGCTTGTTTAGATGTTAAACAAAGTTATTTTAAGTAAGGCCTCATGACTGGGTTTTGTCCTTGATTCAGAGCAAACATCAGCATACACGACTGCCTTCGTAAATTTCTGAATGTCTTGATTATACGGCATGCATGGATGGTTGTTCGTCTCGACAAAGCCAATTGAAGATGTGCGTAAATTTACAGGCGGCAGCTTTAACGCTATTGAGATCAATGACCAGGGGTGAAAACCTCATCAACGATTATCGGCCAAATGGTGACCTTCTGCAATAATGAACAGCAATCAATTTTTACAGCATCCCTTAAACTAGCCATGGGGAAAGGGATATGCTGAAAAAGCCTTTCTCTGTGAAACACGAGGAGTTAAAAAGCACCTCAAGATTGCATCCACAGCAGCTGACTTGAATGAATACATAAATCATATAAATCTATGAGGAAGGTTAGGTGGGGTCAAGGCAACCGCCAACATGAAGTGTTCAATATTTCATGACTTCCAGAGTTCTTCTTAGATAGAATTTGTGATGCAAGTATTTGCCTTTGTGAACAGCGAGTTATTATTTTAACTGCTAAATGTCTTGGTACACACCTGGCAGCTCCTTAAGGATGCTGTCCACAGTCTGTCACACTGCAGGGATACGTCTCATGTGTGTGTTTCTTTGGTTCCCCCTTTATTTACACTGCTCAACTGAAGCGAAAGGTTGTTGTTTTTTTCTCTCTTATTGTTTCCTTTTTGCACTGATGTCATTTCGCCCCTCTCCCTGAGGAGGGTACTAATTTATTTTATTTTTTTCTACTAAGATGAGTCAGCAAATCACACCATTATTTCGCACTAACTTTCCTGGCTGTAAATTCAGCTAGATGTTCATAAACTCTCCCTTTCGGCTATTTATGTCTGAGGTGTTTGGGGTGTAACAATGAGTCGGTGAGGTTTCTTGCTGAATTTATGGTCTGCCATGTCAGAGTCTCACATTGAATTGCCCCCTTGAAGTTTCACTCAAGACTCTGTTCTCCTCTACTTCTAATGGAGAGAGCGAGCTGGATAGCGTTGTCTGAGTTGTTAGTTGCCGTCTCTGTTGAAGTTTGCTGTGCAAAATCTGTCCTCTCGCACAGAAGTAACACAAAAAGTCTCTCTCAAAGAATTGTCTCTGGAGAGAAGAATCTAAAATTCTCTTTTAGGAAAGTACAGAGTCGTGCTTTTAACCCCCCCATATTTAAAAATAGAAATGTGGGGTTTCATGACTATTATGTATGGGGAATGCAACGGAAACAAGACATTGACAGCATCATCTTTCCAATTCAATCACCCTATTGTGTTCTCAAGGCAAACCCGGATGTTTGTGTACCCACTCAACGTGTTCTCTGTTTGGTCTTAATCTTCACTGATTTTGTTAGCAAGGCTAGGTCAAATTTTCCAGAGATATATAGGTAACAATGAAAAACAGCAAACTTATAATAATACATGTTTATGCTGTTACTTATATAATTTTAAAAATGAGTCATTCATGCTGGATGATATGGCAGTCATCTTGAGATGTTGCTATATTAGATTTTCACTACACAATTATTGTGGCAAAAACAATTCACAATATCGTTATATATAAATATCCTTCATCTAGAATTTTTTTGTGTTTAGCATATTAGCCTGCTCTTAGAACAGTCTGAGTATCTAATTTTAATTAGCTAATAATGGTAGGATACTGAAAATGCAGCACAGTGAAAATAGGCATTCTAGAACTGTTGGTCAACTTTGTGTTTTCACACACACATAAAAAAATATTGATAAAACAAAATAAATCATACTCAAAATATGAGTGTAGGGAGGCGGAGAGAGTTCCTGCAGACTAGGGTGTCTAATGTGCAATACCGCCACTTAGTGTGTTGGAGTGTAAACCACATGGCGCTGGATTATTTACAATAGTATTGTATGTGTAGTTTATTATGATATCAAGATTTCATTCTGAAATGCATCATTCAGAATTGAATCAGTTCCAGAATCTGAATTAAGGTAGCAAACAGACTGCAGAACTATAGACTATAGACTGCCCTCAGTGCTGATGGCATAAGAGGAGAGCATCCAATGTTTGTACATGCCTCTCTTACCTGTGGTCGTAGTGACGTGCATCTTTGATACTTCTCACATGCTACAGGTGCTAATATGCTTCCTCATACCCATACTCTCCCTCAGGTTACCCGAGTCTCCTGCCTCCTCTTCACTTCTCTACATACTTCATTCAGACCCTTATCTCTGTATTCAGCATAATAGCCTGTTCTTAGAACAGTGTGAGTGTCTTATTTGATGCTTTACCAACAATGGTAGGATGCTGATAAGGCCTCTAGACACTCTTAGAAGGTTCCATATAGAATGTTAAAGGGTTCTGTCAGACGCTTCATAGAACTTTTTAGAAGTTCATCATTGGAAAATTTCATGGATTTAGTTTTCATTCATTAATTTAGTTTTAATTCATTTTCAAAATAATAAAAAATAACCTGTTAAACATGAAAGTATTGTGCAATAATTAAATTAAGTTAATTAATATCTCCTTAGAGCTGTTTTCTCCAGAGCTGCTGTATAGATAAATGAACTAAATTAAAAACTAATGATTTTTACAATTGAAAAGAATCAACACTTAACTTACTTAAGCTGGACAATTAACTAATTTCTTCTAGAGCTTCTGTACAGCCAAAACAAAATGTTTTGCATTATTTTCCTGATATCATTGTAAAGCTGCTTTGAAACAATCTGTATTGTAAAAAGTGCTATATAAATAAAGGTGACTTGACTTATACAGAAACTTTTTGGCAGAGTTATAGAACTTTTTTTTTCTAAGAGTGTAGTTTAAAATGTGAATTTGAATTCAATTTGAATTTGGTCAATTAAAATATGTAGCATGTGGTAAAACATAGGCTATGTGCTCTTCCTCTCTGCCTCTTGCAACATGCAAAAAGAGAATGAAGCAGTTAAAATGTGTATGTCTGAATAAATGTGTTAACTGTGTAAAAAAAAAGAAAAAAATAACATTGTTAAATTCAATTAACTTTGATAGCCACTTTGGCATTTTAAAGTGAGTATGTCTTCTTATGCAACTCTGCATCATTATATTCTCACAGCAGGTTTTCCCCTTTTACTTTATTCTCAAAATATCTGTCAGTACGGATGGAGAATACTGGTTTATGTCTTAAGGACAGTATTCTATAACTTCACGTCCAACGTACGGTTCCATCGCGACTGATGTTTTCCTCCTGTGTTTCTCATGCGTTTGAGGCTCACGGCCCTTTTATCCAAACAAACAACTGCAGAACATCCCCACCAAGACACACTCAACCCTCTGCAGAGAGGCGGACTTCAAAGCACAGCTGTCAGCCACTAGAAACCTCGCACCTTTCCTTTCTAAATCATTCATTCTTTACTCTGTCTCTCTTTTTAATCTGCACAAGCACAAAACTCCCCGTGGAATCAAGAAGGAGCTGAATTTCACTCAGGCATTCTCTCTGTCACCAGGAGAAAAAGGACCATTCAGATCTGGCATAACCTTCCAAAACTGAATTAATAAAACAAAAACAAAAAATAATCTTAATAAAGCTAGAAAGAAATTATGAGATGGACAAAAAGCTTCTTTTCTAACACCCATCTCCTCATTTCCATTCAAGGATGCCAACATATCAGTAGCACTGACACTATTATTTATTGAAGGAAATGAATGAATAAAATTTCATGCTGTGACAGACTCACCACATACACACGCACTCACAACACAAGCCAAAACTGTCAAAGTATTCATTAACATTCAAACCTTCCCGCTGAGCCACACGTCCTAACCTGCACACATTTTAAAAGCACCTGCACACAATCGCACTTATTCACCTCGTCTGTTTTTTCTCCCTGTCTTATTGCTCCCAGGAACCCTTGCGTGATGCATTAGAGCGGCTGTCACACTACCGGCTGGTACGGAGAGGGTGAGACCGGCTGTGATTGATGGCATGAGGATAATGCATGATTGGCTCTATGACTAATGATCATGGTGAGTGAGAGTGACACAGTGGAAAAGAAACATGAAGTCAGGAAATGATTATGACGGGCCAAAACAAATGACAGCTACTCTGACATCACCCACTGCCCGGTGACACGTAACAGAGCGATGAGGGCAGTCAGAGAGATTGAGCTGTTGCCTGCCTTCTCTACTGTGATGAACAATGCACCATTTACCCTGGCTTCATAACGTCACTTCACACTGAATACAAGTGCACACAAGTCGGCTATGTCAATATGGAAAAATCTGTTTACCTGAAATGATGCTCTGGGGCTTATGCTGGTGTCATTAGCTTTGCTCCGAAAATCTCTTTGTGTCATGTGCATACAGTAGCATGCAACACATATAGCATGCATGAATTTTTGGTTAAATAGTAAATTTGGAAGTAGGTGCTATCAATACTTTTCAATAAATTAAAGTATAAGTGACCAGTGCTGGGGAAAGTTAAGCATTACAATATTGTGTTACTCTGTAAAAAAGTAACTAATTATGTTTTTTAACTTTTTATGGGAGTAATAATGTGTTATTTTACTTTTGCCTTACTTTTTCTCACCTGGGCTGGACTTGCTTGATTGTTTTTTAATTACAACAAAAAAAGAAGGAAGGAAATGCAAATTCACATCTGTATAGTAGAGGGTGTAGCTCAAACAAACCTTTCAGCTGTGCTGCCATTCTGGATTGCAGAAGAATAGAGTTTAACACTCTTACTTCAGCAATAATAAATAAAAAAAGAAACACAAATGTGATTGATGACTAAAGTCATTTTGCTTATTTGTATGGTTTAATTGGATCTTTAAAAGTCACCAGCGAAGCCATTGCTTAATAAAGTGAGATTAAATACATAAAGTATTTGTATTATTTAACATATTTAATTATTGTCAGTTTGCGTAATATTCTGAGTTTGCATTTCGCTGTTTTTATTTATATTGAGGAATACTGAATCGTTTTTTTTTTTTTTTTTGCAAGTGAGATGAGTAAATGCATGCTCACATTTCATCTAGAACTACAGTAGTCATCATGTTTACACAATAGCACACACAACGCTTCGACATTTGATTTCCCCCTCCCAAAACCATTTCAGCAGAAATCCCTCTCTGCAGCTTGTGTCATTGGTTAAGGCTAGGGTGAAGGCTATAGGGTATAGGGTTAATGATTAGTTTTTGGTATAGGCAATCAGCACTGTGATTGACATGACCAATGGGGTACTTGTTTGAAAAGTAACTCAGATATACTTGATAAAAGTAATCTGATTACTATAACTCATGTTACTCATGTTAACCCTAACATTTGTGGCATGCTTTATCATTTTGATTAAGATGTCTCAATGAGCCGTTTGTGGAGAAACACGATATTAGATTCGATTAGTTTAGATAGTCTTTATTGTCATTATACACATGCATAACAAAATTAGGGAGTGCTTCCCTTGGTGCCAGAAAAATTATACAACAAACACAAACAATATTATATAACACAAATATGTAAACATATAGTACAAAAAAAAACTAAAAAGCATAAGTTTGTGGTGAACAGCACACCAGGGCCCAGTTTATGGCCGGGCCCCTCTCTTACTCCAACAGTGGAGAAAGGTTTGCAATATTCTGATTGGATCTTGGCGGACTAGCACAAACAAATCATCAGATAACCAACACCATCAGATAAGGATGCAAGGACAATTGGCAGACAGGACAGGACTTCTCATTGGTTCACAGGCAGTTTCCAAGACTAATCTCTAAGGTTTGAGCCAACCGCCACAAAAATGCAGCAGCAGTGGGTGAAAAAGCTATGTTTGGAAACCTTAAAACTGATGTAAACTACACACATCAATTTCCTACTTATTCAGAGAAATAAGTATTCTCAGTGAAAGCATCGCAAGACATCACAGCGGTATAAGATGTTGCACTAGTAGTGCAACATCTTATACAAATACCACTGTTAATGTACAAATGAATAAATCCATGACAGTTCAATCTTTTTCCATCTTGTTTATTTAGAATATTGCCTAAGGTATTCTGGTGGTGGGTTGGAAAGTGAGCAATGCATTGGTAAAACTTTAAAGACACTTTAAAGACTTCTAACTGTGTGCTTTATGCAAATTACACTGTAAAAAGTTAATAGTTGGATCAACTTAAAAAAATTACTTCAATTGGTAACACCTAAAGAAATAAAGTTTTCTCAACTTAAATTATCACGTTTTATCGTGAAAAATCTGATAATTTAAGTTGAGAAAACTTAATTTCTTTAGGTGTTACCAATTGAAGTAATTGTTTTAAGTTGATCCAACTGTTCACTTTTTACAGTGTAGTTCCACAGGGGAAAGCAGGATGCACCACACTGTCTCTAATGCCAGCAGCCAATCACAGCACTGGAATGGAGAAACACCAAATTGCAATCTCTTCCTCAAGGTACCCTTTCAACAGACACTCTTTGTTCTGAGTCTGCAGTCCATTACTGGGAAGGCAGCAACAGATACAAGTTCTGAGTCTTGGGCCTGTGAAGATGAGACAGATGTCTAGCAATAAATTATTGCCAAGTTTCTAGCAATAAAACATTATAAGACCTGAGCTGAACGAACCATCAATCATTAATATGTCTTTGATGAGGATTCCCTTCTGTGGTCCTTGCTGGTGTGGAGAGGGGGTTTCCCAGGTTTTTTGATTGGCTGGTGGTCTCATCGTGTCTGGAGTGATGTCTTGCGATTGCAAATTAGAAGAGGAGTCTCTGTTTGAAGTTGAAGTTTGAGGCGGGCTTTGCAGCAAAACTTAACTCAGAAAACAAGACTCTCAACGGAAAAAAGAAAAAAGAAACTTAAAAAAAAAGAAAAAAGAAACTTAAGTAGAAGAAAGAAAAGTAAATAAGACGAGTAGTTAGATGGCTTGAACGAAGCTGCTCGGACTCGACCCATTTTCATCTTCTAAACTTTTTAACTCAAAACGTTGTTCCAGTCCTGACCAATTAGATCTTGCTTTAGCTCGGTGTGTGACTATTTCCCCTCCTCCCACATAAATTAGCCTACATGTTATCTGGCTAGTCACATGGCTCTTAACTTTTTTTTTCAATCCTGTGTTTAAGATGTCACTCAAAAATATTTAAAAAAGGAAGAAGTTCTGTTTTAGGTCTCTGTCTTGGGGGTCAAACAATCCTTGGCGTTTTTCTTGTGGGACTCAAGCTGTGCCATCTGTGCCATTAGGACCATAACTTACAAGCATCCATTGTTTTAAAGCTGTGGAGTTCATTAGTTAGCTCAGACTGGATGGCGCCCAATTATGTTGACTCGGAATTTGGCTTTTTTTTTTCACAGTTTTGAGGGAGTTTTTTTGGTCTGATTCCCTCTCAGTTCCTACACAGAAATAGATCAACAAAGTTCTGAGTCTCCCATCGGGTGAGAAATAACAGATATACCGTTCTTAGTCTGTTCTGCAAGGGGATAGACAGAAACAAATCAACAAAGTCTCCCATCGGGTGAGACATAACAGATACACCATCCTGGGTCTCCGGCCTGCAAAGGTGAGACAGAAACAGGTTCCATGATCTGATACAACCTATTTTGAAATGTTTTAAATTCTAAATTGATTTAGGCTGCATGTCTTGACTGAATATTTTGTGGCAATGTGGATATCTCTGTGTCATGTTCTCAGTTTAGTGTACTGGTAACTCAAGAACTGTTACAACCATTTTTTGGAAACGATTCTTGACTCGAGAACTTCTGTCAAAGTGTACTGTTGGCTTGAGAACACATTATCACTTTTGCCACATAAGAAAAATAAATAAATCATGCTTTGGTGAATAAAAATTATGACATAAAACGTTGTAATTATGAGATACTAGGTCATAATTAAGAGGTAAAACATCAAAATTACATCACTGATTCAAATGTTATCATGTCGCACGTAAGAAATTATCGTCTCTTCCTCTTCATTACTAGTTTTTACTAGAAAAAATTGTGAATTAACATCGGAGGCTATGTTGAAAAATATAATAGGACCAATCATCTCTCATGCAATTGCTAAATCAGTGTTTCAACCTCGAAAATATGTCAACAAAGCAATTGCTTTTGCACATGTCCCCTGAGTTTATGTTTGAACTTACCCCATGAAAGTAATTCAATATCCATAGCTTGTTGGGTAGCTAAGACAAAGAACTTTAGAGAAGAGCATATCACTAAAATTGTGAATATTGACAGTGAATACTGTTAAATATATGCACAGCATAAATGCATTATATTTTACTCCTCCTGGGGCCGGTTTCACAAAGCTATTTTAGACTGGTCTATAGTGTTAGACAAGTCTAAAATTTGCTCATAGACTATCAAACAAAAATAAAGACTGACTTAATTTAGACCAAAAAAATTTGAGACTTTACCCCCAGGCTAACTTGGGTCTAAGACTCTATGTTACCTTGGCAACCAGCAGTAACAATCAGTTACATTACAAACAGCCAAAAGAAAAGGGAAAACGGCTCATAATTTAAACATTTCTTCTTGTTACTACATTCTCCGCTAAATTTCCCAAGTAAAATGTCCTTGTAACTGTTATACTCCTCCAACAAACACATATTTTCCGCTGGGGTAAACTCCACTGAGCGGATGAATGCGCTTACTCGATCCGCCATTGTTTTTTTGTTTTGAAAATTGTCTTATTTTACCCAGAATGCGTTGCAGTGTAGTCCTACTTAAGATAGTCAGAGTCTTAAGTGCTTTGTGCAATGGTCTGATTTAGATGTCTATCTGAAGTCTGACTATCTACTATATCTAAGCCATAGTCAAAGTCTATCTTTGTGAAACCGGCCCCTGTTCTATATGTTGTAATTGTCTGAGCCAATAGCCTCGTGGGCAACGCTACAACATGTATCGTGGATGCGCTTCGAGTGACCCGAGTCCTGGCTCGCGGACCTTTACTGATCCTGTTCCTCTCTCTCCCCCACTTTGCTTCCTGTCATTTCTCTATGTTGTCCTATCTAAAAAAATAAAAATAAAAAAAAAACTTTAGTTATTGAAAACTGCCTAAAATGGTTTGAAATCATTAAAGTCCATTTTCTTTTTATAGCCACAATTAAAATAATATCTAGACAACGGTCTGAAGTAGACAATTATAGACAAGTAGAATTATATCATTGGAATTCAGAGACTCTATTCAGTGCATAAAATCCAAAAAGTGTTTCTCACGTATTTATAATGAACATTTCTCTTATGTGGCCATATTTGATTTATTGTCTTGTCGCAATGCATTCTGTCATTGACTTCTCTTTTAAGGATACATGTGATGTTTCCCTGGAATCTGGCCAACAGCAGTTTGCTATCTTAGGAGTCAGCATAATTAAGTTAGATACTATTTGAAAAAAAAGGAGTGCGCCTATTATACCTCAAAATTCTGCCTACAAATACACTATGTTTGTGTTTTGCATATGAGACCTGCACACATTTCTTGTGATTCTGTCGTTTAACACCCCGATGCGCCTTGAATGTTTTTTTTTTTTTTTTTTTATGTTTTCAAGGAAACACACACAAACACAGGTAAATACACACTTTAAAGGTTACACCTGATAGGAAGCCCAATTTATTTTGTGATGGTAGGTGAAGACCGTCTGGGCCTCTCATCCGTCAAGCTCCTTTCAAAATGTCAATGTAGTTCTTCAGTCAATCACCCGCGATGGTAGAGGTGTCCCACATGCCAGTCTGCCAGGTACACTCAATGCATGAGAACAGTCTCTCTCATCTGTTTGACTGGCCCCTGCGCTACAGAATGTGAGAGCATTTATTCAAATGTAGCACACAGTCATGCATATCATTGTGTGGACTCAACAGATAACATGAGTGGGGAAGCAGTTATTTGACAGAACTGGCAAAATTCCCAACTATTATAAGTACTAGACGAGTGCAGGGAAAATTCAAACAGAATATCTTACTGGACAACTCTTAGATTCCAAATGTTGAATTTTCTCTGAAAGGAACAGTTCACACAAAAAAATACATCATCAATAACTCACCCTCATGTTGCTCCAAACCAATAGCCTACAACTTAGTTTCTTCTTTAGGTATATGATGATAACATAACTTTCATTTTTGTGTGTATTCCTTTAACATATTGAGATGTACATCCATGGATACATTGATTTGGACTTTGAGTGCAAGTCTTAGTCAAAAGGCTTCATTGTCAATCCACACATGTGCAGGTATTATAATCTAGAACAGTTTCCTGGCACCCTGCCATTCATATTCCATCCAGAGAAATGTCAGGGCTCTGCAGTCTTCTCTAGGGTCAGTGCTCGGGTAGACAGACAGCCCAGAGGCTCAGCTGTGCCATCGCCAGCGGAAATAGAAGAGGTCACTTTCTGACCTGTGAAACACCTGAATGAAGATTTAGAAATCAATGGAACTCTCTCCCTCAATGTTTTGCCATTTTTATTTGGTCTGTTAGAAAATACAATCCACTCACAGAGACCAAAAAAAATGTAATAAAGTTTTCTCCTTGGTGGCTAAGGGTAAATTACGGTGACCTGATATATAGCATAAAAATAGCACAAAAAAGTTGCTGTGAGCAGTCATTTTTGGTAACACTTTGCACATATTTTGGTAATGCACTGGTTATAAGACAGCATAACCTTTATTCCATAATGGCAATTTAATACACCATTGTCCATTGTTTATTCATGTTCATTCATAATGCATTAATTATCATGCAATCAATATGCATTACTATAACACTGACCTAGAATAATAAATGCTGTAAAAGTAGTAAAACTGACAAAACTCAAATGATAACAAATTAAACTTTAGTGATGTACCATTCCAAAAAAATAAATAAAAATAATTTAGATGTCCACTTTTAAGCTCATTGGGCACTGAGGAAGCAGGTTCTTGCAAAATTTCATACAGATTCGTTATTAACTATTATCCTTACGCTGTATCTCTTTTAATCAGTGTGCAGAATCAGTTATATGCTGATGGCATCGCTGCCATGGCTTTAATAAAGCATGCTATCGTCACCAGAACACCTACACATGTTTTCTATAAGCTTTGGTCGAGCCTCAGGCAAACTTCCCCAATTTACCTGTCAGGTACAGCAGGAGGGATGAGAGGATAAAAAGAGAACTACTTCAAATTGGAAGGAGTGCTAATAATAAAGATGAAAAGAGAAGGATGGAAGAAATGACAAGCAATAAGAAGAAGATGATGTGTTGTACTTGGTGTCCTGGTTTAGCCATCCCTTTCATGCTTCCGTCTGAGTGATAAGCTTTTTCTTTGCCCCGCAGAGAAAAGAAGCCAGCTCTTTGTGTCTATTTCCACGCTGCCGAGATCACGAGATATGCGTTTATGATTAGTGTTCTACGCAGCAGTGGCACCAGTAACATAGCATTAAAAAACTACTGAAAATACAAACACTACCCGCTAGACTAATTGCATTGTGTAAGATGATTAAATTCCATAAGGCTTTAAACATGTTCTTTCTGATAATTATGAAACCATCTGGGATGTGGAACCAATCGCAATGTAAACACTCTCTTGTTGCTTCCCAGCTAGTGCATCATCACCACTCCTCAATACTGGAAGCGTGTGATTTGATGGGAAAGCTTGCCATTCAGTCCTCTGGTTGGAAATTGTCCAACTGCAGTGATAGGGCCATCTCATCAAAGGACAACAGCGGAACTGTACAGAGCCCCTGCCGGTATGCCATCTTGTGAACATGAGCTGTATTCTTTTATTTTCTTTGGTGGTGTAATAGGTCTATCTTAAGCAGCTTTTGGAGATGGGACATCATATGGAAGACAGGCAATGTCATCGACATCCAGCCGTGTTTATGATTGCAAGGACATTGGCATGGTACAGCCCGTCTTGAAATGAGATTGGTAACTGTGGTTCCGGGTGGAAAATCTCACTGTTTAAGTATTCACAATACTCAAGGTCATAGGATGTGGCTCCTTCAAGCTTACATGTTTAGCTTGAAGTTTTAAATTGCATTTTGCTTTTTACTATCCAAGGTAAAGCCATCCTATCATAAGGGTTATCTTTAAAAGCAACACATTTAGCGGAATATAACTGGCTGGATATTACGCTCCTGAGAGCAAGACATTTCTAATGGCTAACGCAAGAAGGGCATAAAACTTTTTGCCACTCCCGCCAATGTCCGGTGACTTAAAAATATATATTTTTTTACCAGCCATGAAACATAGATTAATCCTTATTAAACTTACAAAAGTAATTCACTGAAGAGCAATGAGTGATTGTTCTTTGTATTTAATGGTAATCAACAATAAAATACATAGACAGCAGCAGGAATATTAGGCTACTGTCTCTTAAAGAGGATCCAAAGTATATATGTATATATGTTTACAAGGATACTTGCCAAGACAAGCATTTTGATATAATTGTGTTTGAATATGTCTATTCAAGTGCAAGAGGATGCGAAAGAGAACTCAGTTCACTAGTCGTGTCTGAGATGCAGATTTCGAGTAACGAAATAGAAAGTTCAGAAGAACAGCATTTTTCTGAAATAGAAATCTTACATTAGAAATGTCTTTACTGTCACTTTTGACCCCCAGTGGCGAAAATCAAGTTTTTCTAATCACTAATTTACATATTCATGGGTTTTTAAGCTATTTTAAAGCATGAAGAAATTATTTTCACATGCAGGAAAAAAAAAACATTTTAACATTAAATCTTCGTGATCAAAGATGAGTTCTAAGGGATAACAATTATTGACTACAGGGGGACTTTAATTTCTTTAAAAAAACTTTTTTTTTTAAATTGTTGAACGGTATAGTGTTTCAAAAGCTTCTTTTTTTTTACACAGCTGTTTTCAACATTGATAATAATCATAAATGTTTCTTGAGCAGCAAATCAACATATTAGAATATTAGGATCACATGACACTGAAGACTGGAGTAATGATACTGAAAATTCAGCTTTGCAGACACATAAATAAATTACATTTTAAAATATTTTCAAACAGAAAACTCTCTAGAAAAAAAAGGAATATTTTAAATTGTAATAATATTTCACAATATTATTGTTTTTTACTGTATTTTTTATTAAAGGGGTCATGACATGAGAAACCAAATTTGCCTTGATCTTTTGGTATATAAGAGGTCTTTGTACCATTAAAACTTCCTGCAAGTTTCATAGCTTAAGACGTCCTCCCCAATATAAACAAAGCATTTATTTAATCAAGCTCTAATTACAGCTCGTTGGGTAATGAAGAAGTGATGGTAAGAAGTGACGTCACGGTACGAAGTGACGTACCAGTCATTTGCATATGACCGCCTCCAGCGCAAGACAACTACACCTCATTTCGCATCATTGCATTGTTGTCACGCCCACAGGTGTTCAGCAGACGTGCAGTGAGTGGGTCTGTTTACACGAAGATTGGGATGCCACGCAGATGTCCTGTTCCTGCTCTGGACAAACAAAATGTTTGAATACGCTGCCGAACAATCCAGATGTCAAGGAAAAATGGATGCAGTTAATTTTTTGTGGACGTCCCAGTCACAGCAGTGTTCATTTAAGCGTGTGTTCTCTACATTTCAAGGATGACTGTTTTGAGAACAAATCGCAGTATGATGCCAGAAAACTTTTGATCAGGCCGTGCCGACTATTCTGGGCCCAACAACGATGCCGCAAACTCTAAGTAATGTATTTCAGCTTAAAATTACTTTTAGCCAATGATGTTAGCCAATCCTAACAGTGGGCGTTAACACTGAACTATTAAAGGGGAAACACCCCCAAAACAGACTGTTTGAATCAGAGGATGAGAAACAGGATGGGACAAGATCATAAATCACTAAAATTTTGCCCAAAAAAACTACAGTAATACTATAATTGCACCTAAGGGAGCATAATAAAACAAAAACAAAAACCATGTCATGACCCCTTTAAATAAATGCAGCTTGGGTAAGCATAAGAGACTTCTTTCAAAAACATAAAAAAATCTTACCAATCCCAAACTTTTGAATGGCATATTCTAATAATCATATATATTCAATCCTGCACTGCATTTTAAATAAATAGTTCGCTCAAAATGACAGATGTGATGACTATGAACTAGAAAAGTGTGTCAAGATTCCAAAAGATTCCCTTTGTGTTCCACTGAATAATGAATCAATAAATAACAGCACAACTTGGAACATTTGAGGTTGAGTAAATTACATCCTTTTTTGGTAAACTGTCACTTTAAATCACACAAATGAATCATTCATTTCAGTCCACTCACAATGCAGTCCTTTAAGTTTCTTCAATTGGCAGCCATCTTGGCAATGCCCCCAGGCAGCTATTTTCTATCTAGGCAACAGGCATGCAGTATAGCTTTTATTTATTTGGTAAGACTTCAATCTGTTGGCAAAGCTTGTTTCATCGTGTCAAATCGCCAATAAAATCAGACAAATATTTTTCACATGCATTTTGGAATAACATTCTTTGGAGCAAGTGGTCACTTAAATATTTTTTAGAAAACCTCCATGCTTTTAATTTTATGAAATTAATTATCATGAGGGAAACCGCAGGGTTCAACACGGCTGGATTATTTAAAATATAGTCAATGACAGCTTAGTCAATGACAGCTTCCTGAACACTAATGCTTCCTAATTAGTCCCAGACCCACTGAAAGGAGAGAAAAAAAACTGGATTCTCTCCTTTGTATTTTATCACATACACAAAAGGGACAAAAGGAACCCAGCACTTTCAAGGTAACACTTGATGGAATAACCTGCCTGTAAAAATAGACAAAAAAGAGCGAAAACAGTCCTTGACCTGTCTTTTCTGCTTGAAACTGAACCACTGAAATCTGTCAGTAATGGAAAACCCACAGTGCTCTATTCTAGTACATGTATGTTTGTCATCCTAAAGTTCACTTATCATGTACGATCATGTGTGTCTCGCAATTCATCTACTTACTTTAAAAAAAAGCAAAGTAGGTTCATCATAAATACAATACCTGGAAAGAATTCCCTGATAGATGACCATGTTCCTTAACATTAGCTGAAATATATGAGCTGATGCTTCCCCACTTCCATCGAGACGGCTCTCCCCCGATAAGGACGTCAACCCCACTCCAGTGCACTCTGCCACAGCCATGCATGAAATATGACACTGCAGACTGTAATAACACAATACACAGAGCATTCAATTACGGCACTGCCATCACCAAGGTCCTTCTCCTCGAGCCAGGGGCCAGTATTTACACCAGTCTGCCTATAGCTGTCCCCCCAGGCCTGAGTTATTGCCCCCACCCTGTGCACCGGAGCACAGATGAGTCTTACACTCACATCCTTAAAAGCAGACAAAACGTCTGCGCCAAAGCCCAGCATACTGATAGCAACCACCTCACATTTAATTAAAAACACACAATTATTTCATAATGATTTATAGAGCTGTCAGCAAGCTAGGAAGGAGATAGAGGAAGGAAGAAAACCTCTCATTCTTTCTCTTGTTTTGACAGGTAAGGCAAAGCAAAGTCAATTGTTTTTTTTTTTTTCTCTCTCCCTTTTATAATCTGACAGACTCTTGAAAACTTCAGCAAAATGGTGAACCACATCACATTGTGACCTGTTATTTGTATTCATTGGAATTCAGAAGGATTTTTTTTTTTTTTTTTTGGTATTTAGAACTGTGGAAGAAAGATAAGACAAGCTTGCCTTTGTGGCCCTGAGCATATGATGAGTCAAAGAACATAATTATACAGAGATGGGCTTAACTTTCACAGTTAATTACACAGCTCTCATATCTAAAATTTGGGAAGATGGTAATATTTTTTGCTACTTTCGTACTCAGATCATTTCGGAAGCCTTTGACAGATGTGATGTGTTGGACATAAAGGAATTAACCCAAAAAGAGAGCGTTTCAGGACTCTGTGCCCAAGATGAGTGATCGCCTCAGCATAAACTCTCCATCCTCCCCAGACGGAGCACTGCGATCATTCAGTGGCTGGGACAACTGTAACAAGCTAATGAAAATATGGAAATAAAACTTGCAGAGAAGTTGACAGATGAATCTGGCTGGGTGCAGCTAAGAAAAGGTGAAACTCAGAAGGTGGTTCAGATATTATCATGGAAACAAATATACACTAAGTAAGTGACATATATCCTTTTTGAAATGGTCCTCTATACCCCAACCACACTCTCTATAGTTAGAGTGGATCTCTTTCTTCAAGAAAGTGGAACATAAAGGTGCAGAAATGTTTTTTATTATTTGGGGTTTGTTTGAGTGACAGATGTAATTGTGTCCTTCCCAGTGTTCAAATGAATCATACCAGTGCTTGCTAAAGCCGTTCCAGACATTTTTTTCCCTATTGAGAGCGACACTGTCATTTTCTTTCTTTCTTTTTTTTGTAATTACTCTGTTGATATCACTCAGAGTGATAACAATCTTTGCTCTGCTGATTCTGTGCAAGCAACAAAATCTCCAATGATCCCTTTCTCGCTACAGATGTAAACAGTTGTCCGTAGGGTTATCTGTCATTGCTGTCAGATAGCAGATGCAGCCTCTGATAAATCATGCTCGCTGCTGAGAGTATCCACGTTTATCGAACTCGAGAAATCATTGCCTCAGCTTCTGAGTAAATAGATTCAATCTCACAAAAGAGCTGTGTCCCAATTCAGGGGCTACATCCTTTGAAGGCCGCGTCCTTGGAAGTGCGCGGCTGACACGGCCTTCGAAGGACGCTTTGAGGCCCTGTCCCAAATGGCACACTTCATTCATATGCACTTTCGGTCTTGTGGATATATATAATACAATAAAGGTTCAAATGTTGACATATGTTACCAGTATGTGATTTTACAAAGGCTAGTTTATACTATTTAGACTTTGTTATGTACATAAATTGACCATGGTGAACATTTTTAGATAGGTTTTCAACCCCGTTTTTTTTTAGGCAGTTATAACTATATTTATATACATATATACATATGTGACCCTGGATCACAAAACCAGTCATAAGTCGCACAGGTATATTTGTAACAATGGCCAACAATACATTGTATGGGTCAAAAGTATAGATTTTTCTTTTATGCCAAAAATCATTAGGATATTAAGTAAAGATCATGATCCATGAAAATATTTAGTAAATTTCCTACCTTAAATATATCAAAAATGTATTTTTGTGAGTGGATGCAGCAAAATCGGCAACAGAAATGGAGAATTTTAAAGGCGATTTTCTCAATGTTTATAGAGTTTTTTGCACCCTCAGTTTCCAGATTTTCAATAGTTGTATCTCAACCAAATATTGTCCAATCCTAACAAACCATACATCAATGGAAAGCTTATTTATTCAGCTTTCAGGTGATGTATACATCTCAATTTAAAAGAATTTACCCATAAGACTGGTTTTGTGGTCCAGGGTATATATATATATATATATTAGAGGTGGGCATAGATAAAATTTTTTAATCTAGATTAATTTTGAAATTAATCTAGATTAATCTAGATTAAAATGGCTCATTTGAATTCTGCCGAAGGCATTCAGAATATGTGTGCTATACCCAAATAATGACTATAAAAGTAAGTCTTTGAGAACGGGTTTCTCAAGCCAGGTGGCGCATTAGACCAGGGGCTCATCTCCTGTTTCCAAAATGCATCACAAACTGCTTGAGAAAGCTGTTCTACTCATAGACTGTAAAAGGTTACTACTGTACTGTTACCGTCCGTAGGCAACATTAGGTAGGCCTATGTTATTATCAACTATAGGCTATCAATTAGGGATGGGCGATATGGCCTAAAATCCATATTGTGATATACATTGCAGCCTCTTGCGATAACGATATATATTATAATAAAACCATTTCAGAACAGGTTACACAGACCCTGCTAAACAACTGCTAAATGTTTTTTTTTTTTTTTTTGTATGTAGTTTTGAGAACATATATTGTGCAAAACTGTAAGTATACAACATAATTTTGCAGATAAATAAAATGTAAGTACACTAGCTGCAGAGACTTAAGTAGGTCTAATGTTTATTATGGCTTGGAGCTTATGAAACCCCAAATTTAAAATTAGAATATTGTCTAAATGAAGTCTTTTCAGTTAAAAAGAAACACAACAACGATTCTTAAAATCGGGCGCAGACAGAGATTATGTGCTACACCACTAAGATATATTGGGAATAATACGCGCGCGCTGGTATTCAGTGATATCATGTTTCGTTTTGAATTTGAGGTGGTAGAACGGATTAGTCGTGTGTTAACTTACCGAACTGTGACCCCACACACTCTGTCTATAGTTTGCTGCTGCTCGTCGGACGGCTTAAATCTGAACCAAGTCCAAATAATGGATGTTGCCCCGATCTTTTTCACCAGCTTTCACTTTCAGCAGTTTACTTAAGATGACGACGAATATGATGCGATGCAGCCGGGTCGGTGTACCGTACCTCGCGGCCATGGGTAGATTGCGTCATCGAGCCAGCTCCCAACCCAACTTGGAGAATAGATTAACAGCGATATTTTTTTTATCGCCCGATAAGAGTCTCGTGTTAACGCAGCACGTTAACGCCGATAACGGCCCACCACTAATATATATATATATATATATATATATATGTAACTTATCTAAAGTTTTATATATATAGTCCAGTACAAATGTTGCTGTCACTTGCTAGGTGACAAAACCAGACCGTCCCATTGAACAACTCCCATGGGACACAGCTAGCAATAATTTGTTAATGTGTCAATACATTTTATTTGTTTCATTTTCCAAATAACCAGTGGTGGAATGTAACGACATAAATTTACTCTGGATTAAAGTATAAATTTGTAGTACTTTAGATTGTTATTCAACTCCACTTCATCTCAGAGTCAAATATTGTAGGCTACTTTTTTTGGAAAAACTGACTTTTTACACATGGATATTAGATTTTGATATTAGATATTGTTTTTTTTTAAAAAGAACAGTAATAGAAACACTAAAAATATTTCTATGATCAGGGATAGGCAACGTTCGGTCCTGGAGGGCTGCTGTCCTACAGAGTTTAGCTCATAGAATGGTTTTGCATGTTCTATGAAGGCTACTTCATAGGCTACTAATCACCCGCACCTGCACGTCATCTTCATCAGCACAGTCAGCACAAAAGCGCTCACCTCTCACTGGTCATTGTCTGGCACCTCACATTGTCTGGTCTCGTATAAGTAAGGACTCACTTCCCTGTCTATGGTTGATGTTTAGTGTGACCGTCTACTGTCCAGTTTCTCCAAAGTCTCCATCATCTTCCTGGTTCCTGTCATTACTACTTACCTCTCTCCGTTCCCTTGTGTGTACTCCAGCGATCTTTCACCACAGCATCTACCTCCTTCATCATCTGCAAGAGCACCACAGACTGTCAGTATATCTCACCATCATTATTCAAAGACATTCTCCATTATCATCACCCACTGGTGCTCACCGCTACTTGTTTCAATAAATCTGTTTCTTACCAGTATCATTTTGTCTTGAGTCTCTGTTCCATAACAGCCACTAAACGGAGCTAAGCAAAGATTTTTAAAAAGAGCTAACAGTATAGCAAACCTGGTTCAAACTATAATGGATATCCATGCACACAGGGAATAAAATATAGTGTTAGGCTAACACTATGTATTCCCTGTGTGCGTGGATATCAATTATAGTTTGAACCAGGTTTGCTACATTACAACAGATAGTTACTGTTCTTTAATTTGATTGGACAAGCGAGGTGATAAAGATATGTCCCTTTTTTTTAGTTTTGTTTTTTAGCAAAAAAACCTTTTTATTTTGGTTTTCTATCATTTTTCATAAAACAAAGTTATTACGAAATTCATACATTAGATGTCTTTTTGAAGCCATTTAATGCTGCGTTACAGATCGATGCTGCTGCCTCAAGCCCTGCTCACATCTCCAGTGACATGATCCCATTCATTTTCAATAGAGTGCTGTTTTATATGACTTGTCTGTAAACAGCAGGGGAGTTTCTAAAGCATGCCCTGAATTTGCTGAGTTGGATGGCGTTCCTTGGTCAACATATTTTGTTGATCCTGGAACAGCATTCCTGTCTAAATATTTTGTCCTATCCCTACCCCTGAACCTATACCCATAAGTTATCCCTAAAATCAGAGGGAAATGATATAGGTGAATAAAAATGGTGTATAAGCACCGGTTGTAAGTCTAAACTTTACATAAACTGTAAATTTGTCCCTCAAATCTGATTGGTTGATTGGAATGTTGTTCCAGGATCAACAAAGATGTTGATCCAGGAACATGTAGTACTTGATGAAATCATGTTTAGCATTTCACACAAATGATATAATTATTCACAAGTTTTGTTTCCTACAATAGACTGTAGGCAAATATCCACATCATCTAGCACTCTTTTCATTTTCTGTCTTATTAATTATGCTGTTTTGGTGTGAGAATCACAGCAAACAATTCTACTGTCCAGATAAATCAAACTCAATTGTGAACAATTTCAGGCCTTTTTGCAAACCTGTTTGACCAATTATATCAAAAGAGTGATTCATTTGTAAATCTGCCAAGGCTAGTTCTGATTCCAAAAAGCTAACACACACACACACACACACACACACACACACACACACACACACACACACACACACACACACACACACACACACACACACACACACACACGCTCTAGACACACCTGGCAGTATGAGTGAGTTTAAATTTGATATTGATAGTTTGTTCATCTGGTTAATGATGTAATGCACTAGCACTTCTGTAGTTAATATAACAATTCTGTCCAATCTATTATCAGCATCTCACATGTAGTGGTGATTAAAAATGTAATTATTGTGTAATTATTAACAGATAAAGCCAATTTCACCCTTTAAGCTAAATCATGTGGTTTTTATAGGCTACAGACACGTTTATGTCTGTATTCTGTTGCTGCAAAAACTTTTTAAAGATGGATATTGCTAATATTTGTCAGTCCTATGTGAATATGTCACAATACATCCTATAGGATGTTCTGCAGGTTCGTCGTCTTAATTTTCATCTCGCTCCGACTCTGACTCTGGCTCGAACATGTAAGGCTGGCTGGACAAGTCTTCCGTTGTTGACATTTTGTTAATAACGTGTGAATAAAAAGTTTCTGTGCCGCTATAATCGTATCTCTGCTATCAAACTACAAAAATGGCCGAAGGGGGTGGAGTTGAACCTCTGCAAACTGGAGAGGGGGCGGGGTATGAAGTGTCTCAATTGTATTTAAAGAGACCGCACCAAAACGAGTTGCTGCAGACGCACATCAGAAAAGGGGTAGAAAAGGGGCCTGTGGAGCTATAATAATGAGGAATTCAGACCCAAGCATTGCAGTTCTGCTTTATATAGACTACAAATGTATGATTTATATGTTAAAAGGAACGATTTAAAAGCATGATATGTCTCCTTTAATGTAATGCGGTCACAGGTGTATGTTTGTTGAGTAATTTACAACGCTTCGAACGCGGCTCAACCAATCAGAATCAAGGACCGGAACTAACCATGAATAATGCATGTTTAAGCTGTTTTAGCTAAAAGCAACTTGCACTGACAGATCTTAACATGTCAGTGTCATTGTTTTGTCTCAAGAAAGATGCACAGCAGTAATGTTTTTTTCCTAAGGCACATTTATAAAAGCTACTTAAATTACCTAATTGAACTAGGCCTAATCCTGGATTAATCTATAAACCCTGTCTGTGAAACCGGTTCATAGTCTACTTTTTTTTGCTAGAAATGTTTAGGATTTTTCTTATTTTAGCCTATATTTCTGAGCATATAACATATGTTTAAAGATAAGTTTGTTCATTATTTGCCTTCATATTTCATGCATATTTTCTGCAAAGATATTTAACAAATAAGTCATTTTACATTTACACCATGTTGATCACTTCAGGTGTGGTGCACTTGGAATATAACTCTTTTTTTTAACCAGATGGTTAATAAAGAGTATGTTATTTGAAACATATTGTTACGCTTTTAAGTTGACTAATTGAACATAAAACATTTTTAAATCTCGAATCGGTCAATCGTTCTGAAAAAACAAACAAAAAACTCACATGAGAATGTTTAGACTATTTCAAAAATAAGCCAAAGAGATTGAGAAAAACTGTAAATTAATGGCTATTTCCACTCATTCAACATTTTTGGACATACAAAATCTGAGGCAGGCTAGGACCATCCATGTTTGCTGTGAGTGTAAAAAATGACCTATAAAATAACACTTCACTATTCACAGCAGTCCCACAGGTCAAACCCTGCCCCTGGCATTATACCAAATTAACAAAAAGCATGTTAAATGAGAGCTATGATCAACTGTGTGTCCTGCTGAATTCCCATGTTAGATTTGGCTGTTGTTCTGACAGCATGATGAAACGCTGACTTCACCAGTGGCTCCAAATGGAAATGCTAAATTAATTATTTTTTCAATATGGATTTTTCATGCCCCTTCTGCCCTGTCCCGTCTGCCTTAGTTTTGACAAAAGTTTGTCCTACCCCAAACACACCCTATACAGGAGGATGAGTTCAACAACAATATTTGGTTTAGACTTAAATTAGCCAATGCCATCACACTAAAAAGTGTTTTTTCATCATGTGAGCCACACTGGTCAAAATGTTTAATGTTTTTTCACTTCAATTTTTCACTTTTTCACTTAATGTTATTGCAGTCAATCATTGAAATATTTATATATATATATATACAAATTACATGTACCTTTTTGTTGACACTTAGTGCTTTCTCTACTATACAAGAATGTCCATCTTGTGTATTACACTGAGCTTTTTAGATGCGGATTTCAACAGTAGGTACAAATTTACTGGAAACATCAATACTGTAGTACACAAAAAGAAAAATGAACACTTGTGTTTTTACAGTACATTTATGAAGAGTTCAGATGCAAAAGCCTCTAAGTGCCATCTGAAAGTTTCTTCTAGAATGATCATTTTTATCAAGCTCGTATATTTAAGTTCAGTAATTTCACTTAAAGCTACACTATGTAGGATTTTCTCCCATCTAGCGGTGAAATTGTTTATGACTACCAACTGAATATTACTTTCTAGCCCCTCCCATTCCGAGGGCGTTTTAACTCCTACGGTGGCCGTATTATTTCAAATCTGCCGGCAGTCGCGAGTAATCTCCCCCTCGCATTCGTCACGGTGCCACTGAGTGTCAAAACGCGAAAGGCGAAGCTTGAATTTCCAGGTATGTCCCTCTTTGGCTAATGTATTTTCAAGATGGAGGCGCAACATGGCTGCCGCCATTCGAGCGACTCGCTCATATGTATTCAAAATGGCAGATTCTACGCTTACGAGAATACTTGATTAGTTGGTAAAAGTAATTACACATTAATGAGTACATATCATTTTGAAAGAAAGTGTTTTTTGCAAATAATCAACTTAAAAATTACACAGTGTAGCTTTAAATCACAATTAATAGGTTATTTTCATTGCCATTTAAGTGAAATTGCTGAACTTAAATACAAATACTGATGTTAGTCATAACCTCGGTTTTCACTTTATTATACAGCTCTGGAATAGCTGTTCTTGAGAAATAAGACCATTGCTGCTTCTGCAAACCGCTGATCAATGTTACAAACCAACCCGTTTGTTGACACGATTCCTGTCTGGAGTTTTCATGTCGCTCTGCAAAGTACGTCACCCGGATCGTTGGTCTGATTGGTTGTAGGACTATCCAATTGCGTACAGAGTCATTTGAACTATGCCCGTTGAGCACACCTCTTGTGCAGTACATAGCAGACTTCCCAGACCAATGTTCAATCTTAAAAGATTGAGCTTGGTCTGGTGATAGCCAGACTAGAGCGGGGCTCAAATGAGGCCAGAATCGCCCAGCCCTAGTACACAAGCACAGTATCGGGCTCGATACTGGTATTGGTATCGGTGCATCCATAATTATCGGTATTGGCTAAAATCTTCATATCGGTGCATCCCTAACTCTTTTGCACATATATGCCAAAACACATGCTTAATAAGAAATTCAAATCTGGTGTGATCAAGAAACTAATTGTTCAGGGATCTGAACTTGTTTTGAAAAAAATTCTCATTTGAGAACTGAGCCAAACCGATTGAGGAAAAACTGTGAGTAACTCTGTTATCATTGCATTAACAAGGGCTACTACAGTGACGTAGTAATGTGCTCTGAACACAGGCAGCAGTGGGAGTGTTTGGAACAGTGTTATGAGCTGAAATGACATCAGCTCAGCACAAAGACAGTGGTGTGATGAGACTTAATCACTGCTTTTTTCAACCATTTTGAGTCAGCGAGAGCCGGTCAAGAACATCTGTCGTTGATTTATATTCACAAAAGCAGATTCTGTTAGAAATTTACCTGTGTAAAAAAAAAAGAGCAAGTACAATTCAAGGTGCGTTTTCTGAATTTTTTGGGGCTCTGGGGAATTTGCCTACTCACAGATCTGAAGGAATAAAGATCCATCTGTTATATAAGTCCATCATCAGGTTTATTAAATATTGATGTGTGTATTCTGAAGAATGCCTTTGCTTTAGCCCTTATCCGAATGAGAACCACATCAAGAAGCTTCTGCATCCGCTCAGCCCTTCAGCCATTTTCACACACTCATTTACATATGTCATTATTTTTAGTGAGTGATAATAGTATTCTTTACTAGTCGGGTATTCTGTAAATCATCTTATATTCATATTTTAATTGTTTTTAAAACCGTAAAAATTTGAACAGTGTAAAAAAAAGACATATTTCCCTGACAAATGGGAAATATAAACACTATGTACAAAGGATAGTACATTTCCATATTATAAATAAATTATATGAAAATGGAAAAAGATATTTGGTTTAACTTTTGGAATGGCTTATGTTCTCAAATATGAGTAATGAATGTTTCCAAGAAGATGAATTCAGTAATTTTTCATGTTTCATGTTATTTTTGCATAATGAAAAATTCATTCAAGTCCATTTATGTAACTGAAACATATGGGAAACTGTCTCTCCATTTTAAGGAATATCTTGGTTTAATTAAATATATTTTTAGACCCAGGTAATGAGAGCCATTCATTAAACTATAATCCCACCAAAATAGTTTTTTTATATGCCACCATTTACAGAACGGTAATGAATTTCTAACTGCTTAAATCATGTTCATATGCCAGGTCGATTTTAGATGAGAAAAACATCAAGTTGAGGACAACAGAACAGGATGTTATATTCAAGGTGCTATGACACAAAATCAATCATAAAGCACCTTCAAGGTGAAGCCTCATGATAAATGAAGTCAGTACTGAAAGAGATGCAGTCTTTTTCATATTTCATCCAATTTTAAAACCACGTGATCATTTTTGAAGCTCAACACAACATATTACTAGTATCAACCCCCCCCCAACTTTGATTATCACAATTAAATAAATGCATGACAGAGGTTTTCTCAAGGCCGGCCGTGACAAACCTCCAGCCCAGCTGCCCCTCCCTCCCACACTCCCTCTGCAAAGTGTGTTGAAATGAGGCCTGATGAAAAGTCTATGGCGGGTGTGAATAATTCATGAATCATAAATTACAGTGCATGCCTCCCTGTAGGGGTAGTTATTTCACACCAGCTGTTCCGTAGCCTCCTCCAGTGCGGGAAATTAAAGAGAGGCGGTATCCTGAACTGTCCACCGCCATGTCTGAGTCTCAGCGCAGATCAACTCGGCCAGAGCTTTATCATGACATCTTGTTCTTTGATACAGAAGGAACAGAACTATGTGTTTTCTTTGTTATGCTGGATCGATGGCTTCATTCAATATCTGAACACAGAACGACTGGCCGCTTAAAGCCCCCTGGGAGATTTTTTTTTTTTTTATGTGTGAACCATAAAGAAGCACAGTTTTTGTATTAACAGGACATTATAGTGGAAGAAAGGCCTAAATGAAACAAAAAAGAGCCCATACTGAGAAAAGGAGAAAAGGGATAATTGTAAACGGGCAAACACAGACAGAAAAGACATGCCATCGTGGAAATAAGATAAATAACATATTACTTAAGGGCTATTTAGTTTGTTTAATAAAATAACAAATTGTAATCTGGCGCTATAAAGAAAATCAAATCCAAAAAAAAAATTTCGGGGGGGGGGCATCCCTTTTATAATATTAGGGGAAACACTGAACATAACTATGTTTTCAGTGGTGTATAAAGACCTTACATAATGAACCGTTATGTTTTTATTACCTTAGAATAAGCCATTTCTATCTACATACATCGCGGGTCCCCTTACATTGAAATTGCCATTTTTTTCCGACATTTCCGACATTTTTTTCCGTTTCTACTGTAGCCCTAAATGGACAAATGCGTTTTGTCATTGTTCTTCGTGCAAAGAAGCTAGCTAAAGTCAGCGAATAAAACACTGACACAATGAACAAGTAACAATAATATTTGCAATAACATATCGTTTTACTGAATAATTAAGTAAACATAATTTATTTGTGAAGAAACCTCATTGCTTAACTGGCTACTCGCTGCTGTCTAAGACGACGACATCTCTTCCTGTCAGCCACCGTAACTTCTGTTGGTTGCAATTCGCAACCTCCCCACCACTAGATGCCGCTAAAATTTACACACTGCAAATTTAAAATAGGGATGCACAGAAATGAAAATTTGGGAAATTTTGAAAGCAGATAAACGATATATTTATAAATCTAAATCTGAATTTTTATATCATTTTTGAGAGCCTGATTACAAAAACAAAAGTCTCACCATTAAAATCCATGTCCCAAGCACTACAACATAAATCAAACATATACAGTACAGAAGCCTAGAACCAGTGTAAGATTTATATATGTATAATTGCATAAATATATATATATATATATATATATATATAAAATTCGACTGTCTTACAAATAAATAAAATAATATCTAAATAATTCAAAAAAGTTACTGGACAACTTTACTTGCGTATAAAGTATGCATATGCAATGGATAAATAAAATGGAATAGCCTCCGCACGGACAATAATGAAAAATTTTTAATTAAACCATATTGTTGATAAATTATATAACTTCTGAACGGTTTGGCCAAAAACGGGTCTCTTTAGATGTGGTGCAGCATGCCAAGTTGAACAATACCCAATTTTCCCATAATGACCATGTTGGGAGTCGGCCATTTTAAATTTGGCTGTAAGTTGCCTTATTTTTACGAACACATTGGCGTGCCATTACAAAACTCAGTATGTGTCTTCAGGACCATGCCCTGAAGGTACTCAAAACTTTTTTTACGGCAGCACCACCTTGTGGCAGAAATATCAAAAAATGCTAATAACTTTTGATTAAATCAGCCTATTGTAATGTACCTGTTCTTAATAGATTCCTAGTATCATAACAAGGACATAGAGACAATTTTTGGCATAGGCAACCGAACTTCCTGTCCGCCATTTATATTTTCTTCAGAAATCTACTTTTTCGAACTCTTCCTAGACTTTTGGTCCGATATTCACCAAAATCGAATCATATCATCTTCAGACCATGGCGGAAAAAGTTAGGGATTTTCGTTTTGTGTTGATAGACAAAACCGTTTTCGTATACCACATCAACAAAGTTGATGGCATGACGCCAAATCAACTCTGAGGCTGCATCTCTGCAATGCTTTGGCATATTGACACTAAACTTTGCATATGTCATTGTCACCTTACTTCGACTACATCACATCAATTTGGTCACAGCGCCACCTAATGGTTGAAAGCATATTAATAGTGACTGTATTTATGATTTTTCAGCCATTTTGCCTATAATCATCATTGCTGCAGCTGGTCTGATTTTCCCAGCCATGTTGGCATGACGTATCGTGCCTTCTTTGTGCTTGGCCCCTTAATGCCACCTTGCAGATATATTTTCCGTCTTCTTGTCACCCCCTCAACCTGCTTCCCTTAGTGTTTTTATATGTAGAAAAGGCGAAAAAACTCCTTTTGTGGATGTGCTCTTCCCATAACAATGTGCTGACTGAACATGGCAACTAAACCTAAAGAATTCACAATGTTTTATTATAATAGTGTTCTCATTATCATAGTTATTAATGTTGTGCATTGGTGTTTAAGGTGCGTGTGCTGAATGAACACCGGTAAACTGAAGAGCTTTGCTAGTGGGTTATTTAACTCAACAAAACAAAAGGCTAAAGCAAACTCGTAGTCATGAAGGTGTAGCTCCGTCGTGGATGCACTCTTCCCGTTACAATGCGTTAAAACATGGGCGTACAAAGAATTCACATCATTCTTTTACTGTAATGTTTTCATTATAATTTTATGTAGCTTATATGACAGACTTGCATTGCACTTAAATGTATTTTCCTTTTCGAAGTGATTCCAATCATTTCAAGCAATTCAAAACCATCATGGCGAACAGTGCGCATCTGAAGTGTCTCAGCTGAAGAAAATATCATTATTTATCGGTTTTAATATATCTGCCAAGTTTTCTTATCAGGTCGATAACATTAAAATAACATATATCGGCTAATACTGATATGGTGGCTGATATATTGTGCATCCCTAATTTAAAGATAAAAATTCAGCAAAGTATTTTCCTGTACCGTTGACATGACAAAGCTCATTTGTTAAGATAATATTAATGTTTTTAACAAAAAACAAAAACAACAACAAACACTCTAAATCCTTGTAATATGTTTTACAAAGACATTATAAAGAAACAAAGAACAAATGTTTTCATAGGTCTTAATATTTTATTTATTCATTTGATTTTTCAAAACTATTTTTTCATAATAAATCTTCACTTTGAGGTCATCAAAGAATTGTCACAATAAAAACAAAAGAAGGTATTATAGAAAAATTGTACACAAATAAAAAAAAAAACACACAAAAACAAAAAGCAACATTTTATTCAGAATGTCATATAGTTTATACCTCTTGTACATTCCACACAGTACAAGATAGCAGAGAGGAGAATGTTTGCAAACACTTTTGAAGGGTTGTTTTCTCTATCTTTGTGCTTTTTTAGCTATAATCCAATACTCAGTTTTTAGGGGCTGAATTCATTTGTTACTTTTTGAGGTTATGATATTGTCTCTCGGTAGACTTGGAGTCCTAAATACCATGCATAATTTGTTTGGTCACTAAGACAAGCAAAAGGATATTGCTTAAACAGTCCAAAATCTTATTTTCCATATGTCTGTTTGCTTTCCAAAACCTATACTCATACTCTTGTCTTTTAATGTTGACACAACAGCAAAAAAAAAAAAAAAAAGGAAAAAAATTAACAAAAAAGAATGTCAAAAATAACAGATGTTGGAGATGCACATAAAGGAGGGAAAATAAAATCTGTATAGCTAATGGCAGAAACGGTTCTATCGCTATAGCAACACATTAACATTTAATTTTCTGTTTTTCATTTGTTTTCGCCTTGGTTTTTTCTAAAAAAAAAAAAAAAAAAAAGTTTGAAGAGCAGGTATACTGTAGTTGGCATCATCTATATAACAGGCTATAAAACACCACTTCAGCCACAGTCCAGAGAGCACACAGATAGTCTTTGCACCGTATATAAACATGTAATAAGATACTTTACGTGCATGGAGTTTTTCCTCAATCTATCCCGAATGGCCCCGGTGTTCCTCGTCATCATCAGCTGTCTGTCAGCTGTCTGCCATCGTTTTGACAAACATACAAACAGAAGAAAATCCAACAACCTTTAGACGTGGATTGATATTTAAGGCCTCCACAATTCTCTGACACCTTAAGGTTCTGTCCACCGAATGGAAATCAGTTCGGATCCTGCTAAGGAGCGGTCTTTCCTCATCCAAACGTGCAATACTGCCATCAGAAAAGGGAGTCAAGTACTTTGGCTGATTTAACAATCATAGGTAGCATCTCATTTGTAAGTCCTTCATTCCTTTTCCATCCGTCCCATCGGTGAATGTCTGTTTGGATTGTTGCAGATGGTTTTTCTGGCTTTTAGAGGGAAAATGTTCCGGCAACACATATACAGGCAACATAATATGAAATACACTTAATTCTAACCAGCGGCCCTGTGTCTCAGCGATCCACAGCTGGAGTGACTATGTGGAGTCTTCTTGCACAGTACCATTTCATTTTGTACACACTTTTCAGTAAAGTTCTGGTGTGCTTGGTTATAAAGTATGTTTTGTCGTTGTTAGTAACAGTATATTGTGCCTTAGTTCAAACTAAGACTTTGTCTTTTCGATTTTTTTTTTTCTCAATTACTATACACAGGTGGATCTCCCCTCCCCTTTTGCGTGAGTTCGTAGCACAGGATCCGTGGGTGGGTTGTAAGGGGGTAGGGGGGGAGAAAGTCTGTGAGATCAGACGTAGTACTCCTTGTCCTTGTTCTTTTTATCTTTTTTATTTTTGGGCACGCCAATGGGCTTTTCTTTGACGGCGGCTCCGTTGGGCTGCGTGGCAGAATTACTAATATAGTTACGGCTCTCGTCCACATGGTATGAGCCCTCGTCGCGGTTTCGGTATTTGTACATGGCATAGAGCAGGATAAGAATGCAGAGGGCAGCGGCCGCGACGATGCCTACAACCATTCCAGTGGTGCTGCTGGACTCCCGAATCACCTCCGGGCTGGGGTAACCCTTGGCCTCGGGCAGCGGAGGGTGAGCTGTGGACACACAGAATGGAAGAGAGAGAGAGAGAGGCCGTTCATTAAAGCAACAGGGCTATCCATTTACCTCTATATTTCCTAATATTCAACATCATCCATGGCAACTGTATATTAGTCTGCTCACTTGGGTAATTGAAACCAGCACTACTCATGTCTCATATTACACTACGGACTCACTCTCTCTGGTTTCACACAAATGCAAGTGGCACCATCTTGCATTTCAATTATCAATTTGTAGTGAAAATGAAATACTTAAGTATTGAAGCCAACAATTCACCCTATGCATTTTCTATTCTAAATGCATCTTAAAAAGCTTTATTTTGAACAATTTATCATGTTGCATTTTTTAAAATGAGTTTTGACTTAATTTTTAATCCAAATGTCATAACTCAGTCTTCCTTTAGAATGACAGACTTCTCTTCAGTGATGTATGCAGGACTTCTCCAATCATTTAGTCCGCTTTTTTTCCTTTTCTTTTTTTTTACAATTGACTGCAAGCTCGCATTCAGATATTTCTCCATTCAATCAGCAACTGATGGATAGATCCATGTCTGCACCCTACATTTTTTTATTATTCGATGATGTTTCACTCTGATGTATGTCACAATATGGAAGAAAAAAATGCTACTTCCATTAAATCAAATTTAATATTACTGTAATATTGCTGCTAGGTACACTAATGGACATTTTTTATTTTATATCAAGATATGGAGGTTAAATTATCAAATAATTTCAACTCACAGTATTTCATGTCCATGTCTTTACTGTGTGTTGGGATCATTTATTACCTCGTCTGGGTATATTTTGCAGTAACATGCAGCTTAGTGTACATTGCCCCATTCTTAAAAACCATCCAAGCAATTGTTCCGATCGGTTAATTTACTAGTTTTCTCTACTGTAATGTCAACATTGCAGCTTCTTTCCCAACAGTAACAGAATTATTTAGTTTTAAGCCAACGAGAAAATTCTAAGAGGGTTGAAACTAGAAAGAACTTGAAAGAAACCCCAAAATCAATATATCTTTGCCAAATTGATTCCTCTCCTGACGAGATGAGATATCCCACTGAGAAACTGCTTCACAGCACCGTACAGCCATTTCAGTAAACAGGATATAAACCACAATAACAACACTCAACCTTGCAATATATGCATGTACTGCAGCTGAACGGAAAAACTTGTTCTGTAAGCTTGTGCTTACACACTTTGCTTATCAAACCGCCACAAAACACATCTGGCTGACACAGATAGAGCGATCAGAATGGATATGTCGCACATTTTCCATGAGCTGTGACCAGTGAGTGAACCTCGCATCCTGGCTATTTATTCCTGGCAGGGAGACTGACGTGGTGGGTGGAATAGTTTGTTCTGATTTATGTCTCTGGGAGAGGGGACAGTAACTGCGAGACAGTGCGACTTCAGGCTGAGTGTAAACAACACCTGTGACAAAGCCGTTTACAGTTTCGGTCCGATCCGCTGCAACTCGCAGGTGCAGGAAAGGAGATGACAAAATACAGCAGGGAATTATGGATGGCGACCTCTGCTCACACATCTGTTTTTAGAAATGTCGCGTGGAAGGAGGACACTCTGAGGAGCTGTAACATCATTTATCTGAGACCTTTCAGCTTTGGCCAACATTTTATGTTTCTGCTTTTTTTTTCTGTGCTTATTAGCAAGATCTTTGCATGATTTGTCAGCATATTTTTTTCATTATGTCATGCACATGCTTTCATTGCTCTATGTATAATATGAATGCTGCATAGGCCACTAGCTGCTGTAACTAAGCCAGCTGAACGAATCCAGATTGGGTTAACCTTTGTGCTTCATTTTTCATGTCGAAAGTGGTTTGTGCAGTCGACTGAGTAGCCAGGATTTCTCTGAATGGAGAAATAGGAAAAGCAGTATGTGCTACGCTAGCATGCTCCCTGGCCTTTTCTGAAATTAAATCTCAACAAAATTCGCCAGGTCTCACAATAAGTGATCATGAGAAAAATGATTTTGCCAATGTAACGGGTAAAAAATAATGCGAGCTAAAATTATACAGAAGCACAAAGAAATTTGATAGGCACAAGTTTAAGTTTGTTTAATATAATGACCTATTTAAAAACTCATCTAAGAAATGAGCTCCCTCTGTGCCTGAAAGAAAATTAAAATACTATATTTACAGCACATACACAGGGTAAAGGATTTAATGAAGTAATAATGTCTGTTTAAAGAGGCAAAGGCAGATTATACAAACATATATTTCGGCACGCACTGTGAACAACAACGCAGCTCAGGTAACAGTGTTTCATAACCGGCAACAAAATCATAAAAGCCCTTTCAAGTTAATCTGAGCTCCTGTTCGAACCAGCTGCGACAACCGCTGAACGCGCTAGATTTTGTCAGTCGCTCGGTTTCTATTTCTGCTCCATAGCGCTGGATTATTGAACATCAAACATGGATGAGCCTAGGAGAGGTTGTTTTTTGAAGTTGAGAAACCTCAGATGTTTAAAATCCCTCAAGATCCACAAGAAACACCATAAAATAGATGCTACCCGAATACATCATGGAAGTGGCGAAAATACGAGATGTATTCTAGGTTCGACGCTCTTCAGCTCGCCCTCGCTGTTCTGATTGGCTGTGGTTTTGTTGGGTTGAATTCTCGCATTCAGTGTGGGCAGAAGAATGACTTTTCGCTGGAATCTCGTCGCGGATGACACGGCGGACACATTATTTCCCAGACTGTTTTCATTTTTCTGGTGTACAATGTGTCCGCTTGGCTGGATATATGAGAAATTATGCCATTTGGTATTTTTTTGTGAAAGTGTTTGGTAAAATGTTAACTATAATGATTGTTTTTTCCCAAATTATAGTGATGGCCACTACACAAAATAATTTTCCTCTTTTAACTTGTACAGACTGTGTACACGCATGTGTGCTTGCTCTTTTAACTAGTAAAATAATCTTGCATGGAGTGGTTTCAAACAGAACAATGAAAAATGGAGGACATTTTTGGTGGAAAAGAACATGTGAACAGTAATAATATAAAAGAAAGATGACTAACCTAACCCACCTGAACTTGGGTCGCAAGGGTCGATGTCCTCATCGTCACTGGGACATTCTGCCGACGCTACCAGAAGATCATCCTGTACCAAAGAGACATAAAACAGATAGAGGGTTAGTCAAAAACACCTTGTGGCATCATTACAGTTTTATAGGGCTGCTGTGTCATCTAAGGCCTCATGCTGCGAGAGAGAGAGAGGAACGAAAAGGAAATGTCCTTTCCATTGCCACTCTGACATCTCTCACTGGTCCTCTGAGCTTTGACTCTCAGGTGCGATCAAAGGTGTCCTAACCGTAAAAGGCCACAACTTTTCCACAATAACGACCCTTTCTGTAGATTATAACATGCCAAATCGTCTTATAGTACAGTCTTGAGAGACTTCCACATCAAGGCAGTTGGAAATATTGATCAGAGCAGCACAAACACACATACACACACACACACAAAGATTTCACAAATCCCCTGACGAATACAATTTTGCCGGCAGTTGCTTTATAAAGACTGTCAACGCAGAAACATGGTGCGAGGAGCATCAAATCCGCTCACATCCGTCCGTCCCGCTGGAAAAACAATCTCATCAAACGTGCCTTTTAATCTGAAATAAAGCCATAGGAAGCACTTCTACAGACAAGCCATATCAAGAACAATGCACGGCGCTGAGATGCGCACAACAACACATGAAGGAAATCTTGCCTCTGCTCCTGTGATGGTTCCGAAGGGAAAGAAAGCCATGTTGAGATTTCACGGTTTGAATCCCAAAGATGGTATCCGACAGTGGTTTAATAGCTCAGAAAGTCTCTCCGTGCAGGAATTCTCCATCAACTATGCAAAAAGGCAGCGAGCTCGACGTTCCTCTCAGCGCTACGGCAGAAAACTCCATCTGACAATGTCGCTTTGGTGGCATCCATTTAGTGTCTTCACACTTCTCTCTCTCTCTCTGCAATTAGCCAGAGTGTGTATACATTTGCCAGCTGGCCAAACGTGTACACGCATGTGTGCTTGTCCCAATAGAAAAGCAGGGCTGAGTGTGTGTGCGCGCACAGGGAGGAAAGACATCGATTTGTCTCTCTGAGCTCACACAGTCTGCCCACAGGCTGCGGGGCAATGCCCACGCCAATCAGGACCTTTCACCATCATCACAGCCATGCGGACCACACGAAACAACACGGAAAGAGAGAGAGAGGGAGAAGAAAGGGAGAGGAAAGTGGGAGTGGGAGGGCACCCTGTACAGTTGTTTCAAAGTGGTTGCCATAACCACATGGTTGCCATTTTCCTTGCAGCGATATCTGTTCAACTCCCAGTTCTAAAACACCCTGCAAGTAGGTCAGTGCGGGTGAATAATTTAGATCCCTGACGTTACAGTGCTGGTTTGTGTGCTGCTGCTGCTGGAAGGCTGGATGTGTTGCAACAGGAGTGCACAACCGAGCCCTTGCTAAAGGCCGGCAGCGGTAACTGTCCGACTCTAGAGAGAGAAAGGATAATAACGCAGAGATCCTGGGAGCCTACGCTGGGTGAAGTCATCTATGCCACGCCGTCTCTCATTCTGTGACCTGTCATGATGTATAAAAGACTGCAACTTATCATGGACACTGAGATTAGAAATCAACCGAAATGTGGTTACGTGTCTGATAAAAGGGCTTAATAATGCATAGGCTTGAGCATGAGACGCAACTCAGTGTTCTCTTCCTTGACATGACCACTGAGAGAAAGGAAGGAATTCTAGAAGAGGGATGAACACGTGGTTTAGCAGGTAAAGATGTAGAGAGGTAACTGAAAGATGGTCCACAAGTGAAGATCCATGAGCTTTCACCATTGTGCCTGAATAATCATCCCAAGTTGTAAGTAAAGCTTGGCGATATAGGTTTGGGATTAGAAATATTTTGAAGTGTTTGAAAGTCTGTTCTCTCTCATATATATACTCCAGTCTTGAGTGTCAGATTTGCTGATTTGGTGCTTGAGAAATATTTCTTATCAATTTTGAAAACAGTTGAGCAGCTTAATATTTGTTTTCTTCTTTGGTGTATTATTGTAGTCTTCTTTGATGAAGAGAAAGTTAAAAAAAAAACAGCATTTTTTTTTTTTTTATATTAATGTTTGGTAACATTATTAATGTCTTTACTGTCACTTGTAATATATGTCAATTAAATGCATCCCTGCTAAATAAAAGTATAAATTTCTCTATAAAAAAAAATCTTAGTGCCCCCAAACTTTTCAACGGTAGCATGTTTCCAATGATTTTGTCATTGATATTAAATGAAATGTTATTATTAAGCTTCCTAAACAGCACGTCATTAGACTAGCATGTTTCCAATGATTCTGTCATTGATATTAAATGAAATGTTATTATTAAGCTTCCTAAACAGCACGTTTAGGAATAGACTAGTTTTGAGATCCTTGTTAAAATATAGCTGTTTTAAAAGCATCTCAAATGTAATAATGTCAATAGCAGAAACGCAGAGTCGGTTCATTTCTGTGAATTAGTTAAAACTACCCATTTCATATTCATATTTGGCTACAATTACTCTTTAGATTGCAACAATGGTAACAATATATATCCAATATATGTGTAATATAGATAGAATATGATAAAAAAGGCATAAACTGATATATCGTTCAGCCCTAACTGTATGACAGGGAAAGTAATCTGCTAAATTACTATATGCCATTGTGACTAGTGGCTTTACATGAACATGCTCCACCCAAACCTTTGTTAAGATCTCTATTTGAATTCATCTCACACAGCTGAGCTCCAGAAACCATCCTTCTCTTTCCTCTTTTAGAAACACTGCCCCTCAGCAAAGTGTCAAAACTCGGATAAGTCCTCAGATGTGGCGTTACACAAGCGCTTGAGCACAAGGCTGTTTTCTGCAGAAAAGTCACATATGACTAAGACTGAGCCTTCAGCATCCATCTGCCTGAGCTCGGCGCTCTCCTCCATCCACTGCCCACTCAACAGCTGTGCTGAGGCGGACAGAAGCGGCCTACATTATAACTGGCCATTTTCCTCAGAGCATGTCAAACAGGCTGGGTGTGCTATCAGACCATCATTTGCGCACACACTCACATACACAGTATTAGACTCCCTGTTTTGCTTGCTCTTAATTACTGCACTGCCAACAGGCACAATAAGTGACAGAGTGCCAAAATAGGCGGGGGAGAGGAGGGGGAGAGAGACGACGCACACTTCACCTGTGAACACAGAGGAAGACCCAGCTGTGCCCTAATGAGAAAGGAGTTGCCTCAACTCAAACACACACTTTTCAAGCTCCACCTTCATTCATCCCTCTCCAATTATCTCTCAGCTGCCAGACTGATCTACAGAGACAGACTAGAGCCAACTGTACATGCCCTGGATAAGAGAGGCACAAGAAGTGGGTGGAACTGACCTACTGACCTCTCCAACCATAAACTTATTACATTATGTAAGTAGGATTCAAAATGTATTTCTTAAGTCAGCTAATTTTGCAGCCATGAATTTTATATAATGGCTATGAAACTGCATTGCATTATATATATATATAGTAGCCTGTGACCAACATTCCACAGGCCACAATCAACAACATGATCAACTCTATGCGAAGGAGATGTGTTGCACTGCGTGAGGCAAATGGTGGTCACACCAGATACTGACTTGGTTTTCTGTACACACACACACAACTGAACACGCTGAATAGAAAAGCTTTCCATTGATGTATGGTTTGTTAGGATAGGACGATATTTGGCCGAGATACAACTATTTGAAAATCTGGAATCTGAGGTTGCAAAAAAATCTAAACATGGAGAAAATCACCTTTAAAGTTGTCCATTTATGTTCGCGATATTGCTGCATCCACTCACAAAAATATATATATTTTAAATATTTACGGAACAAAATATCTTCATGGAACATGATCTTTACTTAATATCCTAAAGATTTTTGGCATAAAAGAAAAATCGATAATTTTGACCCATACAATGTATTGTTTGCTGTTGCCACAAATATACCTGTGCGACTTGTGACTGGTTTTGTGGTCTAGGGTCACATATTTTATATATATATAAAATGTACACACACATATTAAATAAACAGACTTATGTTAGAATTGATTAATCATGCACGATTAATCAACTTGATGGCACTAATATATATATATATAAAACATCATATATTATCTTCCAGAGACATTTTTGGTGCTCATATTTGGCTTTTTCTCTTACTTTTGGACCTTGTATGCAAGTACTGACCCTCAAGACTCTGGCCTGTTGTGTAAAACCATTCCCTCAATTTCCATTTAACAGATACCTATGGAAGCTTGTTTCCATCATGAAATAAAAAGAATTAAAAGATTTGACTTAATTTATTTTTTAATTGTGACTATAACTTGCAATTGTAAGTTTATATCATGCAATTCTTACCTTTAAAAAAAAAAAAAATCAGTGGCGGAATAAAGCTTCCTACCTTCTCAATTCCTTGTTATTGTAATAATTTGCACTCAAAAACCAATATAAGTTTTACAGCCAGTCTGAGATGGCCAGGCTCAGACACTCACATTCACCTCTATCTCTCCATCTCTTTCAGTCATGAAGATTCTAGTATTCCACCAAGAATACGAATATCTCAGAACAGTGCACCGTCTATTGTTGTTGCCATGGTGACATGAAGATTCAGCCTGTTCAAAATGATAGGAAATAAAAACCGAATCGCCTCGGTGGCTCAGCTGGGACCTGCAAAGCAAACCATTGATTTCTCGCTATCTGTTTTTCTTCTTCTTTTTCTCCATATTCCTTTCCTCTAGCCAGAGTGAAAGAAAGAAAGGGCGAGGGAAAGCACAAGAACATTAAAGTCTGCCAGCTAACTTAGCAGCCTGCTAATGAAGTGTGAATATTCATCGAGAGGTCCCGGTGCTAAATGCAGCCTCACTTCGCTGAGAGCTGTGTGTTTAAAATACCGAGAGCTCATACAATGAATAAAAAATGGCCACTGATGCACTGCAGTATTCTCTAACAAGAACGGTTGAACAAAACAAAAAACAAAAATCACAATAGAGATACGCCTGCTAGTTTACAACTAGCATGTACAGGACTATATAGAGCTGGCCCACAGGGCCTCCATATGCGCTCACTGACATTCTGTACAAGAGATTCAACTTTTTAAAGATTCAAAAGGGCTAAAATAACACAACCTGACGTGCAGGTTGAATCTCTCCATTTTCCATCTTCAAATGCCGTACTAAGATGAATAATAGAGAACCCAGACCTTTCATGCAAGATGGAAATCAAGATGGCTTCCTGTGCAATTATTCACATATCGATCAAGAATGTTTTTCATTGAGGTATTATATTGTTTCAGCACATTCAAAACCTTTACAATATCATGGTTAATTATAACAGTTAATTAATAATCTTTATTAAAGTCAACATGAAATCAAAATTAACCTGATTTATTTCTGGTCATATTGTGAATGACACATTGGTGCATTTTATTCCAAAGGAAAAAATTGTTTGTCTTCATATATTTTAATCAAATGTTTGATACCATTAAATAATAGTCAATTAGTTATTTAGACACTGTTTTAGCAAACTCATTCAGTCCGTTTTCAATTTTGGTTTATAACTTTTCGTGGTCCAATCAGTTCCAGATGGATAAAATCAAGTCTCATCCTTTTTTTTCTCGCTTACTATCATGTTTCACATAGAAATATGAAAAATTGTTCAATGGCAATACACACTGACTTATAATTTGAACAATTAAAAGCCTTAATAAATTAGAATTTTAAGTTAAGTATAATTGTGTTCTATATTATCTGCAAAGAAAAAAAAAAAAAAGAAATAAAACAGGCAAATGCATCAAGACTGACCGAGAAGTTCTCAAAGTACACTTGACTCACTCTGAGAAGACATGTGAGTCACAAGTAGCCATTACAAGCAGCTCTCAGGGGTCATCCAAGTGGGAATAAATAAATCTGATCATACACGCTGCCCACAGACAGAACACGCTGTTACAGACTAAAGCTCTAGATCTTAAACAAAGAGTGAGAGAGAGGGGGCAACCTGCCGACTTCACACAACACAATACACACACACTTGTTCACAGCACACTGGGTTAAACTTTACTGGAGGACAGCGCTTGATCTTCACATACTTTTAATGAGGGGGAGAAAAAATTAGATGCAGATGAAAAAAGGACAGTACAAATAACAGCATCAATGGGCAGTCGAGATGACCGGAGGAAGCGTCTAGTTAAGGATGAAAAGAAAACCGGCATGCCATGAACGACTCTGGAAACGCGAACTCGTTGCAACAGATGTGGACATCGGCGACGAATGGCGCCAGCCTCATGCACGCTCACAAAAGCACTGCAACTTTTTGTTCTTTTTCCGTAACTCCCTCACTGCTGCCCCAATTCTCTTTTCTCTCTGTCTCTCTTTCTCTCTCTCTCTCACTCGCTCTACGTGCAGAGCGCTGCAGACAAATGGTGCATGCCTCTTTCACTGCATGGATATGACAACATCAAAGACTCTGCATGCGATGATGGCTGGATGGAGAAGGACCGTGAGAAAGAGAGACTACCTGGGATGAGGAACAATGCCACCTCGCATCCATGATGGCAGCCTGGCTACACTGTCTGCTTCCTCTATACAGATTTGCTTTTCTGTTAAGGTGAGAGTTTGTCCTCTCCCCCTCTCTGATCTCCCCGTCCCTGCTCCTAGAGCAATAAAAAAAGCCCCACACCAGTAAAATAAAGTCCGCTCTGTCAGATCAAAAGTGATGACTGGAGAAGTCCTACTTTGGTAAGCAGATAGGGATGATAAATTGTCTGTGCATCAGGAGAGACTATGAGTGCCTTCTACAGACTAGAAGAGAGAGAGAGAGGGAGGGAAGGCGTAAGCAAGGGAGAAGAGAAAACGAGAAAGATACACACGGATAGAGGCGGGAGGGAGAGAGGGAAAATACGGTACGACTGCAAGCCGATCACCTGACTCGTTTCAGCCAATCGCCATCGCCGCTCAGCTTGAGGTTGCTAAGGGTTTGCTCAGTTGGAGATATTTTATTATAGCATTTTTTAGAAAGAGATTGATGTGTGTATGTGGAGAGGAGGGGGGTTGCACACCTTCAGCCCTGCCATGAAACTCCACAGAGACACAACCCACAACCTAACATCAAACACACAAGCACACACTCAAAATACATCTCTCCACAGCGAGAGAGCGAATGTTACACAACGGATGGCAAAAAGCTCCACGTTTTCATCTCCACTGGCCCTCCTGCTCCTCTGGGACCTCGGGTTATTCGATTCCATCTAAATGCCTCCGCCAGCTAAACTAACCAGCGTGAACGCTCATTTCAATAGCATTCAAATGCGTGCTTTGGGCACGTAGACGCCCGTTGAGAAAGGAGGGGTGGAACAGATAAAGAGAGATACGCGGTAGGCGTCTGTTTTTCGCACCATGGTCAGTCTCAGAGGACTCTATTCATCCCCTGCGTCTGCAGAATCTGCACACGGCCACCAAACGCAGCTATACATTATGAATGTGACAGAATTTATAAAAAAGGAACATAAATGAGGCGTCTAAGGTCTAGACGGCGACATGATAGGTAGGAATATCTGGTTTATCATAAAGCAACATAAAAAATCCTTTGTGAATGAACAGGGTCATCAATACCCAAAAGCACACAAATTAACAAACGTTTGCAATATCTAACACCTCCAGAGAGAGAGAGATAGACAGAGAGACAGAAAAAAAAGAAGCCCAGGAAAAGTAGCTGCAGCAGCAGTCCATTTTATTACTCGCTTTGTGCCAACTCAAACAATCGTATTGATTGACTGATTTAAGCGGTCAGTGTAAATGAGCACTGGGACAACAGTGCATGCAGAGCAAGTCACAGGATCCATTAATTGGACAGAAGTGGGGGGAGAAAAAGCACAGGAATCTGGACCAGTCTAAACACATCCGTGCTGAACATTGTCCTGCCCTCATGATGCAACAGAATGAAACGAGTTGGTACCTCATTATAGAGTACATGTGAATCTTGATGCTGGACTGTTGTATTTTGGGAATTGTGACACACATAGATCACAATATATATGCACATCTAATTGAGGTCATTTAAATAATAAAGCTAATTATAATTACTACTAGCACTGGGTAATATACATCAGATATTCTGGCGATATTTCTGGTGATATAAAAATAAGCAACATTATGCTATTTTATTTGACTACTTTGCGACTGACCATTTTCACATTTCCGTGTTTCTTAGAAGCGGAAGTCATTCTAGTTGGGTAATCTTCTATAGCGGTGAATGAGAGAAAACATATTATTTGTGTTCCCATTTGCTCAAATAGCTAAAGAAAAACTCCACAACAGTGTTTTCACAACTTTCAACGGCAGTCAGAATAGAGAAAGATGTAAATTTTACCATCACTCCCATAGCCGCTGTATTATAAACAACCTTACAGCAGCGTTCATTTTTTTGTAATTTGATGCAAAGGTAATATGATACTAAGTATAGCATTATAAACGTACAATACATGAAAATTTTTTATATATATATATATATATATTTTTTTTTTATATATATATTTCTGGATTTTCTGGATTTATGATGCTGATTAAACGCGTTAAAAAGCGTCTGTGAAAAGGGTCCATTGATTTGATTCATTTTCTTGAATCAGTTCAAAATACCAGTTTCATAGCCTGGCAAGCCAGACCAACATCAAGATGTTAGGTCTGGCAACTCACCATAGACACGGCTCAATCCGAGGGGCGGGATAAACGGCTATCTTTCAAATTCACTCTGAACGCAATAGGAGCGCTTCAACCAACCAGAGCGTTTTCCCAACAGCGGAGCTTACGTTAGTTGACAGATTCAACTTTTGAATCTGGCCGGCAAAACTACGAACACATCTTCCTTTTTTAAGAATGACTTAAGTGCCGTTCTTTGCTCTTTTCTCAAAGAAAAACTTAACTCCAAGTCCTCCAGAGTCACGGCCAAATCCGATTTGAAAGACTGTTCGCCAGAAGCAGCAACTCTTCTTTGTTTTCAAGCAGGGAACCGTCGCAACTCTGTCGTCATTATGTTAAGCCTGCCCCACCTACTCTATACACGATGTGATTGGCCTGACCCAATTTAGGTTTTTACAGCTCCGAAAGTCAACGGAGAGTTGCTAGACTACCCTGGCTGCAAAATACATTTTGCTGCCGCTAGGGTGCGTCTAGATTTCTAGGCTACCAATGAATCAACTAAAAACTGTAACTTTACCTACGGGTGTCGCTTTTGGACAGTGTTACTTTATAAAAACGAGTGACTTTCACATTTTTTAATGTCACATTTTGTAATATTTGAATTGTTTTATTTAATATCGATTATTTTCTCATCCAGTTTTTTTAGTTGAGTGCACCATTTCAAATCATAAAGGTAAAAGAAAACAAATGTAACCAATTTTCAAATGCAATTTCAATATATATTTCCACAATGCAAGAACTGATTTGTAATGACACCAGGACCACATACTGTAAACACAATACAGTAATTCTAAATATTTTCACCAAGAGAGAGGGAAAAAAAGCCCTATTTTGCATCTGATGGATTCAAATCCACTCAGCATCAACACAGGGCATCTAAACGCACGACTCTCACGTGGCACACGCCCACGCTGCCATTTTCTAGGCAGAGAAGTGGCGCTTCACTGCCCTCTGCCCATCTCTAGATCTAAAAGATACACCAGGGGGTTTAATGACATGCACAGCTCACATAGGAAATGCTAATTTATTATTTAAAGCCCAGCATATAGCCTATGGCCCGCCACAGCAAGATCAGAATAAACACACGGGTTCCTGGCATGCCAAATCCCATTGAGCCAAACAACATGGCCAGAGATGTGAAGGGATATCAGAAACACAGCATCAAAAACAAGACAGAACAGCCAAATATCCACATATAAACATGGTGATACAGGTAAAATGCAGAGAAAGTATACTTTAGAGAAGAAAAAAACAAAGAGGAATAGTGGGACAGACGATAAAGAAGATAATAAAAAAGCTGTCACTTCTGAACATCAGTAGTGAGGGTGGTAGTCACAAAGGAAATCAACTTCTGATAGAAATATTAAACATCTCATCTGTCAGTCACAAGCAGACGGTGCATGCATGTGTTTTTCTAAGCATGTTGGACTCCTTTGAGACGACCTCAGTTGTTTGTTTGTTGCGGCTGCTGTTTGAACAGAAACGAGTAAAACACGATGCTTGGCTTTCTATCATTAAGACTTCTTTAAAAAAGAATTGCTGTGAGCGGCAGTGAGCCAGTGTCAAACAATAGCAAAACCAGTTTATCTGAGGATAATCCAAACTCCACACGTCATTTTAAGATTAAGCATGCTCACAGAGCAGATCTGAAGCCATTAAATGAAAAAACTGGTCATGCAAAGTTAACAAAATCATTCCAAAGACTACAGAACTCATTTACACTACACACACATTTACTGTATCACAAGCAAATCAATTGGTCTGCATGAAATATTATTTCCTTCTGAGCCATTCATTTGTAAACCATTTGTACAATAAAAATGATCTCTATTATCTACAACGCCTTTATCTTCAAAGGCGACGCTGACAATCTGGGACTCAAAATCTCATTTAAAGCTGGGAATGAAATGAAAGTTTTATGATTTTGAAATTTTAAACAAAGCAATAATATGTAAAACGAAACAGAGCATTTAAGATTCATCACTACAGCTCACTAATCAAATTATAATTACACGGGTCAATTATCGACATTCATTTTTTTGTCTTATCTCTTCGTTTATTCAAAAATATATTAAAAACGCAATTCATACATAAAATGAACAAAAAATTAATTTGGATCTTTTTTGGTTAGTTCAGATTGTAAAATTTATTAAATAGTTAATGTTAGGAATTAACTAATAGATATCCCCATACTTCATCAGTTGATTGATTACATTAAGAATTGGATACCTTTTTTTGTAGTACAAATTTCTGAAATGTTATGTTTAAATAGGCAAACGAGTCATTATCTAATTAAATATGCAATAATTTGCATACATTTCTAGAAAAAAAATCTGAACGTTGGATAAAGCCAGGTTCAAAAGGTGTTTTTTCTTCTTCTTTTTTGCCATATTAGAGTCAAAGGTTTCTACAGAGGGGGTTTTGGATATCTCTTTTATCACTCCATAAATCAGAAAATACGGTCAACAGCCAGAAAAAAATATATTTTCACAATTTTTTAGGAATACAAATCTGACAAATAATGGAACAAACCCCTCTATAAAAACCTTCACAATATAGATAGGAATCCCCAGACCCTCTGCTTAAAAAAACTGATTTATTCTAGCGCCATGCATTCTTTTTTTTTTTTAATCAACACTTGAATGTGGGTAAGATTTATATATAAAAAAAAAGCAACATTTTGAGCAAAAAGCAGAGAAAATCACGTTTTTGTCAAATACTACATCCAGTCCAGACTGGATTCAGAACGATGATCAAAACATAGATGGGGTAGATCGCTTGCACAGTCCTATACCTGGCTCTCCCTGAGTCCACATCTCATTCGGTAACATTATTAGGCAGTTTTGATTCATTTGCTATTTAATGTTTGTGATCACGTTATTTTACAAATGCATATGATTACATATGATATCGCTTGTTTCTGCTTTTTCTTCACGTGTCTTTTGATCAGGAGATTCAGTACTCTTTCAGAAGATGCCTAATAGCACCCCCATACTGTATAACAGTTACAACACCGAAAGCCGGAGAATTCCGTCAATGGCGAGGAAAGAGTTAAAAGTGTATTTTGGAGCTTTTCTTTCCACTAGTCTAAAAAAAAAAAACTCTATGAAAAGCCGAAAAGCCAAAAAACTCAAAATTGACACATGCATGAAAAAAAAACACGTTTTTGCCTGTAGAGCCTCGCCTTAATGATATTGGGAAAAAAATAACCTGAAAATATATTTAAAAACATTTGGAAATAATAATGTAAAAAAGTAATAGATTACATTACAATTTTATTAAATCATTGGGTGATTAAATTGAATATTTTTCAAAATCATTTAAAAACCAACATAATGACCAAAAATACCAATAAACCAATAAAAGATTTTCCTTATCTTTATTGTGAACAATCGTATGTCACTCACTCATATGATATTATATAATCAAATAATAATTCATGTTAATTTTTCAGCTAGTTTAATTCACAAACTTTTCATACAGATTGAACAATTACGTATCTACGCAGCTAACTATTCCTTAGCGCGCTGCACAGCAATTTTCACGCTCTCAAGTGACACTTAAATTCCTTCAGCCCTTCTTCCAGATCTCGGCTAATTCGAGGATGTTTAAGGGGGAGACCTCGGCGGACACTCTGGAAAAGTGTTAAGAAGATGGAGAGCCCAAGAAGTTCCATTAGCTCTTATTACAGAGAGCTCTCCGGTCTAATGGCCGCCCCCCATCTAATGGGCATCACAAAGGCCTGTAATCAAAGAACCACAAACTCCTCTTTGATTTCATATCCCTCTCAATCCAGCTTTTATCATTAATTAGATATTAAAAATCCATCTTAAAAAAATGAAGCGGTTGATTTGGACGGCGCAGCTGTGCAGAGAAAGAGAGAAAGAGATTGTAATGGATGATAATGGAGCGCAGATGGCGCAAACTTAGAGAGTGGCGTAGACACCGCTGTGCTGAGAAGAGAGAGTCTCATATTTCCATGGCAACATTTACCATCATTGTCGGTGTGCGGAGGGCGGCAAGCCCACCATTTTGTAATGCAATCCCACAGACGAGGCCATGATAAGCCAACCTCACAATCGGGCGCTAATAGATCGAAATATGTTATTGCACAACTATCACTTTCACACAACGTGCCTGGAGTGCCCTTGAGCAGGGAGGTAATTTAATATGCAGTGCCAGAATCAGTTTTAACCATATCAAATTACGATTTTATTGTTGTGGAGGCTAAATCACAGTGTGTAAAGTCACGCACGAGGAGACGAGACTGAACTGGCCTTGGCAAGCCTGTCAATCACGCGGCTCAGCCTCCTGCTCTGACATGTAATTACAGTGCCACCGTAATTAGAGCTCACTGTCAGAGCCCTGAATGATGAGAGAACCAGACCGACCGGAGAGAAATAGTAAAGGAGAAAAGCATGTCCACCTACACGGCGCTCATCTACCCTACTGATTTCTCCCCTTTATGGCCCCGTTCCATTTGCCTGTGGGTTCTTCTCTCTGTTCACACAGGCTTATTGACTGACTCCAGTCTCCCAGCATCCCCCAGCACTCTGTCTCATCCTGAGCCACAGCACATCCACAAAAGAAATGGGCCAATCACTTTATGTCTGAAAGCAATTGAACTGTGCCGGGCCGAAACCCTTTGTCGGTTCGATAATGTGCGATTCAGCCGCGGGCACGTCTTTAAGTGCCCTGGTCTTAGACTCGAGGCCTCTTTTGCTTGAAAGAGCATGGAGTTCAGTTTAAACCGGCCTCGTTGCTGTCTGGGTCACTTATTGAAATGCCACTTATAATGTTTTGGATGGAAAAGAGAAAGTGAGCGAGTGTATGTGAGAGGAATAGAGAATAGCTGAGAGTAATGATGTAGACAGCCAATTACAGCACAGAGCTAAAACACAACACACTGACCCAGACAACACACAGCCTGTCTGCTTCAATCTGATCGCACCAATCGGTTCCTACACTTACACGGAGCCGATGCATCCTCATGACTTCTTCCATGGCCTTTCAAGTTGTTTATGATTACTGGATAAATCATTCAAAGCCAGACCTATTCGCTAATAAATCATTTAGACCAATTTATAAAGTGAAGAAGCATTTGCTTAAAGACCGCACAGCATAACTAGCATAACATGTTTCATTACATTAGAAATTTCCAAGCCTGGAAAACACAATTTTGAAGGTGCTCTCAGCATTGTTTTCCTCATTCAAAACATTTTATACACAAATAACAAACAAATATTACTTTGTCCCAGCCCAATACTCACACTTGTGGTCTTGACCACTTGAGAGCGCGTGTATGCGACAGGAAGTAAGTGCACAAGACTGTCCCAAGTCAGAAAACACCCTTAACGCACACTAAATCTGCATTGGAGCCGTATTTGAGGCTAAGCATATTCCATCATTCATCAAGTTCAGGTACTCACGTGTGCCGAAGTCATTAGAAACTTTACATTTAAATTAATTAGATAAATTAATTGCAATTTGGTAGTAAATTTTAGTATTGGTAGTATATTTTGTAAAACATTTTTACAATGGCAGCTGCTTTTTATCATTTAATTAGAAGCACCACAATTAATTTGTGCCATCTGTTAAATAGGGACTACTGAATAGACATTTAGAAGTGCCAAGTAATGAAATTAAAAATGTGTTAAAGCTCTGCAAAAAAAAAAAAAAGAAAAGAAAAAAAAGGTGTGTAATCAAAAGTTCTACGCACACTTATGGTCTTCACACCCACTGAACACTTGGGTTAAATACTCGGTAACCCAACTGTTCTTAGACATTTTTACTTGTGGAATTAAGCAATCACGTTTGAATGTTAACAGTGCATTTTTACTAGGGCTGGAACGATGCGTCCATGTGACTGATTACATCAATTACGCACAGTTTATGTTCATCCCTAATCCCCTATCATGTTTCACACAAAACAAAACTAGAGCAAATGCTAATGGCTAGTATGGAAGTGCCGCTTAATGGGTTAGTTCACCCAAAAATGAAAATTCTGTCTTTAATTACTCACCCTCATGTCGTTCCAAACCCCTAAGACTTTCATTCATCTTCGGAACACAAATGAAGATCTTTTTGATGAAATCTGAGAGTTTTCTGTCCCTCCATTGACAGCTATGCAACTACCATTCTGATACTTAAAAAAGTTCATAAAGAGATCGTAAAACTAATCCATATGAATTGGATTAGCATGAGCAGTTAAGTCCAAATTCTCTAAAGAGATATGATCGCTTTATATGATGAACAGATTTAATTTAGGCTTTTATTCACACAGAAAAATTGATCAACTCACACATCAGTTGTTGTAAACGGAAGCTCAAGTATGTTTGTTTGACATACCAATGAGGTTCATTCTCGTGTTACGCAACACTTCTGCAATAACCAATGAGGTTTGTTCTCACGTGCCAAGCAGATTGGGTTGAGCTTCTGTTTATGTTCGCTGATCAATGTTTATGTGTTTTTATCAATGTTTAGCTGTCTGTAGGGGGAAAGAAAACACTCAGATTTAATAAAAAATATCTTCATTTGTGTTCTGAAAATGAACGAAAGTCTTAAGGGTTTGGAACGACATGAGGGTGAGTAATTACTAACAGAATTTTTGGGTGAACTATCCTTTAATACGAGCCTGCAAATTTTCAGGACTCGCATTCAGCAACAGTATTAAAAAAAGTTTTACCACAATTGACAGTGTGTTATTAAATAAGTCCAATCGAAGCATGAATTCATCCATCAGATATTTTAAGGGCATTGAGCGCTTACTAACCGAGTGCAGAGAGTAGGTTTGAGCCACGCGTCTCACAGCACGGCGGATCTGCGGATGAACGCAAATCATTTCTCCATCTCTGTGAGTAAATTAAACTCATAATGCTTATACAGTTCACTGTGGCTCTCACATTATATGACGTAGCAGACAACTAGTTGTCCACGGTTCCATTCATTCAGCGCAGGTTTGTCGAGAATGCGGTCCTGAAAATGTTCAGACGCTACCATACTAGCCATTAGCATCTGATCTAGAGTTTTGTTTTGTGTGAAACATTACAGGGGATTAGGGATGAATATAAACAGTGCGTAATCCGCGTAATCCACGTAATCAATTACGTCGACGCGTCATTCCAGCCCTAATTTTCACAATGGCAACGTTAACTGAAAATTTTTGCTGTTCCATGATAAGTCCAAAGCAACTGCCATAAACATAATAGTTGAGTGCATCAAGTTTGTCATGAACGAAAGAACCCTAGAGTTTTCCAATCCATGTCACATTCTGACAAGGAAGAAAATAATACATCAAACACTCAGCATCAGCTTTCACAGGATCTTGAACTAGAATAAAGTGGCCACTGACCTGTGGAGTTGTGGTCTGCTTGCCCTGGCGGTTGGATGCAGTTGTAGTGGTGATGTCGGTGATGGAGGGCGACGTTTCTGAGCGGTTGCCCGTTGCGGAGGCGCTGGACTGGGGCGTAATAGAAGAGGAGGGCATATCTCCCACCAGCCGGGCGCTACCCTCCACACGCACGTTGGGGTCGCCCTCGGCAGCCATGTTAAGCACTTTTAGGCCATTGTAGTAAAGCCCTGAGAGCTGGCCCTGGAAGGGCCGACTGCCCTTCTCCCAGCCTCCAATCTTTATGGTGGTCTGACTGTTGAAGATGGTGAGCTGCCGACCTGCCGGAGAAGAACGTTACAGAAAATACAAGAGTGTTCAACGTCCCGCTCCCCCACGCCGTAGAGACGCACACATACACATGCACACGCTACAAACATAGACGCGCACACGCACGCACGCACACGAGAAAACAGAACTGATGGAAGTCCTGATGGTAAAACACACAACAACCGTAACCTTATTTTCCCTGGGGATTATGAAGCAATAAATTACACTAATGCTAACAGCAACACTGGTAATTTATCGACTGTAATTTAATGGCTGCTGTTGGCACAAAGTAAATAAATGAAGGGGATGAGAAAGCTGGGTCCCAAAAAAATCAATGGGACTTTGCTAAAAGGACAATCAAATACATACTAAGATGAGAGAAAACATATTCTGTATCTATAAAAACAAATTTCCCCTTTTACGTGAGAAAATTACTTTTATTCTTTTAATAATACAGTCGTTTATTGCAAATTACAAAGCCTGTATGCACAGGTCTAGTAAATTTTATTGAGATTGCCTTTCAGCAAGGGCAATGGCAATTAAAATTAATTAGACTGAAATAAGGTTTATGTGAGAATGACTTTACAGCTACATGACACATTACAAATGATTCATCATGGTTATAATTCCATTGAAAAGGGAAAGCAAGAAAACAAGCATACTTGAAAACAAATCACTTTGAACGATTCAATTTGTTACATACATTGCAGCATGCATTCAAGTCTTTTCCCTTCTTGTGTGTTTAACTTGCTTGTTAAAGGGACTTCATATCTGATGCCAATAATCATTGAAGCTATTTAAGAGACATTTGCTTTGGGTTTTTAACTGTCCACTTTAGCAGTTTCCAAAAGAAATATGTTTAGCATGACAAGTAGATATGCATAAATAAATTAAATAGTGTGTACATCACTATGAATTCAAATGGACATATACTTTAATTAGTCATTTAGATTATTACAGCTGGAAAATAACATTATTTAAATAAGTATTTTAATGATGTAAACATATTTTGTTAATGATTGAACTAACTTCAGTTATCAGTATATTACCAGTCCCTTTAACCTCTGACAGGTTTACAAGTACAGTATAACAACACATTATTGAACTGTACAGTGCAAATATTACAAACTACATTTGTTTAATTTTAAACTTGGTTATACAGGGGATTTATGTTTTAGATGGTTTATTTGCTGTGCAAAATATCACTTGCTTATGATCAAATTATCTTTTATTTAAAGTTTTAATCAGTGTTTTTACCTTTGTCGAGTAGCCATTCGTCAACTACTCGACCAAGCCGATATGGGATTCGCTGTCTAGCAATCGCCAGGCGTTCGTTATCAATGTTGCCTTTAAAGTTTAAAGAGACATTTCATTGTTAAAAATCTGAAAGGTCAAAGATTAAAACCTACAGTGAAACATATGCCCTAACTGTCTGTTTTTTTTTCTTTTTCCTCTTCTTTACTTTTTTCATTTTTTTTATTTGGAACACCAAGGTTGCATACATAAGAATGATGAAGCTTTACAGTCAATTAACTCGTAAAATTTAAGCAAACAAATTAAGCCTATTTTAAGCTATGTTAAATATGCACCTACTCTTCTTGTGTTAAGAGAAACCAACCAAACTCAATCACGTTTATACAACATATCACTCCTTTACATAATACATTTACAAAATAGTAATCCTTTTAAATCTTTTTAGCAGATTTTTCATCTAGTTATACATGAAAACTAGCTCATTTTAATCTAAATATTGTCATTACAGTACATTCCAGCGTTTTGCAACCAATTTGATTTTAGCTTCACATTTGCTATCTAATCTAAGGTATTTTCAGTCATTTTTAATATGATAAATTTCACATTATCAGATCACAATACATTTAAAAACATCAAAGTAGCAGAAAAAACACTCAAAGGATTAAAGCAACAGGAAGATTATCAGTTCATCAGTAATGCATGTAAAATCAGTCACTATTCATGTTCATGCTCCCCATGTAAATTTGAAATTGCTCTGACAAAAGCTTTGACCTCAGAGATGCCATATGCGCACATTTAGAAACTAGATCCCTGCGGGGTGCGCCACGTGACCTCGAGCGGAAGCTGTGCTTAAATGTAGATATTTATGCAACATGTCCAGGTTGAGCCAACTACAGTAGCTCTATTGAATTGAGATTATTTGAAAACATTTACTCCTCTCCCATTACAGCCCACACATAATTACCACTCCTGACTTCACTGGGAAATGCAACACGAGCCTGACTTGCTCAGATTTCCAAAGAGTATAATTACGCCTCACATTTTTTACCCTATGAGCCATTAACTTGTTATTTGTCAATCAAAAACGAGTCTCGCTCTCTCTATATGCAATTAAAGAACGATTAAAATATGAACGGTATGAAAATGTTGCCTCGATGAGACGTAACATGAGTAGAGTAGCAAGTCAACCTGAAGGCTATGATGTGAGAAATTCAGCGAGAGAATTAATTTCAAATTTCCATTCTAATGTGTCCTCATTTCCCATATACACATGCACAAATACTGTACACTAACTTTAAACTGACAGAACTTAAAATTCGGTCTTCAACAAACCTTCAATGAAAGAAAAAAAACCCCACTGTCTCTTTTTCATGTAATAAAAGTGAATATGAAACATTTTTGGTGCTTGTTTGTCATCTGAGCTTGATATCTGTATCTCTTTACTTGAATTATATGGAAAACACTGGCAAAGACATTATTCAAACCTCCTTTTGTGTTACAGGTTTGTAACGACAAAGGTGATGCCTAAAATTTCTTTTAGGCACCAAAGTTTAAGCTTATATCACCTCACATGAGTATGGCTGCTCCATTCGAAAGCTCTTTATTCTGACACTGAAATGGCATGACTAAATTGCTTCTCAAACACAATACAATACTGTTTTTGATAGGTAATTGCAGAAGGAGAACACCCACGGACAGGGAAATAAGGCTTCCTCAGGGCTGCACATAAGTACACATGGAGTGTTTGATTTTGGACATGAGACTGAGAGTGCCGATATTCTGCTGTGAGAGCAGAAAGAAGGCCGAAACTCAGTCCATTATGATTCCCTCTTTCTTTTTACTTTCATTCATTTGTATTTCCCCCCTTCTTTAATTATTTCCTTTTCTGTCCCCTACCGTGTGCAGTCAGGATTAACTGTGATTTAAGTCTACTTGTGCACTTTACCTAGAGTAATCAAAAGTGAAAGGAGTAATTTGTCTCAAATCACAGCTTAAAAGAAACCAGACAAAAAGGTTAAAAAACCAAAAAACAATAGGAGTTCTTGAAGCGGGATGGACTGGGTGACTAAGGGCAAGTTATGTGCATGATTGCTTGAATGCACATAAACACGCACGCACGCCCACCCACTCATACACATACACACGCACGCAGTGGTCATGTTCTGTTTAAATGAGGGGGCAGTTGCCTGAGGGCCTCTCTGTAAAGTGAAAATGACTGCCTAGTTAGCTTAGCATGCTAACAGTCTGACAACTCTTGTCTTTATAAGGCTAAGACACTTTCCTGCTTCAGCAAAGACATTTAAATAATCCAAGAAAACATTTCTGTGCTCTTATATATGTTCTACATCTATTTGTAATGTTAGGAACACAGTGATTTTCAAAGACAGCATCTGCACCTCAATTTATCCGCCCTGTCAGTCTAAACCTCATGCTGTGGCCATTTTGTGCCCAGCAGTAGCTGTATGGCAGTAATTCTGTCAGGAACATTATAGGAACATTCCACTTTTTATTTTTTACTAAATATGGAAAAGATCCACTTAAATACTTTGCGTCCACTTGAAATCTCTTCCGATGGACATAAAGCATAGGTGATTTGCACCTACATGACACATTACAACTCTTTAAATTTGTCATCACTTTTGCTTAAAGCTACACTGTGTGATTTTTACCCCCATCTAGTGGTGAAATTGTATATGACTACCCAGTGAATATTTGTTTCTGTTCCTCTCAATTCCGAGGGCGTTTTAACTCCTACGGTGGCCGTATTATTCCAAGATTAACATGGCTTCCAGTTATCGACTTCGTCCATGACAATAATAAACAATACGTCTAAAATGAATAAAACTACAGGACAGATGTCAGGAGGTAAACGTCACCCTTGGAATCGGCTATCCCAGCATAATCAGATTAGGCTAACGTTACAATGTGTACAAAGTAAAAGCAATTAAAAATAACTAAAATTTACAGTGTCCTTTTTTTTATATAGCTTAAAAAATTGCGCCTTTAAAACTATTCATCACCTGTGATCCGTCGCAGCACAGATTTATGTTACAAGGTAAACAATACTTTTTCACCATTGACGCGAGGATGAAGTTATACTAGAGGTCGATCTGGCGTTATGCACAACCATGCTATGGTTAGACAAGCAACTATAAAACTTCGAATTTACACAAATGAATTACAACAGGCTGAATTACCTGTCGAGAAGAAAGCAGGCAACCTCGGCGTCCGTTTTAAAATCTTTTCTCCTCATGAGCTCTTTCCATCTGGGAAAAGTTACTCCAATATTGACTATGGTCTTTCTGATTTGTCTGTCACGTTGACGTTTTAATTCTCTCTTTCAAATGTGAGTACGCACGCACACACATACACACATACACACACACACACCACACTATCTTTCAAATATGCCGGAGAGTAATCTCCCCCTCGCATTCGTCACGGTGTCACTGAGTGAAAAACGCAAAAGGCGAAGCTCGAATTTACAGGTATGTCCCTCTTTGGCTAATGAACTTTCAAGATGGACGGGCAACATGGCGACCGACATTCGAACCCCTCACCCGTATGTACTTTCAATGGCAGATTATAAACTTAAGAGAATACTTTATTACTTGAAAGAAGTAAATATACATTAATGAGCACATATATTTTTGAAAAAACTAAGTGTTTTTTGCTAAGAATCAACTAAAAAAGTTACACAGTGTAGCTTTAAAACAATGACTGTAGTAAAGATATCTTAGTTTATAGTTCAGTCAAAAATGAAAATTCTGCCATCATATACTCACCCTCATGTCGTCCCAAACTTGTATGACTCTCTTTTGTTGAACACAAAATAAGTTATGTCTTTTTTGTTTTTTTGTCTATACAATGGAATTCAGTGGGTGTTTATTTCAGTCAAATAATTCAAAAGATCTTTTGCGTTCTTCAAAAGAAAAACTTGATTGTATAATTTTCATTTTTTGGTGAACTATTGCTTTAAGCATTATCATTCCCGCTAGTTAGTGCCGGACCTCCCCATTCTACAGAAATCAAGATATAAAATGCAATACAAAATGCTCCTGATATGCATCCATTTACATTTAGATGCTATTTTGATTTAATTTCAATTTTAATTTGAGTTCATTTAATTTAAATAATTAAATCAGACAAGACCTCAGGGAATATATGCATTTCATTTTGAAAACCCAATCTCTTAGTTTAATACTTACCTTATAAAGCTACTATATATAATTACTACATATAAATACAATCATTTCTATGTATACATATACGTATATTATATATAAAAATGAAGATTACTTGTAAGCTACAGCTATGCTAGTTACAGAACTAATTGTTCAAGATAAACAAGCTGCTCTTTTTGTTCTCCCTCGAACTGGTTGTCAATTTAAATTCTATGCATTTATTATCTCGTCTAATGCGGAGCTGAGTCAATCAAGCGCTGATTAAAATGAAGCGGTCATGACTAATTTTCTTTTTTAAATATTTCAGTGGAAAAGTTTCTTCCACTCTGCCATGGACATAAGATGCATTAGTATTCAGGCAATCACATGCGCACTTCTCACTAAATCCACCGACACAATGGAAACAGAAAGCCGAGAGAAAATGGCACATTACAATGGCTCCATTTTAACAAGCAATTGTCTTCCACTCTAAATGAAATATTTATTTGGGTTGTTTGTTATGTTTACACTAAAACAATGAGAGGGTCTCGACTAAGGTAAAACAGTTCCTCTCTATGTCTCGGTTTCTATTTCTAGACGTCTGCATTCTTTATAGTCGTGTTTCCAAGAACTATGTTTATTTCGACTATATTTTGTTTCATCTTATGTCCTAGTTTGCCTAAGCTGTTGTAAATACAAAATGTCAACTCTGGGATTTGGATAATCCTGTTAAGATTTGTATTGTTCTCCAAATTAAATAATACAAAATGCAATTCTATGCAACCCATGTATCTACAGCTGAACCTAGTGTGTCTCACGAGTACACATTTGCATTTTCCCTGCACATTTAGAATTTAATGACGAGCCGTATTGAACGCAATGATGAGCAACGGACGACAACGTAGCACTTATGGGAAGCACAAGATTTTCCAAGCTTCATTACCACTTCAGTCGTCGAACACTCAGCATTTACCATCAACCATCATCTCTCACGTCTGCTCTCAAGAAGAAAAGAAGTTTGCGAGAGCAAATAATCTCTGTGATGGAAGAGATGGTTTATGAAGAGCTTGAAGTAAAATACAAATTAAAAGACTAATACAGCCGCCTCCTTTTCATCATGATTGACAAACGAGAGCAATGGGATTATTTCTCATCTCTGATCTCTTGTCAAGCTTTTGTCAGGGCTTTTCAGGCGACTGAGAGGCTGGTGAATTTGATAACCCTGGCTCTGACATTTTCAGCCTTCTAAAGCCCCAAGAGCAATCATCTCTGCTGACATTTGGAAAGGATACCAGGGTTACCTTTTTTTAACTGTGAGAAACCACAATCACAGACAAAGGAATTTTGTCCTTAACCCTGTGATTCAGACTCTTTTCCCTGAGCCCTGCCAGCCTTTTATTGTTCCCATTGTTTATCGCTGCATGGCTTAGATTGTGTGTGAATGTGTGTGTCTGTGTGAGAACATGCGTATAAAGGCTTAGAGCTCTTACCTGTTGGGTAGCGCTCAATGACTGGCAGATCATCCACCTGCAAGGTGGCGTTACCACCACTTCTCGTAAAGCGAACTATGTGGTACTTTCCATCATTTACAAACTTTGAGGTTTCTTCAATGTTTATGTCATCGGTGCCCACATTGAACACCACTCTGATATTGCCTTTTTCCTGTAAAAACAGAGAGAGAGAAAGGAAAAGAGAAAGAAAGAAGAGGAATTTAAGATTCTATCACAGTCATTCTGTTCTGATTCGCTTCGCCAAAATAAAGCCGTGGAGTTATATTCTCTGCCTTATTTTAGCACATGAAGATCACACTTAATGAACATCATTCTGTGTTTGCAACCTTTTGGAAGACAATTTTTGATTATTAATAAAGGCCCTCATATAAAGAGGCAGCTATACTCTATCTTAACTGGCAGGATAACAGATGTTCCAAATTTATTGAGGACCAAACAAGGTGATAGTTTATCAGACTGTGCACAATTTCTCCTGACAGCACAATGCATCAGAAAGATTTACCACCACTTTACTACCATTCACCAGCAAAAGGCGGCATTCATATTTAATAACAAAAATATATATTACATGAAGGAAATTAATAGTAACAAAGCAACTGATAATAATTAGTGAGGATACAGTGAGGAAAAAAAGTATTTGAACACCCTGCTATTTTGCAAGTTCTCCCACTTGGAAATCATGGAGGGGTCTGAAATTGTCATCGTAGGTGCATGTCCACTGTGAGAGACATAATCTAAAAAATGAAAAGAATCACAATATATGATTTTTTAACTATTTAATTGTATGATACAGCTGCAAATAAGTATTTGAACACCTGTCTATCAGCTAGAATTCTGACCCTCAAAGACCTGTTAGTCTGCCTTTAAAATGTCCACCTCCACTCCATTTATTATCCTAAATTAGATTAACCTGTTTGAGGTCGTTAGCTGCATAAAGACACCTGTCCACCCCATACAATCAGTAAGAATCCAACTACTAACATGGCCAAGACCAAAGAGCTGTCCAAAGACACTAGAGACAAAATTGTACACCTCCACAAGGCTGGAAAGGGCTACGGGGAAATTGCCAAGCAGCTTGGTGAAAAAAGGTCCACTGTTGGAGCAATCATTAGAAAATGGAAGAAGCTAAACATGACTGTCAATCTCCCTCGGACTGGGGCTCCATGCAAGATCTCACCTCGTGGGGTCTCAATGATCCTAAGAAAGGTGAGAAATCAGCCCAGAACTACACGGGAGGAGCTGGTCAATGACCTGAAAAGAGCTGGGACCACCGTTTCCAAGGTTACTGTTGGTAATACACTAAGACGTCATGGTTTGAAATCATGCATGGCACGGAAGGTTCCCCTGCTTAAACCAGCACATGTCAAGGCCCGTCTTAAATTTGCCAATGACCATTTGGATGATCCAGAGGAGTCATGGGAGAAAGTCATGTGGTCAGATGAGACCAAAATATAACTTTTTGGTCATAATTCCACTAAACGTGTTTGGAGGAAGAAGAATGATGAGTACCATCCCAAGAACACCATCCCTACTGTGAAGCATGGGGGTGGTAGCATCATGCTTTGGGGGTGTTTTTCTGCACATGGGACAGGGCGACTGGATGACCGGGGCCATGTATTGCGAGATTTTGGGGAACAACCTCCTTCCCGCAGATAGAGCATTGAAGATGGGTCGAGGCTGGGTCTTCCAACATGACAATGACCCGAAGCACACAGCCAGGATAACCAAGGAGTGGCTCTGTAAGAAGCATATCAAGGTTCTGGCGTGGCCTAGCCAGTCTCCAGACCTAAACCCAATAGAGAATCTTTGGAGGAAGCTCAAACTCTGTGTTTCTCAGCGACAGCCCAGAAACCTGACTGATCTAGAGAAGATCTGTGTGGAGGAATGGGCCAAAATCCCTCCTGCAGTGTGTGCAAACCTGGTGAAAAACTACAGGAAACATTTGACCTCTGTAATTGCAAACAAAGGCTACTGTACCAAATATTAACATTGATTTTCTCAGGTGTTCAAATACTTATTTGCAGCTGTATCATACAAATAAATAGTTAAAAAATCATACATTGTGATTTATGGATTTTTTTTTTTAGATTATGTCTCTCACAGTGGACATGCACCTACGATGACAATTTCAGACCCCTCCATGATTTCTAAGTGGGAGAACTTGAACTATTTTCCTCACTGTATATATGTTATGTCTGTGTACATTAAGAGAATGCAATGATTTTGGTTCATACATTTGGTGAATATTATATTAAATCCAATTTAGTATGTCTTATTGCATCAGCTATGTGATATGCAAGTGATAATGTACAGTCAGCGACTCATTATGACAAAATAAATCCTGACAGTTTGATTAGGACACCATTGCACAGAGGGAGGGTATTGTTTCATCCTGAAGTAATTTATTTCACATTAATGACTGGCTGACTGTACACTATCCTGCTCATTACATGATTACTTACCAATTTAAGAAATAAATGGACATCAAATATTGATTTTAGCTGAAATGATTTAATCACATGAGAAGAAAGGAAACACTGAGTGATATGAGAGACAGACTGTAGCTGATGGCCGGTGCAATGTACTGATTATACAAAAACATTATATGGATTTTTTTGGTTTGTAGAATATTGAGGTCAAAAATGTTTAATAAATGACCGCTAAACTGTATAACTGCCTGTTGTTTATATCCTGAATAGCTATGCAAGTTTCATGTCTCTCTTAACACCCGTGTCCTATTTCTTTTCACATCGTAAAATAATTTAAACTCAATCTCTTTTGAATCAGTCCTTCAGTGTGATACAAAACTCCTCACACAAAAACGCTTTCTGTGGGGTTCTGATTTCATATATATATATATATATATATATATATCTATATATGTATATATATATATATATATATATATATATATATATATAAAACATTGCACATGGAAAGACTCACATGCCATTTTGGGGAAAAGAATATTACCAGCAGCAATCTGTAATTTTAAAGGGGGTGGCATGACTGCTGCAGATGTCAAAATAAAATTTACTGTGTCACACATTAAGCCTTGTAAACTAAATAATACTAGTTTTTCATTCCCGTTCATGTTCAAAAGTTTTGCAACAAGCCTGCAGGCAGATAACATAATCGAATCATAGGAAATCACAGGAAAAAAATAACCTTATAAGATTTTTTCCCCCTTTAAATCAGCGCCTCAAGGCAATATGCTGGTCATACAGAATAATGTGTGACAGTCTCAGTGAAACGGAATCTAATCTGTATTCTGATGCAGCGCTTGTCATTTTCTGTGTAAATTCTCATCAATGCATGTTGCTGTCTTATTAATGCGAGCAGTGAGAGTGAAATCACTCTGTGTGCTTCACATTCACACCACTAGATGGCCTCAATCCTTAATGGTTTCCTATTTGATGCAGCTCAGTGGGTGGGATTCACTTTTGCTAATTACAATAAAATGTATTCATGTGCAAACAATCTCTTCTCATGGAAGCACTTGCTTATAATAATAACTCGATCCACGGTGCTCGTCTTATATAAAACAGTAACCATGCCCACTCTGTGCTCTGCTTGATGACCTATGTGCCTACATGCACTACTTAGTTAACAAAAAACTTGTTGCAAACTTGTTATGAAAGGTATTACAAGCCTTAACATGAGCGCAGATAATTGTGAAAATGGTTGTTTGACAAATTTACGACAGATGGAAGCCATTAGCTTAAAAACACTGAAATAGTCTGCTGTGGGAACGTGTGGTCCTTCCGATTGATTGGTTGCAGATTGCAAAAGCTACATGTGGCATTTGAAAATAATGAAATGAAGTGTGTGTGAGAAGATCCCTCTGCGAATTCCCCTAATTCACACCTATCTGCAGGAAGAGAGCTAGCAGAGGACAAATCGCAACACCAGACTTCATTATACCCTCCCAGGAGATGTGTGTTTTTGTCTGGATACTCTCAAGCTCTCTTTTTCTGTCACACACACACACACACACACACACGTTATCATCTCCAGCTGGGCCGAAGCTGGATGTTTCTTCCGCCTCTCACACCCCATAATGAAGACAGACTCTGCCCGTTAGCCCTATCCTCTTCCCATCACCGGGAACAATGGGGCAGCGTCTCCTTCACCCTCCTCTGTGCTCTCTAACAGTGTTTCTCCAGGGCCAATCTCTCCCTCCCTGCCCATCTTTTCAGCTTTGTGGTCAGAGAAGTGATGTGAGAGCTTGGCCTGCACTCCAACGGGCTGTGACACTCCACGCCCCATTCTAATTGGAGAATGACCTCTCTTTCACCCTTCCGGTAGCTGACCTCGTCCTTCATTCGGGGTTCGGTGGCTGGCCAACAGCAAGAGTGGCAGGCCTTTTGAAAACTCGTAAATGACAGAGTTGAATCATAGGGGGAACATATACATGCTAATAAAGTCTGTAAGCAAGGCCTAAAATTAAAACTCGCCAAGCCCCAAATGTGGGTAAAAATCGGCATTGGTGAGTATTGAATTCTAACAATGATATAAGTACATGAACAAGTTGATGGGCCAGTGCTGCATCGTCACGAATGTTTGAGCCTTGCCAATTTAAATATTACAACGCTGTGCAAGAAGATGCGAAAAGGAACTCAATTTTTTTAGTGCACAAACATCCAAAGCGCACGCCCAGAAAGCCATGTCTCATACAGTGTGCGAATTGAGCTCTCTTTCACGTCTTCTTGCGCTTGAACGGACAAATTCACACAAAATTATGAAAAAAACAAAAAACAAAACATGCTTGTCTCGGCTAGTATTCTAGTAAACATGGTCAGTTATGGCGAATGTAAGTGAATGTAAACATCCGAGAAAGACAACGCATGTTTACAGTATCAGTATTTTGGATCAGACCATTGCAGACGGCTTCTTCCAGCAATCTTAAAGTGGGCATGGTTTAAAAGAGACACCCTACGTCCTACATTCAGTCTCGGGTGTAATAATGTCCCAGTTTCACAGAATTTTCTGTTTAAAAAAAAAAAGAAAGAAGGCGGCTCTATTATGAATGCCTCAGGGGCTAAACATACGGGAGGGGAAAGCAAAATTGAGCCGTGACACCAAATCCCAGATTACCACAGAATAACAAATGTTTTGGGTGATGTGCTCAGGATTCTGTGTTCACTAAACGATCCCTAAAGCGAGCGAAGGATGAGGTGTCATTTAAAAGGAGGGCCCAGTTCCACACCACTGCATCTCAGCTGTCCCTGTCCGTCTCCAGCTTCGTGTCACCTCTCCACTGTGGCCTGCAGTGCTGCTCTAAATATAAAGAACTAATACAACTGGATTCTCATTAGACTCAATGGGGGTTGTTATAGCAACACAGTTCTCTAGAGTTCTCTCGTTTCGTGTAGGCAATTAGGTGACAACCACGGAGCCATCCTGATTGACAGAGCATTTCATCTACACCAGAACTGTGATGATCTCCCCTCGCCAGACACAAAATAATCTAGTTGTTCTGAACTTGAGAATATGGATGTAAAAAATAAATTAGAAATAGTATAGAGGAGTAGGTTTCTCGTGCTGCTAAATATACTTTATATATATATATATATATATTTATACTTACCAAATATTTGTTTCATTACTTAAGGCAGGACACCACAGGTGAATAGGGTAAAAGAAATAAATTAGAAGTAGTTTAGGGAATAGTAGGTGTATGCTAAATATACTTTAGATATACAGTACTTACCAAATATTTATTTTATAACTTAAGACAAGACACTGTAGGTGAATAAGGTAAAAATGTAATACTTTTACTTCCCCAGTCACGGTATTAAGGCAATATATTCTGTATTAAAGGTATTCTGAAATATAATGTTTAAATATGCAAAGGATGTATTATCTAATTAAAAATGCACTAATATGCATTCATTTCCAGAACAGAAATTTGTCATTTGATAAAGCTAGGTTCAAAATTCTGGTTTCATTTTGTTGACATATTAAAGTTTTTTTTTTTTTTTTTTGGATATCTGTTTTCATTCACTCCATAAATCAGAAAATACTGTCAACAGCCAGGAAAAAAATAGCTTTCACCATATTTTTAGGAATAAAATGTTACAGTATATAAATCAGGCAAATGATATTTGAACAAAACATTCGGAATGTAGATAGGACTAAAACTGGAAAATTTGATGCAAGTGCTACTGAAGTGGAGATTTCTGGCTCAGTGCACTAGAAAAAAATATTTTTAAGGAAACAATTTATAGGATATGTATAGTAACTGAAATCTACAGATGCAAATAGATAAAGTGTAATAAAATTAACACTTAAATGCGTATCATATTTTGGATGTTTTCTTTCCACTGAAAGAAGACAAGTTATTGGAAGCGAAATAGCCCAAAATCTCAAAAACAATGGTTTTGCCTGTAATATCTTGCCTTAAAGTGATGGTTCACCCCAAAATCAAAATTCTTCATCATTTCATTCATCATTTACCCTCATGCCATTCTAAAGCTACTTGAAGAAGATATTTTGGAGAATGAACTGTTTCCAAATCAACCCCAGTGACTTCAAAATAACTTCTTTTGTGTCCCACAAAGAAAGTGCAGGTGCAGTTACAGGTTTGGAACGACATCAGGGCGAGTTAATAATGACAGAAATTTCATTTTTGGGTGAACTATCCCTTTAAGCTCTAAATAAATCAATGAAATAATTGTGATAAAGGCAAAAAGTTCCTTCAAGAGGAGCCAAATAAACACACAAAGGGTCGAGGCGGTTGCTCCGGAAACCTGGAGGACAGAAGAGCCACTAATGATGTGTCTTATTTAGGAAAAGGTGCAGGCAGAAGCTTATGGAGTATGACGGAGTGTGTGTGCCACAGCGGGGATGCTGATCTGCCATGGCATTCAGCTTAAATGAGCTGGTGCATCCAGGAAACCTCAGCCACTTTACATAAAGAGCCTCTCAGTAATGCTCAAGCTAATACCAAGGGAATGCGTTTAATTGGATAGAACACCCAGACATGCAATATACGCTCTCATAAATAACTTGTGTTTGATATTAGATCAAAATATCACACCGTGTGTGACACGCTTCGGAGTGCATGTGCCCTTCTGTTTAAGTACTGCAGGTTTGGTGAAACAGATAAATTTGTTGTGTCCGCAGAATAATTCCACTTTGGCAAGCAGTTCTTGTTGTTTCACCCCCTCCTCCTCTCTTTCTTTGTCTCTCTCTCTCTCTCTCTCGCTGTAGCGTTCGTTCGCTCGCTCTCACAATCTCTCTTTATCTTCTGGTAAGGGCTGGTTCTGGTGAGATCATGAATCTTTTTGGCAGCAGAGAATTCTTTTCCAAGTTAAAAACTGAAAATAGCACTCTGTCCTAGTTCCTCTCGAACCTGAAAACCACATGCACTCTATGGGCGTTGTCTACACAAGCCATCCAAGAAGTCACGCATATTGTCTCCCTACTGCAGTTACGAGTTCCCGAGGAAAAAAACAAAAAAAAAAACGAATACAAACGGCGGCCTGAATGCAATATCTCTCGCAGACAATATCATTTCATATTACAATCGACAAATACAAGGCGTACTGAAGTGCTGCTATTTTTGTAGTGATTCTTGTCAACCCGTCACTGGTCTTCAATGGTAACACGTTCTTTCATGCGTTGACTCTAATCTGAAGATAAAAGCGTGGTAAACATTTTTTTTTAAATGCAAAATGAACGAGTGGGTTGAGTTTGTCACAAAGAGAGCGTTTAAAAGAACACCTGTCTTTTTTTATTTTGATGAATAAATTTAAATATTCGGCTTTTACTTCTGCTGCCATCTGTCTGCTCATCCTTTCAGATACTAAAGATAGCAAAGTCACAGTTTGCCATATGGCGCACTTATTCAAGAAAAAATGGCTGACGAAGACCAAATATTAAATCGTCTGTGGCCAGTCAAACTGTTCTCCACGCCACTCGTAAATTGCATAATGACCTGGCGTATAGTTTGACGGTATGTAAAAATGACAGCGTGCATGAATGACTTGTACTCAAATTATACGGGTAAGTGGATGGAGGAAATAAGTGTCGTTGGGTTTCGACGGAGAAGCAAAATGGCATTTTTCCAAAGCACTGGCTGTTTCCATCTAAGCTGCTGGGTGGAGACAGGCTTAGTCTGCACTGACGGTATGAGGTCAACAGACACTTTGCTGTCACTCAGAGCCATGTCACACGTCACTCATGTCTGACCAGGTATGTCCTGCCCACTCAGACACAATTGAAGCAGAAAATCAGCATCTGTCACTCTCTTTCACTTTCACCTTCATCCAAATGCGAGTGTGTGTGCGTGCATTTGTGTAAGCATATGAGTCTCTTTGGCTGCCCGGAGTCATTTTGACTGGAGACATCTAATATATATATTAATACATCTAATATATACATCTCTCTCTAAGTATATATGATTCATTTACATATTCATTTTCAATTACCTCATTTTAAAGGTACGATTCGCCCGAAAATGAAAATTATTTTACCTTCAGTGGAACACAAAAGGTGCATTTTTTTTAATAATATCCTGGCTGTTCTTTTCACAAATTAAAATGAATGGGGACTAGGTCTGTAAAGCAGCAAAAGCAGTAAAACAACAAAAAGCACCATACTCATATCATGAACCCGCTATATTCCAAGTCTTCTCATGCCAAACTTTAGATTTGTTTGATGATTAGACTGAATTTTAAGTTGTAATAACACTGATCTTCTCTTCTTCTGAAGCCTTAAAATGCACTACATAAACTTACGCTTCAGATTTGCTATCACAGGAATGGATTTCATTTTAAAATATATTAAAATACGCTTGTTGATAAATTGTAATAATATTTCATTGTATGAATGCAGCCTTGGTGAGCATAAGATACTTCTTTCAAAAATATTATACAATTATATAAAACCTCAAACTTTTGAATGTTAGTTTCATTCGAACTATTCGAATGAACTATAAAAATGGCACATTGATGCTATATCTTTATTAGTTCTCTCATCACATGACCAAATGTCTATGGAGGTAATGATGAAACAGAGATGGTGATATTATATGGCTCCAAAACACTAAGAATATAGCACACAAGTCACATGGACCATTTTCATGATCATTTTGTGGTGATTTCTTCTTATCGCTTTGTGCATCACGGTAGCAAGAAAGTCTCAAAACAGAGTGAGTAAAATGACAATATTCAATTTTGGGTGAATTATCCTTTACACATGGTCACTTTGCCTGTTATCGCTGACATCTCAGCACAGGTGCTCTCTGAAGGCTGTTTATATTCACCTCCTTTCTCTCCTTCCCTCACACACATTCTCTATCCCCTTGTCAGTACTACCGTTCACACCTCTGTACCTCTCACTGCTGAGTTAGCTGTGATTGTCACCATTCTTCAATTGGACTGATGTGCTCATTAGACTGCCCACACGCTCACACACTCTTTTGGCATGGAGAGTGTGAGAGGTCAGAAAGTGCTAATGATTTGGTCAAACCCCAGGGGTATAATCACTTGGCTTTGACTCGTTTACAGTCATCATCCATTTCTCCTTCACTCCTGTCCTGCTTGGCGCCTTGCATGGCTGCCACAAATGGCCGGGCCGTCCGCAGGGCATTTGGCCATGGGTTCGAGCAGCTGGCAAGCTCATTTTGAGCAGAAGAAATGTATTTAATAGGCCATTACCCCTTAAAATGCAACATTATGGTGAGTGAAAGAATGCATACGAATGTTTTCTTTTTCTGTACAGTGCCTGTCTCACCATTCCTTACAGTTCTCGCTCTCCGTCTAGTTATTTCTCTCTCTCTCTGCATGAGCAAGTGGCTCAATGATTTGGGGTGAACGATGACTAATGATAATCCCCGGTGATGGTGATATGATGAGATTTAAATGAACTCTGTCACAAGTGTTTAGGGTCATAAGCAGAAACGGGGCGTGGGGGGAGGGACGCCACTGTCTGTTTGAAAAATCAGGACATCAAGGGCCGCTCGTTAACATGGTCAATGATCCTAAGTTAATTCACTTTCAGAAAGGCAGTCTCTGGATAATGATATCCTTCCCAGTCTACAGACAGGTTTATCAAAACATTCCGTTACATCACCGAACAGTCTCGCCATTAATGTCAATACTGACATGCTTAATCTAGTCAGTGACTAAATATAATTAACGGAAATGGAAGGGAAGATCTTTCCCCCCCCCTGTTAATTATGGGGTAAAAATGATACTGGATATCTGTAATGATTTCAACTGCTTTATAGACGGTTAGCGATGTAGGTACAGCTAATTTACCCTCCTACACAACGCTGATTCATTTAGTAAATACCTTTTATGCTGGCTTAGCAGTCATCAGTCCAACAAGCATCAAAAATGGCAGACTTAGCACTGCAGAGACTTCACCAGTCACACATTAGAATTAGCCTAGATATCCACCGCTAATCGCATCAAAACATTAAGGGCCTTTAATTTGCTCATAAACATTCCCTGCCATCCCTATGCCAAAAAACCATATATCAGTCATGGATGCCTGATTAATTGTCATGCCAATATATGGAAATATATAATCTGTGATAATCTTAATTACATGCATTATGTAAAGTGTTACATATCTTGGCCTTACGCAACTCCGGCAAGCTCATTTTAAGACACATTTTCCGAAGACATCATCACTACCTACCACCTTTAATTCCCAAGCTAATATCTGAGCTGAAATGCGAAGAACACTATGTTCCAAGTACATGAGAAGGTAAATCCTAACCACAGTCTACAGGGCATCTGATATCATGCTTGCGCTCGGAGCTCCTGTGACGTCTGCTGATCGATAATGCAAAATTAAGTTTTGCAAACCAAACTTACTGTTAATACTTCAGATTTGGTGTATTAAAGAAAAATTTTATAGGTACCAGGAATTTAAATTCTGTAATTTATTCACCCTCATGTCCTTTCAAACCTGATTTTCTTTCTTCGGCGAAACACAAAAGCAGAACTTTTAAAAAATGTGCTGGACGCACCATGCAATTAAAAAATGATGAGGATTGGAGCTTTTCGGCTCCATAAAAACACACCACAAACATGGTATTTTTGTCCATTTGTGTGTTATTTTGGAGCTTGACAGCACTAGCCATTAATCTACTTTCATTCATTATATCGAATATATTAGCCAGGATATGCTTAAAAATTTCTTCATACCAATTTGGAAAGACATGAGGAGAGTAAATAACGACAGAGTTTTCATTTTCAGCCGAACTGTTCCTTTAAAGGAAAGTGTGAAGTACATCGGGGCATTGCAGCACTGTAGCTGAAGTCTTCTATAGACAGCAGCATCGAGGGCTCAGCTGGAGAAATCATTACCTCACCTTGATCGCAACGCATTTGTTGAGACAGTCGTGCAACAGTCACGCCATGATGCCACCCCTGAGAGAGAGAGCTCATTCTTCTGGGAATCAAGTTTGTGATTACAGCAGGAGTGGGCGTAAAAAAAAAAAAAAAAATAGAACGAACGAAAAATAAATAAATAAAAAACATACATAACTCTTCGAAGCTCAGTGCCAAACACTTTCCTGTCCCCCTTGCCTCCACCTCCTCCACCTCCCACTCCTCCAGCACAGCATGTCATAGGAAATGCGGGTTCTATCAAATAGCATCCTTTGAGCAAGCGTTGGTAGAGCCTTCTATTCTGAACATTATACAGATTTTATTCATGAGGGCGGTCTGAGGCGCTGGAACTTTCTAAAACAGACCAGCACTTTGAGTGTCGGAGGAGGCGTAGAACACTATGATTACCCTAATGATCATTCACAGGGTTCTTCGGGAGCACGGCGCTTGGAAAATTTCTACTCTGGGGTTTGTGTGAGAATGAATGAACACCAGGTATTCTCAGGAGAGTCTGTGTAGGTTTAAGCAAGTTCAAACAGTGGGGACTAAAGTCTGAGATCGTATTGGAAATCTGTGATTTTTTTCATTTAACTCTTTACCCGCCATTGACGAGTTATCTCGTCTTTTATGAGAAAAAGCCTCCCCGTCACTGATGAGTTTTTATTGGTTTACGTTTTATCACTGTTATACGGTAGGGGGCGCTATTACGCCTCTCCTGAATGAGTACAGTATCTCCAGATAAAAACACAGGCAAAGAAGAAACAGAAACGAGCAATCTCATATGTAAGCAGATGCATATGAAAAATAAAAAAAAATCATCAACATGAAGTGGTTAGGTCTGTGCAAGATGAACTCAATCTACTCCACCTATGTTTTGCTCATTGTACATTGTATCTGATCCATACGTAGTCTTTGACAAAAATGGGATTTTCTCAGCTTTTTGCTCAAAATGTTGCTATTTTTTTATGAAACTTACCCACATTCAAGTGTTTATAAAAAAAAATGCATGAAGCTAGAATAAAACGGAGGCTCTGTTCTTTCTTTTGATATATTGCATGTTCAGATATTCATACAACCAAATATGGGCCATGCCATTTTTTCGTGAAAATGACCAAAAACGCTGGCGGCGGCTGGCAACTTTAAAACAAAAATGCTGGCGGGGAAAGAATTAAACCAGGAAATAAAGTTTAAACGTTTGATTTTTTTTTTAAAGCAAAAAATTAGGACTCAAGATTCTGCAGTATTTCTTGGTCTAAACGAGTACATTTGTGGCACTGATCGTGCGACTCTTTGTACAAACAATCAGATGTTCTTTCAGCTCACTGGATAATTCTCCAATCATGCTGGATAACACGATCATCAGGTTTGACACAGACTTGAGGAATTCATGCAGCTCATTGCTGTTGTGTTAAAGCGAAAGGAGTTTGTACTAAATACTAAGAATCTATTCAATTCAAATTTCCCTTAAATTGCTATGCTGATGATATATTTCATAATGAAAAAACTGTATTAAATTAGTAAAACAGATGCATTTTCACTTGTGTTCTCAGACTTTGTGACCCAACTAAAAGTGTTTGTTTGTGTAAGACTCACAATCTGAAGCTGCAGGTAGTCTCCCAGGCCAGAAGAGCTGTCCACCCTAACCAGCACTGCATCCTTCTGCTGAGTGCTAAACCCGACAGCCAGTCGGTCAGCTCGTGTGCTCGGTCTGTCGTTGGGCGGCCATGTGTACACAATGAGCCCTCCATCACGTCCGAATATGTATGTGGTTCCCGCTGCAGAATGAGAAAGAGAGAGGAACAGAATATTAAGTGTAAGAACATCAAAGTAAGTGGGAAAACTATTTCCATTTCGCATGTGTGTGCGTGCGTATGCGCGGCTCTGCTCCATTACACAAAGCGCGGGAGTATCTTGATGAACCCATCAGAGTGCCAGACAGCCCCTGCTGGTCCCTGATTGGCTAAATTATAGCCCTTATGTGACCCTCGGTACGCTGATGTCACCAGGAGCACCTGTGTCTGCTGAAGCACGAGCTAAACAGAGTCACTCTTGCTACAACCACTCAACGCCCCATCCGAGCCCTGTGCTGATTGAGCTGATTACACCCGCCAACACACCGGACAATCAATCCAGCCTCACGGCCCCCAGCCCAGTGCCTACTTCTGCATGCATTTATTCTGCAGAAGGTGGGCAAACACGGCATGGACTAGACAGCTATTCCTGCTCAGCGAGACGCATGCTAATGCCTGACGGAGCTAATTACAGTGTCAGAAGCAGGTAGCTTACTGTGAGCGGGGTCACTGTGATTCAACGCCTGCAGGAAGGTTTCTCGGATAAATCGGCGTCGCTTTTTTGCATGGAGAGATAGAGAAATTGTTCTAATGGAGTTGATCTCATTAACTGGCGGACTGCGCCAGCTCTTTTGATCAGGCGTGACTTCAATAGCAAAACGGGCGAAAGTGCTTCTACTGTGGCAGGTGTAGTCGGGGTAATGTTCGCAGAGCAAAGAGCTCATCAACCTCAAGATAACAGCCTCGGGAGATGCGAGACGCACTTCAACACTCACTCTCCGAGGAGTGTGACTGCTGCGCTTCTGAGCTCCAGATGCAGATAAGACGGGTGGCGAAGCAGCACGGGGAAAAAAACCCAGAGGAGGCCGGAGCTCTCAGAAGAGCGAGACGCCCCGAGTTAAAGTGCTGAGAGTGGTTTCAGAAGAGCTGGGTTATTTCCTGGCACGTTTCTCTATTTGCAGAGCCGTGCTCATTAGCTCCGCTCTCCGTGATTTTTACCAGCGGGCTCTCGTCAGCCCCCTTGACCGCATCTCAATGAGACTGTTTCACACCGTGTCAGCGATCGGCCTGACCCCCTCCAAAAACAACACCCTTGGGGCAGGCACATTCGCTGACACGGGTACACAAATGTTCACAAACGCACACAGATTCATGCGCGAACTAACGCCCGGTTAGTGACGACTCCCTTGACGGGCTTGTTCGAAACGCAGGGAAATGAGCTCTGCTCATTAGCGGGGCTCAGATGGTTGAACTTCACACACACATATGCACACAGGCCATCATAGATGTGAAGCGGATAGGGAGAGCGAATGGATGAGATTTAGGCTCTGTTGAAATCTGTTTCGTGCAAACCGCTACGGCTGCCTGCCTCATATCTGTCGCTCAGTATGGCGGCAATTCGCAGCTGTGGGTGAGTGA